>NC_138126.1:87188430-87716430 GCF_964188305.1 Podarcis bocagei | reverse complement strand
AAAGAGGGACAGCCAAATGGAAGGCAGGGTCACAAATTTGTAATCCAACAGTTGTGTTTATAAATGGCATTGCCAATGCTTGTGAGAGGTTGAGTTTTTTTTAAAAAAAGAAAAAGAAGACGGACTGGCGGGTTGTGTCAAAGAGAAATGGTAGGAAACACTGTAAATTTCACATTTCTAATGTTTCGTTTTATGATGGTGGAGAAAGGGGCTTGTGTTTGCATTATATAGAGGCCTATTCAGAAGGAGACATCTGCTCAACAGAGTGTTTATCTGAAAAAAATAGCAAGACTTCTAAGTTGATGTCTTTAAAAGCATCACGTTCAGGAAATAGGCATTATCAATTGTATCTTCGCAATGTTGCCAGTAGTATGTCACTTTGATCTTTATCTCTCATAAACATATGCATGCATTTATCAGTACATTTTCAATGATGAGCAAATTCTAGAATATAATTAAGCATACTAAGGCTGCAGTTCTATACCCAATTTCCTGGGAGGGTGGTCCACTGAACTCAACAGGACCCGCTTCTGAACGGACCTATATAGGGCTGTGTAGTAAAGCACACCAATTGGATTGCCCATTGAAATTAATGTTGCTTAAGCCGATCACTGTTCACATAAACCCCATTGGTTTCAATGGAACATAACAAGGCCTATGCGTTTCTGGATTTTGCCCATTGCTCTTACCCACCTTCATCCTGAGACAGGCATTGAAGAGCAGCTTGGTTCCTAAGTGTCATGTCCATATGGTCTTTCTTCAGAGAATTGTGTTGGCATTTAGATTAATGGCACGTGACCAGGAGAAACACACTGAAGATCATGCTGATTATGGAAAATGTAGTACAATAAATAGGCATCAGGACACTCCTTGCTTCCACTTCCAAGGAAAAAATGGGCCACTGCATTTCTGCAGGAGTTTGACCACATTGTACTTGAAAGGCTTTGGTACATCTGAAAACCACATGGCAAACACGTGTCAGGAAGTCTTTACCAGATACAGCTCTTGGGGACATGTTGATATTGTGTCTCCAAAAGTGCAAATGACCTTCAGATGCTACAGAAAAGATGCAGTTAGCGTATGAAGGCAATGCAGAGACCCGTCTTATCTGGACTGTGGCAGGTGGCCCTTAACAAACTATATAGGGTAGTACACTCTTATTCTTTACAATTAGCAAAAAAAGAAAAGCAAAGAAAATCCCCCCCTCTGATGTTTAAAAATAATAACAGGGAATTTAATAAACATCCATCAGTTTGCAAAGGTGTACTTAGGATAGGAATTATATTACACCTCTAGTGAGCTGATTATGTACTTTGTGGTTTTATATTCTGATTTTATCCTATGAACTGCCCTGAGACCTGCGGGTATAGGGCAGTATATTCTAACAGCAGAAGCAGCAGCAGCAGCAACAACAACATTTCTCATACAGAATCAAATTAATTGTAATTAAATACACTCTGTGTTTGCTTATGTGCATTTTTAACCGGTAGTTTGAAGGAACACCATTTCAATTTGAAATCTTTTATTGGGGGCGGGGGGGGGGCATTTGAAAGAGCTAGAGCTGAATTTTTCCGCTCATAAAAAGGTACTACAAACTAGCTCTTTTCCATATTTCTGCTTGTTAGTTGTACAAAAATCTCATATTCACATTTAGGAAGAGCAACACTAGCTTAATATTGCATATCGCCCACCTCAATGACAGTTTATGGGAAAAGATGATCAGTATAATTGTACCTTATAAAACATTTATTCCCTTTGTTAACATTCATGAAGAGGTATGGTCCAGAGGACTTTTTGGAGCAAAGATTTTTGTTCATTACCTCACATCAGATACCCAAAGAAGGCTGATTCAGTAATAATGTATGTGACAAAGTGATCAAGAGGAAAGTAGCTTGGGGTTCAAGGGCTAAGTCCTGCTGAGTTTACACTGGCAAATGGCCCACTTTGCAAATAGGATCTTTCCCAGTTAAAGGGCAGAAGAAGGACTCCAAGATTTGGCTCTTAGACAACCATGATAGATGATTAGGAGAAAACAGTATGGCTTGTACTTGAAAGTGCAGAAAGGGGAGCACTTTCTTAATGACAAGAACTTCAGGTGTTTGAAGAAGAGGACAGAACTTAGCTTGTGGCTGTGGCAAATCCATGGAAACCAACTGCTACAAGCATTTATATATATATCAAAACTGCATTCTGGTAAAAAGAGAGCTGTGCTACCGTGTTAACACATTAGCTTTCCAGTTGATATTCGTAGCTAATTTCAGCAGCTGGATCTAAAGACCTGCTGCATGAACCATAAAACCATATCCCTGCAATTGCCAGGATGCCTGAACTGCACTGCTGTCAGGTATATTGGGTGCAGATGTTTATTTATCATTTGGGCAGGAGGTATGAAATCTAGGAGAGAGAAGGGGAAACGTCCCTGCTATCTCAAAATGTAATTTCCTGTTCGCTAAGCAATGATTTAGGCATGCCTCCAGGTTTATTTTCCTAAAACAAAAGCAAGGACGTCAATAAAATTTAGAAGGTGTAAATGGGTTTGCATTTTAGTAAAGAAAAATTAGAAATGACTACACCTTTTATGATGGTGCCAACCAGTTTACAGGGATGCAAACAAGGCTGTGCTACATGGAGATATCATTGGCCGCAATTCGAAACATACTTTGTTGAAACCACTGCCACGTATTTCTAAGGGGAAATGTTTAGTAAGGGGTTGTTGATTATTAGCTCCCAGTGCAATCCATACCAAGTCTACTCAGAAGGAAGCACCATTGAGTACAATGGTGCTGAATCCCAGATTAGTGGGGTTAGGATTGCAGTTTACTTCTGTTAGCATATTTAGATGATTTGTGTACTTCTTTTAAGGTAAGCTTTCATAAACTGATTTTTTGGGGGAGGGGATTTAAGGAAAACACACTATTTTACACTCATAAATCTGTAGACTGGAAAGTAGAAATAATGCATAAAACAGCATAAAAAATAAAGGATCAAAATCTATATACTGATACCAGTTGGAGTCTCCCTGTACTTTTATATACTGAATCATACAGTATATAGCCAAAGCTGCTGCTGCAGCACCACCATTGCACAAAAGAGAAGTACTGGCAAACTTTGGGCAACTGTGAGGTTCCGCGGGTACTAAATTTTTGCAGGACACCCCCTGCCCCCAGCCAGGAACTAAAGGTTGAGTTACTGCATGAGAGAGAGGAATAGACAGTTGAGCGAGTGAGCAAGGGAATATGTCTATATCTGTATCTTCCTGGTTCAAACTGAGAAGTTATTTTAAAATGTCTCCAGGGATGGAAGAGAGAGCTTTAATGTCATAGACATTAATGAGAAATTAAAGAATGTAATATAACAGGGATCAGGCACAAATGTGTGAGCCTCCTCCATGCTCAGTGGTGGTGAGTTGGTGAGTTACTATTGCAGGGCAGAGGGAAGAGGGAAACTGTCGCAGTGGGAGATCAATGAATGGAATCAAGGTTCTGAAACCTTGAACAGAAGCACCCCACATCACAACATTTTGTTGTAGGGCCTCTTTTGTCTAATTTATTATCCATTTCTAGGCATCCCTGTGCATTGCTCTAAGCTGCCCAATGACTATGCATTCTTTAAAAAGAAAGCATGCAGGAGAAAGTATCCTATAATGCTACTACAATCTGGCATGATGGAAGAGATTTTGCATCTATAAATCAGTATAAGCAAGATTAAGCAGATTTCAGAATTATGATTTTGTAGGTTTGTTGGTGGATTAATGGTTTATAATGTTAACAGCAGTGTTTTCCTCCCTAGCTATGGACAGTCAACTTCCTTACAAGATGAAATTAAGGACAACACAACAATATTCACTCGAATTCTGGACCGCTTGCTTGATGGTTACGATAACCGCCTGAGACCTGGATTGGGAGGTGTGTGTTATTGTACTTTCTCGATTGACTTTACAAACAAAATTGCCTAAAATGATTGTTCCTTTTGCTCTTTGAAAATGTAATCATATTACCTTATATGTTTGTAAACTGATAAAATTAACAAAGATGTATTGGAAACTGATCCATCCAACAACATTCCCTTGCTAAATCCTCTCTTGTTGTCATATAAACACTTCTTAATATGCGGCCCAATTCCATGATCCAAAAGATGAAAAAAGTCCGTTCCCCCTCCCCGCCCCCGGATCCTCTCATAATATTGATTAAGGTCACAAATCTAGGCACATTTACTTAAGAGCAAATCCCATTGAATATAATGGGATTCACTTCTGGGTAAGCATCCATTGGGTTGGGCAGTAAATATCTGAATCAAAGTAAATGAAGGTCTCATCTTCCATGACTGATGCTGTATTAAATCTTTAAAGACCAAATCATTCCCATTAAATCAGATTTATACTTTGCTCCCAGATTAAACTCAGTTAGATTGAAGGTAGCAGTGGTGATCATATTTGTTTGTAAGTAATTCCCACTAATGACAATGGGGCATACTATCATATAAATGTGTTTTGTGATTGAGACGCTAACCCTGTTGGCAGAAGTGGGCCATATTGATTTAAGGACTGCCTGATCAGTTCTAACAGTTGACTTCAGAGCCAAAATCAGCCTTTTTACACAGTCCTGAAAATGTGAAATATGAACTGTGACATAATTAGGAAAATAATCACATCACAATTAAAAAAAAATAGCAAAGAAGAGCATCTTTAAATCTCTGCAAACAGAGGAAGTGTGAGTCGACTGTATTTCTTGTATTATTAACATATAATGCTGCTCTATGATTTTTTAGAATGTATTCAAAAATATTTTCTTCTTAAGGGTTCTCCGATGCTGCAGTCTACCACAACTTATGTGGGGGACTGTCCCAATTTCTACATCTGATTGTAGTTCCTCACTTTACAGCAAAGACTGCTCTCAGCATCCAGGAACACTCTTTTTGGGTGTGGGTGGTTGTGAAAAGGGGGCTACAACAGGAAGGGGCAGCTTAAGATGTGCTGGTGGCATGTTTAGGCACTCAAGATATAGTACGCTCAATGTTGTTCCTAATGGTTTTTATTTGATGCATCAACTTGTATCTAATATTTGTCAAATAACTTTCAAAATCTTATGAACTTCCAAGGACATGACCATTAAGATAATTACCGGGATCCAAAGAACACATGTGTGTGGATGTGTCAGAGAACTGAGCAGAACTTTGACTTCTATTTCTCCTTCAGGAGTTCTTGCTGTCATAGAGACAATGGCTTGGATCCATAACCAAAAATGAAAACCCACTCATAGGGCTCTACCTCTGGAGGAAGGATGGGAGGCAATTTTTGCTGACTCCTCTTTTCTCCTGAAGACTCCATCCCATGCCCATGAGAAGCTGCTCTGGAGGGTTAGATCCTCTCTAGAACAGTATGGGAAGCAGAGTGGGGGGTGGGTTTGCAGAGGGAATCAGCAAAACTTCACTCACCCTTGTTTCATCCAGCGGGAGACTCTGCTGAGTCTCAGCCCCTTTGTACGGAAACGGAAGGAAACCTTGTATTCATGCAAAGGATGTCTGGATTCAACCCGGCATGTTAGCTTGAATCAGATGGTACCTTGCCTCTTCAGCAGCTGGAATTGCTGCAGCAAAAACAGAAAGCTAAAAGAAAAAAGAAAAATCAGCTGTATGTATAGTTCTCTCATCAGTGCACATATCATTTCTTTTGATCCCAAACCATCTACTAAGCATAAAGTGATGAAAAATGTTCAGCTATCAGGTATGTACATTTCATAGAAAATGAAATGTTTTTTCCACTTGTCATATTTAATTTCAACAACCCTCAAAGAAGCATTCATTTGCCACACAGAAAACACAAACATGCGCAATCTGTCATCTAACCCATTATTCAGTGCCTCCCCCAATCCCCACCCCGGTTATCTGTTATCTGCTACTTTTATCAGATTCCCCTGTAGATGCTGAATAAAGTATTATAATGGCATTGAATTTAGCAATAATTATCTTTAAACTTTGGCTTGGTTGAGTATATATTGTTCATAGATTATGAAGAACTGAAGAAAATAATGGATTGTTCTGCACTGAGGACGTTGAATTTAATTTTGGAAGCTATATATATATAAAAGAAAAACAAATGAGGAATAATTCTGCTTGCTTCCTGTGCTGCTATTTCCTCTACTTTCATGTAAACTCAAGGATTAGCCCAGAAATAAATATTTCTTGATCCTTGATTAATACAATAGTAGGTTTTAGTCAACTGTAATGGTTCTCGCTGAACATCCTATACAAGTAAAGCTGGATGGATCTCATTTAAGAATAATACATGAATTAGTGGTAATGCCTTTTCTGATTAGGCGAAGGGATAATTTGATGCAATTTAAATCAATTATTAAAAATGATTCAGGGGTATTCAAGCTGCTGTGAGTGGGGATTAAAGGGAGGCTTGGGAATGCCATCCATAACCTGTGAATTGGATGGAAGCAGGATGAATCCAGGTAGATTATCTATTCAGTGCCAGTTGCTAGTTGCATCTCCTTTATTCTGAAATACTTTCTGCATTAAAGTGCCTTTTTTTCTTCTGACCACCTCTCCCCCCCCCCCGCACCAAGACACAAGGTTTAACTCCTGCATATAGCCAAGAGACCAAGAGAAAAAGAACTAATTAGATTTTGAAAATTGATTTCATTCATGATCACGTATAATCACGACAAGCCATAGCACAGATCAGCGGCCCCATTTTCAACATCTGCATTGGCATAGCCAACAACAGTAGTAGTTTGCAGTAGTGTGTTAACATGGCACTTCAATATGTCCCCAGTGTGAACTCGTTTCTTTTCTGATAGAGAAAGTTCTGGGATTTGTCAATAAAACATTTGAATCAAGCCATCAAGCATGTAACTTTGAGAAACAGCACATTTTACTGGTGCCTGTCTAATAAAACTGTTACTACCGATTCACAGGAACAGCTTCCAAAAAAGTATTATCTATAAAACCCAGGAACTCTGTGGTATGGAAGACATTTTCAGGGCCTGTGTGTACATTGTGACCACATCACTGGCTGTACCATAGCCATTGGGTTGGCGGCCATTAACAGATAAAAAACTGTTGCAGTGCAACCGGTAAGAGTCAAATGTGCCTTGTAGGATATCTGACAAAGGTGCAATCTTTAAAACATCATTATTTATGTGGCTAAAGATAAATTTACATAAAATCATGCCTTTAACCACATTTTCAACATGATATAGAGCCTAGAGACATCTAAGGCCACAATCCAAGCTCATTTCAGACAGTTTGGGTCTGCCCCCAAACTGCTGTGTTTGGGTGGGGGGTGGGAGGGGAGTTGGATCCCCCAGATCTGAAGTTTGCAGAGTTCTCTGACACCCCTATCATTTCAGTTTCTCAAAATCAGGTAGCTGCAGGTTCTGCATCCTTTGGCAGGAAGACATACACGATGAACAAACATTCTTAACCTGTCTTTTGGTAGCATGGCTTCTGAAGATTGCAGTATAAATATATTCTATTCCCGTTTTCCTTGGCCAGCATGAGATGGAGATGGATTAGTCAAGGCTCTGTAGAGTTTCAGATGTATAGCTCTGTATATGTGTGAGGTTTTTTTGAAAGACAATTCCTATTACATGTGCAATGATACACTCAGTGGAGTTTTGACCCTTGATCCAATTCAAATTCTATTTTCATACGAAACTGAATTTGTATGCTCTTGCTCAAGTAGAATCCAGCAGTTCGGATAGCTAGGTCCAGTAATTATCTCTTAGGCAACCAAGTCCCCCCCCCCCACAACCTTTTAAGTAAACAGCATGTATTTGTAGATTAGAATGAACACCTTCCATCTCTGAGTTATTATTTATCCTTAAACAAGTGCTCCAAAATAGAAAACTTAAATAGCTCAAGTAAAGATTGGGGAGATAGGATGAAGATTAGATTCTTTGGCAAGACCAACTCACCACTGTGCAACAGCTTTATTTTTAAACAGAGATAATGGCACTTATTGACATTTAGATTAGTGGCATAAGTAATAGTATATCACTTGTATCGATTGATTGTCCATCAGTTAAAGATGGTAAGGAAGTTATCCTGAGATGTTTAGCAGAACACAGACCTATGTCAACTAGTATGCTAATGGGTAAAAGTGATATCATTATTGCATTTCACCTTCCAACATCCAGATGCCTTCAAAGTGCCAGAGAGACATCCAACCATAATGTCCTGAAGCCGTATATTTGTACCAGTGCGTCTTTCAGCTATGATGTTTGCAAAATCCCTGCAGTAAATAAAGCATCATATTTTATGCCGCAGTACTGCTAATAGTTAATTCACCTTACTCAAAGTAAGCCAATGCTACAAGTCTTAACATCTGGTTGGAGCCTTGATCACTGGAAAGCATTCTAACCAGTTCTACAAACCCTCATGCAAATAAATCCAACAGGCATTAAGAATTGTTAAGCTCATGTATTTTGATGTGTGGCTATTAATCTTTAGTCACACAAGAAACTATGAATCTTCCACTGTATCCAGTGACATTAGTATAATAATGTTGAAGCAGCCAGACTAGTCTGTTCCCACCTGATCATGTTTTATTCTTCCTTTTTACGGTTCATACGGGACATATATTGGCTTCATATGTTAGATCAACTGCAACGCTTTGGTTGTTGGTTCTATGTAGTTGGTCATTATTTTAAAATAATATGTTCTAGTTGTTTTCTAAATCCCAAAGGAGACTGTGATGTCTTCCCCTGCCCTGAGTGTTTCACTTATGAATTAAGAGCGATAGCCATTTTGTTGACTCCAACATCCTGCCCTCAAATCACTGTGATTGGAGCGCACTGGGGAAAAAACTTGCTGTGATTAAAACCTAGACCTGTCCATCCTAAAAAAAGGCTGCCACCTTTGCACTCCCTTCCCTTTCAAGCTCTGGGCATTTCCCTATCAGCTTGGTTTTGCTTCTCAGAAAAGGGTGGCAGCAGTCATGCATTTAACTTTATGGAGAAATTAATGCAACAGAGCTGCTTGTAGGGTTGGACAGCCCCCTATTAGCCTTTAACACATGCTTGTTAATAGAGTGATTCAACTGCGGGGTGGGGGTGGGGAGGTAATGTGAACGACTCCTAAATCACCCTGATTTACCTCATTATTCAGGGTACACATAGAGCTGAGGCACAATCTTACTCTGTTTACAAACTTGTGAGCTGAAAATGGGCAAATGTTCCAGTTATACTTCTGCTAACACACACACACACACACACACACACACACACACACACACACACACACACACTTCTGAGTATTTTGAAAAAGTAGGCCTTTTATGTTAGGATTTCTGTTAGCTCCTTCCTTTATGGCTTACATTGAGTGCTGAATGACCTTAGTCCACAACCTCTTCTTAGTTCCCTTGCCCCCCAATGCATTTTTGAGGATGAAATGAAAACAGAACAGAATTGCACTCCCTCTGTCCTTTTCATAAAGATCATCCATAAGGATGCCTGAGGTGGCTTTGAGTCCAGGTTGGCACCAGGTTTTGTAGTCCAAAGGAACACAATTCCATATAGATGGTGGGTGTAAACGCTCAAACTAATAATGGTAAAAGAAGAGATGGTTATCTTTCATTGTGAAGTAATACCCCAAGTCTGTGAGTCACTTGCTCTAAAGTGTCCTATGTAAGAATGAGTCATTATTTTTGGAGCATGTAACAAAGCACAGCTGAATCATCTAATTGCAAAAGTGGTAAACAAGCACATGCATGTCTTTTTAAAAAACACGAATCTACGAAAGGGCAGTTCCCTTCTCAGCATGCAGAAATTATCATCATCATCATTATTATTAAAAAAAACCCCCACAGAATCTGCTCAGAGAAAGCTAGTTATTCAGGTAGAGTTTAACAAAAAAAATACGTCACGTAACATGACTGATGACATAAATGATGCAATTTGGGACGAGAGGACTCTGGGTAAGGTCAGAACACGACATATTGTAATTGCTTAGGGCTGTTTGCATAGTCATAGCTGCTGAAAAGCACTGAGCACCAGCACTCATTCGTCTTTGACCTAGGCCAGGTTAGACAAAGTGGTGGCCTCTAAATGTTGTGGATATCAGCTACCATCAGCCCCAACCAATATATGGCCAATGGCAAGGAATGGTGTAAGTTGTTATCCAACTCCTGGAAGGCACCATGTTGGTTTATCCTGACATTGATCATCATTCAAAACCACTTGGGGAAGTCAGGCACTCTGAGCACACATATTAAAATATAGGGATTTAAGCTAATTTTATTGCATTGAATTCAATAGGACCTGCCAGTTAAGCCTATGAGATGCAATGCTAAGAGGTATATAAAGTTTGAGAACTAAACAGATTGATAAAAATAAACCCAGGCAGCCTGTTTCACAGGAAAAGCTACATCCATCACAATCCTAGGAATGCCTACTCAGAAGTCCCATTGAGCTCAGTGGGATTTACTCCCAGGAAATGTATATAGGGCTGCAGCCTTCAAGAACCAAGACATTAAGCATTAAGTTAAGCATTAAGAAGAATCCTCTCCTCTCCCGTCTTCTCCCTTCCCCCTTCCCCCTTCTCCCTTCTCCATTTCAGTTCATCCCAACCCAACACAGATTTTCCTGGAAAAGGGGTTTTCAGGGTTTGCACTGAACCTATTTGTGTGTAACATATACTGTAGCTAGGTCCCTTAGTCGACCTAAGGAAAAACATTAAATCTAATTTGCTCTTTTAGATGAGAACACAGCCTTCAGTTCCCAAGCAGTTTGCTCCACCAAGAAATGAAGACTCATTTTTCAAGACGAATATTTCTTTGGGGGGGGGGCAAGAGTAACCTTACACTTTCAGTGCTTTGAGGTTAATTCTCACTATGACCCTCTTTAGGATTAAGCTCCAACCCAATTAGGCGTCAAGAAAATCCGCACCTTTCTCTAAGCCAATTAATATTCTCTTGGAAGCAGGTTTGACTAGGCCACATCCATTTTGCTGGAGGACTAATTAGGAACACTCGCTGTCTAACTGCCTCTTCAATATCATTTGTATGGTTGTCAGTCCTAAGAGCAGTCAAAAAATAGCCCTCAAAAGTCACTGTGTGACAAAGCAACCACAGCTGGAATACTACAATATTATTCTTTACTTCCCAGGAAAACATGAGTTGATATTGAGCAGAATTTCCAGAGTGAGAAATTAACTCTTTACTGTAAAAGGTAGACTGGTAAGTTAGGGGAAGGCATGTCCACCCATCCTATATCTCTCAGCTACTTCTAGGTGTGCACCCTATGAGGCAACAGAGAGGCCCCACCCCGACTGCAGTTTATGTATCTTCTCTATTCGAGCTGTGTGAAATACCTTCTGCTCCTCCATTTTCAATTCTCTTCTAGTCCTGGGCAAAAGTGGAGCTGGAGAGGTGGGGGCAGGAGGAGGAGGAGGTGTGAAAACCCTTGGCTTTTACACCAGCCTGACCTATCTGTCTCCTCCCCCCCCCCCGTACCTGTTCTTTACTCTCCAATCCTGCAGCTTCTCCTGCCTGTGACTCTTTTCTCCTGGCTCCTCGTTACAGGTTCCCCCAGTTCACTGGTCCCTTATTCCAAGTCAATCTCCAACCCCGCTTCTCCTGATAAGTATCCAGCCACCATTCCTCAGTGTCCAGCCAGTCCCTGACATGAGCTCATTGCTCCTCATCCTTTTTTCTCAATTCAGATCAAAACTAGTTGTTGTTGTTTTTGTGGGGAGGGGGAGCAGGATGCATCAATCACAGTATTTCAAAAGAAACAACAGGATAGATATGGACTGTGGCTAACACCAAATCTATGGTGGAAGTACACTGAATGCAGAGTAAATGGCAGTGTTGAACTCGCCTTGAGTCTCACTCGAGGTGGAAGCACAGACCTACCTAAACCAGCCTGTAACAGTGCACATGTGTTCACCCATGGATTTATAAAAGAGGAATGTGTCTGCGGTGGCCACTTAGGTGTCACAAAAAGGACCTATATTTGAATAAAATGCGCATGTGCTAATTTAGAAGAAGAAGAAGAAGAGTTTGGATTTGATATCCCGCCTTTCACTCCCCTTCAGGAGTCTCAAAGCGGCTAACATTCTCCTTTCCCTTCCTCCCCCACAACAAACACTCTGTGAGGTGAGTGGGGCTGAGAGACTTCAAAGAAGTGTGACTGGCCCAAGGTCACCCAGCAGCTGCATGTGGAGGAGCGGAGACGCGAACCCGGTTACCCAGATTACATGACTACCGCTCTTAACCACTACCGCTCTTAACCACCACACCATACATGCACATTTCAGAGTAATTGCAGTAATTTAAATTTATTTCTTTATTTTAAAGGCTCATAGACTGCAAAAATATATGAAGTGCCTAGGCAGTGAATAGAACACACCCATAAAACAAAATAGAATAGCACTTGTCTGGATAGTGGCGCACAATGACAAAAGTATCTGTATGCATCAGAAAAGACCCATATAAACAGATAGTACTTCATCAGGCAATCGAAGCAAAAACACTGATGGTGCTTTCTTAATATTAATAGGGAAAGAGTTCCACAACCTAAGTGTCTCAGCATAGAACACCTCGACATAGAAATACAATCTATCATCTCGCTGTAGCCAGGAAGGCCAATCAGGTGCCTGATCAGTCTGCTGGGGATGAAAATAATTTGTAAGCAACAGCATACTGATGGTTTTGTGGATCTGGGCCAAAATGACTAAGTTCGTGTTATGGGCCAATTTTGAATATAGGAAACTGCCTTATAATGAGTCAGACCTATGCTCCATCCAGCTCAGTATTGTCTGCACTGATTAGTACGAGTGACCCAGTGTTTCAGATGGAAGAGGAGATGCCAAGAATTGAGACCTTCTGCAAGCAAAGCATGCTTTCTACCATTGAGCTAAGCCCCTCCTCTTATTTCAGAGCTTCTAAAAGTCAATGCGTTCTTTGTTTGGATAACAGCTTCTGGTTTTGCATCTAATGAAAGCTATTGATAAGCACTCACTATCCTAATTTCCTGCTTCATCAGAGCGTGTAACTGCAGTGAAGACTGACATCTTCGTCACCAGCTTTGGGCCTGTTTCAGACCATGATATGGTAAGTGCCATCCTATCTTCTCTCAGTTTCACCCTGTCTGCTTTCTGTTTCTAGACCAGTTTTCCGAGTCTTTCGCATTGACTGATTTCAGTGCACTTAAATATTCACCTCAAGTGCTATCCCCAGTTTGATAGTTCAATTTGTTTGAAATGTTTGGAGCAGTTTTTCCAATATGGGGAAGCATCAGCAACTGGGGAGGAAGCATTCCCTGTGATAAAGCATGTTACTATGCAAATTGATTACTTGAAGTATGTGGTGCAGAATACATGATTAAGAGACATCCAGCAAACCAGTTTAGGGCAATGCAGATGACAGTAAATTATGATAGTAAATTATATCGTGTCTGATTGTTCAGGCCATCCTCAGCACAGTTACTGAGGACACATATAACACACCTAAAGAATGGGTAATTGAACTGCAGGTTTTTGTGGTTGTCATTGTTGTAAGGATGATGTCAAGCATGACTACTCAAGTCATTAAAAGCCTGACCACCCACTTTACTACATATAAAGAGGTAAAGTCAAAATAAAAACCTATAATAAATGCATCTGCGGAATGTCATTATCCATTTTGTACCTAAGCAACTTGTGGTAAGCCACAAAGATGTAGCCTTTTCAAAGAGATATTCCCTAACACTGAGTATTGATTAGCAAACATGCCAAATTATGACATAATTTAATAAAACTAAAAGGATTTAAGAGGCCAAAGTTAGCAAGACTTTTTCATGCCCTTGATTGTAGTGGTCTACTGATTTTTCAGGTAGATGCGGTTTGTTATCTGTAAATCATATAATGGATATCTTTTGAAAAAGACATATGAATTGCAAAGTCAATTTCTTCTGGGAGCTGCAAATACTTTTGCAGAACCAATTCCAGAATACTCCCTTCAGGAATCTTGAAATATATGGGCCAGGAATATCATTGGAAAAGTTCTTTGTGGAGTGACAACCACAATTGTTATGACTATTATGATGACTTGGTTTCGCAAGATCATAGGAAGAGCTTTCCTCCAGACCATGCACATCCAAAGCACACACTGGATGCCCCATCAGGGCCTATGTGCATAGATCGCAGTTCAAGTGGTCTATACAGTTCCAATGTCTACTGCATTGACCTCAGATGCACTGAGGAATGATGATGAGTATAGCCTGATCACACATTACTTGTGTGACACTATGAGCTGAATCAAGAACAGCCACACACCTGGAGCCACTCCGACACTATTTTCCTGAGCTAGTCTTGTCCCCGATGACTCTATATTGAGTATTGGTATCTTACACATAGCTGTTTCTTATCATAGATCCCCGTGATCAGTGCAGATTTTGGGGGCAGAGCTAGTCCAACAGTGAGGGCAGGACTAGGAAAGTGGCCTTATTCCTGCTTTAGCTCACAAGTGCTTTGCACACAGCTAACGTTGTGGCATAGCTATTGTTCACTTTCATTAATGGTCTTCTATAGTAGTGAGACTGTCCTCCATTGAGGATCAGTGTCTCCTGTAACATGCATCACAGTTAATGCTTATTAACTCTCTTTACAATCAAGCTATTGTAACCTTTTTTAGGGTTGGGAAGATGAGCACAGGTTCCATTTTTCTTCTTGACGTAGGATGTTACCCCTTTAAAACAGTTTATGAAAAACAGTTGCATTTCTAGCTAGAGAATTGAAGCCCCACTGAGGGTACTTTAAAGTTCTCAAAGTAACTAGTGCATTTGGAGGGTTGGTAGAGAACAGAGAAAATAATAGTCATCCTGGTATCTGCTACCCAGAGACTGCTAGTTTCATGTACTTCATCTACTTGTGGAGGCCTTTTTAACCTAAGGAAGCCTCTGAAGAAATGTTATACAGACACATGATCATTTTACAGCTGAATCAGAGAAGGTCTGGCCCTATAAGATGTCTGATTGAGAAGCTGCTTAGGAACCATGTGCAATCTGCTCTGATCAGCCTGGAGGAAGAGTGTGGTATGAGTGAAATAATACATATCTGGAGTTTATCATTTGATAATTTATTTAGATATTCCCATGGTGCAGAGAATATTTTCTGTGAAAGAAGCAGAATGAAAGTGAGCTCTGTGTTTGTGTCCAGGTTGCAGCACTGTCATTATATTTGGTTGCGGATGTGAGTGAATGGCAATTTGTGGAAGCAGAATGTGTGTGGCATAGCAAATTACCTTTGGGGTGTATAGGCCTCTAGATGTTGCTGGACTATAATTCCCATCATCCCTTACTATTGGTTATGCTGGCTGGGGCTGATGGGAGTTGGAGTCTAACAGCATCTGGAGAGCCATAGGTTCTTCACCCCTTAATTCAATAAGGCTTACTTCTGAGTAGACATGTATAGGACTGTACTGTTTGCTCCAAAGATCCAAAATCTATTATAGCTTCAGGTGAAGAGAAGGAGTTTCCAAGGAATGAGAGAGCAAGGTCCTGGTCTTCCATTTTCCCCATGGGGATTCCCTGTTGCGGCTGCTGTTGCATACTTGAATTTTGATATGAAACTTCTCTGAGGAAGTAATCTCACTGTTCTGTGGTAGTCTGTAAGGTCTGTCCATATTGCATATGTAGAGGCCCAGATGCAGAAGACTGGATGAGTAACACCCTTCCATAGCCAATTTTGGGTTTCATATATTCTTTGCCAGTATAGCAGAGAACATGATATAAAATAAGCTCTGCCTTGTTCTGGAAGCTTCTTCCTATTCAGTAGTCCTATTGCCAAACTGTACTATTTTCAAAACTCCCCATTGTCCAATTTTTAGGAATACACAATAGATGTATTTTTCCGGCAAAGCTGGAGGGATGAAAGACTGAAGTTCAAAGGACCCATGCAAGTCCTCCGACTTAATAATTTAATGGCCAGCAAAATATGGACACCAGATACTTTTTTCCACAATGGAAAGAAATCAGTAGCTCACAACATGACTATGCCTAACAAACTCTTGCGAATTACGGAAGATGGGACACTGCTCTATACAATGAGGTAAGAATCGCAACATGGCACCTTCTCCTTTTATGAAATCGTGTTGTATAATTTATCATTCTTAATGAACAAGTTATTTCTATATTCCTCTTTTTTAAAAAAGAAAACCACTTATTTTATAATTCTAGATCTTGAAATGATGTATACATCCTGAAAAGGATACATTAAGGATACATTGAATGTAGCTGTTTTTGGTATCAATTTTTCTTCTCTTCTGAGCTTCTCTTTTCACTTTATGACCTTTAAGCTTACTTAAGTTCCACTTAATTCTTTGGGATACTGAAAAGGCTTCATATTTCACTTTAACAAGTTCGGAGATTAGGCTCTTACAGTCCAGTCTTATGGATGAGCTGTAGCTGCTGCAGTGAAAACAGTCTTTTCCTCCATGGCATTAAAGTAGCATCCTGTACATGACAAGTTGGGGTTTGTCTCACTTGGCAAGCCAAGCACACTAATGAGACGGGAAGAGCGGGATATTGTTTTGCTCCTTTTAAAGATCCAGAGCTGATTTTGCTCTTCAGAAGGAGCATAGGCATTTCTGGTCTGCTTGGCAGACCCCAGTAAAAGCTTGTGTTCTGGAACAGAAAAAGAGGAAGAGCATAAAAGTACAAGGAACTCTTTTACAAAAGGGCTGGGAATTCTCCTGAAAATCAGCCTAGTGTAGTGGTTAGGGTGCCTGACTAGGATGGAGAAGAGCCAGGTTCAAATCTCCATTCCTTCATCAACTTGGAGTTGTTACATGGGTGGCCACAACCAAGTACATCATCTTACGCTCCTTCAATGAATGGAGGGGTATAAACATAGTTAATAAATGGTATATTTCTGACTTTCAGAAATGTGTACCTTCAGCACTGCTCTGTTCTGAATGTAATGATGACGAGCAACCCTGAGCAATAAAAAGGGAACAAATTGAAAGTAATGAAAGCAGGTTAAATGGAGAAGGAGACCAAGAGACCTAGCAGAAATCTAGCTTTGCTATTGCATACTAGACTTTCACAATGCAACTCCATTTTTTCCTGCCTAGTCCTACTGAAATGAGCACTGGAGTAAGGGTGTTGGAGCTGGCCTCAAAAGCAAAAATAACCAGTGACTACTGAGTTTTATTTATTGATAAATTGAGTATTCTATCCACTATTCTAGTCCAAACGTTGAACCCCTCAATGTGGCTGACAGAGCAAACTGAAAACTACAAAGATCCTAGTAATAACATAACACAAAACATTATTGCTATTGATAAAGATACTTGCAAGGTGACAATAGAAGGGTGAGCAGAAGTGAAAAATGCTTTTTTTAAGCCAAGCGAGCAAGTGTTCTTCAGGAAGCTCATGCAAATGATAATATGATATACTACATTAACCAAACTGTGCTGGAATACATATCTTTTATTATAATTTGTATTAAAGCCACTTTTTGCTCCTAAATGTGTACTATTACCTGTGACCCCTTATAGACTCACAGTGAGAGCAGAATGTCCAATGCATTTAGAAGACTTTCCCATGGATGCACATGCTTGCCCTTTGAAATTTGGAAGCTGTAAGTTGACTTTAACAATCATTCCCCCCCCCCCCAATCCTTCCTTTCCACAGACCACTTAACAGTCAGAACAGGAGACTTAAAAACCTGGAACTGTATGTGTGTACACACATTTTCCAATCACTGCATTTTTATTTTTTAAATGAAGATTTTCTACATGAATAACTGTAATCCTGTCTGGCATAGGCCTTAGCCAAAGAAGGAAATGGCTCCGCTCCAGGTTTATACAAAGCACTGTGATAGCACAGCATATAGATAGTTCCCATTTTCTTCAGAGAAAATGTGGATCCTCCAAATGGGAGCAATCCTGTTTTAAATTGAAAATTAATGCAAATAAGTGTTTAATCCATTGGTATACAAGTTCCATTGAAAGAGCAGGATGTACTTACAAACATCATACACATTTCAGTTGGATTTTAACTCATAGATGTCCCAGTTAATCATTCCCCAAAGCATGATGGGAATTGTAAAGGAGTGTTTGGAACCTCACAAAATACCACAAAGGGTCTGGCTAACCATATACAGCAAAGAGCCTGCTCAGTCTAATGAAGTGGTGGCCATTTGAAGTTCACATGTTGACCTAAAGATCTAGACATCAACACAGGCCCTTGCCAATGCCTACCAAGCAATGATTCCCAGTATTACTATTTCATGTCTCTGCCCAAGCTATTTTGAAAATAATTGTGTAGGATGCCATGAAGTGAGAGAGACCATCAGGAGGAATATTTTGCATCAAATTGCCTCCCAACATAATGGATTCCCATCTTGGGAAAACCAGGTGACTACTACAGATCCGAGATATAGTAGTCACTCCTTCAGCTGCTATCTTGGGGGAAAACCACCTTTTGTACTAGATTCCATACCCAGTGTCAGCTTCTCATCCAAAAGATGAGTTTGGGAGTGGTCACAGCTCTGAATATCTTCTGCCTGTAGTATTAGAAGAAGTTCTGCTTACAAACTGACCTTCTTCAGTGCTGGTGAACCCTATCATTGCACCAACAGCATTAGCGCATTGGGGTGTCAAGATAATACAACTTGCTCCATCAATTATAAATTCTCTTACCACTATAAATGCCGTATTTTCCTGATATTTAGTACCTTGATCTATTATGGAGGTCAGCATACTAGCTCTATAATTTCTCCCTATTGGGTACTAAAACAGAATGACTTACTATGGACTAAAGAGTCTTGCATTTACCAAGTGTGCAGAAAGGAGTGATGGATAGTTTCCAAACTTTGTGCTACCGCGGTTTAAAGCAGGGACTCATTAGGAAGATTTCCTTGGGAATTAAAAAGGTGAAACTTATTTAAACTACAACAGAAACCTGATAAGGGAAAAAGAAAGGCAATGGGGTTCTTGCCAAATGCTTTAAACTCAGATAATTCTACTGCTCAAGCAGTTTCAGGGATTTAAATCTAAAATCTGAAGTGGCTGGAAGCAGTCTGGTTTGGGTCTTAATTGAAATTGCACAAGTCGCCCTGGGGGATATACATGGTAGACAGAAGGCAAAGTATAAGTGGGTTCAAGAATGATGGGGTCAGACATTTGGACCAAAGTCAGGATATTGTGGTAGGTGCTTTCACACCATCAGTCAGGCAAACGAGAGAGAAAAACCCCCAGCCTTTACTTGTGCTTTTTGGGTTGATACACTTGGTAAGACTTTAAGAAATGCAGTATATGCCTTCATATCAAATATTCTTAAAATACACCTCTCAATATTACTGCCATTTCATGGTGTGCATTTGGATAACAGAAAGAAAAAGTTCGGCAAACTCACTTCTGCCATGGTCTTCATTGGATTGTTGTTGCTGCAAAATAAAATAAACTGTTGGGAGAAAAGGCAGTTCTTGTTGACAAGAGGGACAGGAAAGTGAAAGATGTGATGAGAAACAGACTAGTCAATTATTACTATTTTGAGCTGTCTTTGGAAATGACTTTCCCCTCCTCTAATTAGATGCTTATACGAAATCAGAGGTGATGTACGAATGGACACGGGAACCAGCAAGGTCTGTTGTAGTAGCTGAAGATGGCTCTCGGTTGAATCAATATGATCTCATGGGACAAACCGTAGATTCTGGAATTGTGCAGTCCAGTACAGGTGGGTGATAAATATGGTCTCTCTCTCTACTAAGCCAGATCAGCAAGTGTATTATCAATGTCAGGAACGCTGCATAAAATAATGACATATTTCATGATATGTATTTTTATAATTTATTTTAAATTTGTCCTCTGCCATATGCTCTTCAAAACGCTCTAGTCAGGCCACAAAAAATAAAAGCAATACAACTGAAATTATTTGGTAGTGGAAATAGAAAATATTTTACACCACCAGCAAGCAGCAGTAATCTAGCTACCTAAAGCTATCAAAACTTACACTGAAACTTTTATTCTTGATTGGGATCATATGGTACCTGCCTGTTTTGGGGTTCATGTTTTCATAGAGTGGGGCAGGATTTAGCCTTTTAATGATATTGCAGGATGAACACGTTTAGTAAATAATGCTGCCTTATTTCTTTCAATGTTTGTTTTAAAGACTTGTCTGTGTATGCTTTTTTTTTACAATTGTAAGTCATTTTGAGACATTTTATATAGTGAGCAATAAATAAATGTAAATAACAACAATCACAGGAAAAAAATCTCAGAATCCATATAAAAATATGGTAGTCTCTGGGGAGGGAAGCCCACAGTATAGGCATAACCACCAAAAATGCCCTGTCTTTTGAGGTACTCAACCTTCCTTCAGACAAGGCCAGCACTGTAAGCAGTTCTTCAACTGATGACTGAAGTATATGGGGAGTTCTGTGGAATATTCTGGATAATTTTTTTTGTGTTAAAGAACCCAGGAAGCATACATGCCCAGTGACTAACTGTGATCCAGGACAGTTCTTTTCACATAATGTATAATTTTACCTATGACTTTTACTCCCTAAGTTCCACTCGCATGTTTCACATGCATCTGAGGTGTGGTCTGTTAGGACACTTGAAAGGATTTGATGTTGTGGTGCTGAAATGGTAGACTTTCCCATCCCAGAAGGAAGCAGAAAACTTTCTTTTGTTCCGGGAGGCATTTTGACAAACCACCCATCTTGATTTTACTTGCTGCTATCTTTTGGGTTTTCTTAAATTGTTATTTTTGAAATGTTTATAGTTTTTAATTTTTGTTGTCCGTTCCTTGGATGTTTTAGCTGTGCAAAAGTTGTGGGAAATGGGTTGTGGGATAATAAGTGACAGCTGGGAGAAGATTCAGTTCCTGTCACCCACCTACTCCTTTTGCTGTTAAAATTGAGCACCATTTGTTCATAAGCTTGAGTGTTACCATTTTCTGGGAAAATAAATCACACTGCCTGTGAAGCTCAAGCATATAAACAAACAGAGCTCAGTGTCCATGTTGCATGACATTCTATAAGCTGCCTGGAATGCATACAACTGTTCAAACACTGGGTTATCAAAGCTACCAAAATTAGTTTTATTTTGCCCGTTTCTCTTTCTCCTCATCTTAATAATAATAATAATAACAATTATAAGCCATATTAGCAAATCCCAATGGGAGTGACTTCAAGAAAGGCCCTCATTGGTCTCAGACTGAATGGTCATTGAAACCTACCAAATTATCCCATTAAGAAAGCAGCTATTTCTATTTTACAGAGCTGAATCTGAGGTTCCAGCCACTGTAATATTTTGCCTCCCACACAAGCATACTTTTCCATGTCAATCATGAACTAAATAAGCATCTCGGAGAGTGCTGAGCTGTATCAGAAATACAGCCTGATTGGTTGCATCTTCAGGAATGTGCAAAACAAACCTTTATTTCCATCCAAAGAAGCCAGGATATGAAAGATCATTTATCCATCCTGCTATTTGCGTTCAATACAGAAATGTAGTCTTAATGGAAGGAGCATAGTTAAAATTCGAGTCACTGTTCACATCATCTTCTCAATGCTGTCAGGAACGAGGCAGTTCAGGCAGAAAAAATAAGGGATTCCAATTTGCAAAGATATCAAAACAAAATTAGCATAATGGCTTAAAAGACATTAATCACTATTATTTATGATTAGCGCCAAGTTCTGCACAAGATGTTTGCACAGACAAGTAAAAACAAAACAAAGCAGGATAGGAACTTGCATCAAGGAATAAACAATATCAAAGGAACTTATCCAGTAAAGAAGAAAGAAAGCTAAGTCTACAACACTGCACAGTGGAGACTGCACCCTTTTGAAAGGTTGGAGAGGCCCTCACCTGAAATGTTGCCACATCACTGCTAAATAGATACATACAATGGAGGAACGAGAAAAAGCTAAGCTTGCAAACTGTTCTCTCCCTCCCTGATAACTAGATACATAAACATATTCATAACCCTGGAGGGATATCCTGGGGGGAAATAATGCAGTGAAAGAGTGCATAAGATCTCAGGTTCAGTTATTTTAATATTTTAAATCGGAGGTATGAAGGACGAGGGTCTAGGAGACATCTGCTTGATAAACTTGAGTCTGTGTTGGAAATAGTGAACTAGAGAGTATATCTATATCTATATCTATCTATCTATCTATCTATCTATCTATCTATCTATCTATCTATCTAGCTATCTATCTAGCTATCTAGCTATCTATCATCTATCTATCTATCTATCTATCTATCTATCTATCTATCTATTATCTATCTATCCAGTGCTTTTTTCCTTTAAAAAGATGTTTAGAGGTACTCTCATTTTCCTACTCATATTGAAATACTGCCCCTCAATGAGGCTAAACTTAGATTCACAAATGGGGTATGCGTACCCCTGCATACCCCCCAGGAAAAGCACAGTATCCATCTATCTACATATGCAGACACAGTAGATGAGTCATTAAATAAAAAAAAAACCATTCCAAACCAGACTCAGAGAAATTGAAGAGTGAACTATGACCATTAAAATATATGTTGGGGAGGGAAACGAAAGGATTAATGAAGGCCCACCTTTTAAATAATGTGATTTACCCTGGCACTTACATAACAAAAGAAAGGTCAAAGGCAGATATTTTGCCTTTTCAAAATTCTATGTAGGAGAGAGAACACATTTACCTTTTGTGCCACTTCACCTAGAGGCCATTGCAGTGTCTTCAGCAGTGAATAAATTCCATGAATTAATTATCTTGCTCACCTTGTTGTCAATCAATTTCACTGAAATACCTCAGAGATTCTTGATGTTTTTTTTATATAAAATGACCTGACCCACACCTCTCTGGTTAATCTGTAACACAGAATTTTAGCTATCCGCCATATTTTGCAACATTCCAAATATTCTCAGTGGTTTAAACATATCAAAATATTCATTTACATATAATATGAAATAAATACATATTTTGAAATGATAATTCAAAGCTAATTGCATTTAATTAAAAGACATATTTTGAGATGAATTTCAAAATGGCAGATTAACATGGAATCATGGTGAATGGAATGATTGGTAACATGCAAAAGTAACATGATCTGAAACAGACAGATTCATGCTTCCTGAAGTGACCCCCTCACCATGTAGATAATATAAATCAATATCATTTTCTTTCTTAAATTGTCTTTTTCTAATACACTAAACAATCCTGGATTCACAAGCCTTTCACTGAAGCAAAGCCTTCCAGTGCTCCCTGGATCATTTTTTGGCAACATTTTGAGGAAGTATTTGTGCAAAACCTACTTAACCATTAAGAATGAAACTGAACAAATATTTTTATGAATAGGTGAGAATCTCTAAAATCAGTGCATTCCAGCAACTTGCTTTCCCCCTGCGCCCAATAATTCTGTATCCTTGCAAATTAATTTATACTTTGCTAGACTAAATAAAGATAGAGTGCTGCTGTGCAACTTCAGATCTTGGTAGTATTAAACACCTTAACTGTTTTTGCTTCTGGCATATATTTTGGAGTAAGATGGGTAGGAATTGCCTAGAAAACACTCTTTGCACATCTGTTTCACATCTGTATGAGCATTCCCACACACCATGCACTAGTCCCCATTAAACTGGCTGAATGTGCCTTCTGATGCTTCACCAAAGACCACTAGGTTTGCTCTTAAGTATTGGCTTATATTTACTTATAGAGAGTGGGACACATATAAACCACCCTCCATTTCACATTGGGACATGATTGGGGGCCCTTGCTCAAAAAGATCTAGAACTATTTTATGCATCATTTCTGGTTTGAGGAGATGATTTCCTTTGATTTCAGACCTTCGCGTTTCTTTTCTCTGCTGACATTTGTTTTGTTTCAGTTCTCTCTGTGCCGAATACAATACCACATTATTAGACACCCTAAGGAATTTGATCTTTTCCAGATATTAAATTTTCAACTAACTGTCACAAATGATGAGATTAAAAAGGAGGCGCTTGCTTAATTTCTGGAAAACACCATTTCACAAGGGCCATTAAATAGTTATCGGATGCCACCGTGATTTTCATTGAACAATTTGCCCTTTTAAAAAGAGGAAAGCTAAGCCAGGAAACTAATTTATAAAAACCAGATATAGGTAGGGTCTGAAGGACATTTGGGCAAATCACCACTCCTAAAACAAAGTCAGCCCAGTCAAACCCCTCAAATGTCAATCTACGCCAGGGTTGCACAACTTGAGATGACCAAGGTGAACCCAATCTACCAGCTATGAATAGTGACCATCCCAGATACATGATGACCTCCCCTTATTTTTGCAGTCCTAGAAATGCAACAAAAACAAGAAGCTGCATTTTTGCTGCTGTTGGGACAACACTGCCAACCAGGGCATATGAGCCGTATTCAGCTCGGTGATCCAAAGGTAGCAGAAACCTGATCTAGAGTAGGAAGGAATGAGATAGGTTTTAGGTTATGTTTTAGGTTTTAGGTTATGTTATGCCTTAATAGGTCATGTTATATTCTGGATTATGTTATGTTTTATAGATTATGTCTGAATAGGATGAGAGTGTTGGAGATACGTGCAAATGTATATGTGAACCCGGTCTTTGGGTGGGTGTTTGATTTTCGTTGTTGTGTATACTGTGTATATATGGACAATGACAATAAATTTATCTATCTATCTATGCAATCCAAGCCACGATATCCCATAAGCAAAGAGCAGATACTCTCCAGAAGATGTCCAGAGAGCAAGATGCTTCTGCTGAGTTTATCCCTATCAGGAGAAGGAGAAAAACAAGAAATAAGGGGTCACTGGCAAAATCTATCCAAATGGAATTTTAAGATGATGGAAAGTGCAGCTTTAAATCACTTGGCATGATGTATCTTACCTTTAAAGCCTCTTAGATTATTATTTTTTTTTGGGGGGGGGAGAACACTTCCACTTCCAAAAGTCTAAGCTTGGAATTCTTAACCTTTCCTGAATTTCTTGACTAGCTGTTGCAAAAACAATAAACAACATATCCCACGCACAAAAAGTATACTAGTTTCTGCATGATTTCTGTTCAGTGAATTTGAAGCATGTTGTCCCATAGGAATTTCATTGACGTTTCGTTCTTGGGTTTCCCCCCTCCCATTCAGGAGAGTATGTTGTGATGATGACCCATTTCCATTTGAAGAGAAAGATTGGTTACTTTGTCATTCAAACATACCTGCCCTGCATTATGACAGTGATTCTATCCCAGGTATCCTTTTGGCTCAACAGAGAATCCGTTCCAGCAAGAACTGTCTTTGGTAAGTGTCTTGTACACTGGTGACTGGTGCTCAGTTCGACTGGTAAGGGCGAAAGTCAGGGAGACCAAACATAAGTGAAGTCAGAGGCAGTGACGGACAGAGCTACTTCCTGATTGATTGTTAGTAAAAGGCATGCCGGTTGGGGGCTGGCTGAAGTTGCTGGGGCAGCTCTTCAATTGCCCTAATGGACCAGCCTGCTCTGGTCTTGTAATAAGCAGAATAATTGAGAACAGTTTCCCTCAACCAGTGTTTTAGCACCTCTTATCTCCAGGCTTCTGTGGCAATATCATGGTGTTAGACAATAGCAAGACAAGGACCACAGAAACCAATAAAATGCCGGTCTGTGAAGTCTATGGCTGTATTGTGCAATGCACAAAGTATTGCATGGACCAAGAGTGGGCCCCATGCTCTCCAGGCACCAGCAGCTCATCCACTGATGGGATCCCTGCTGAATGTAGGTAGGCCTTCCACAATCCTGCGTGATCAGGGTCCTAAGCACTTGAAAATTTCTGTCTGTTCAACAGGCTTCCCTGTTGAACAGGCAAGCTCTGTACGGCTGGGCAGTGTGGGAGTGGTGCCAACAGGGGATGCTGCAGCAGGAGTTGGACTAGCATGCACAGCATTGTTCTTTGGGTTTGGTCCATTACTGGTGATGGGGCTTCCATGAAGGATTCTATGAGACACTGTCAGTAGCTCCTGACACAATGCCTCCTTTCTCAGCTGGATGCTCTCCAGATGAGAATTGTATGCAATTGTCTGCTGTATGTGGGAATGGCAGTGCAAAACACCAAGTTAAGGAAGGCTGCACAAAGCAATTCAATTCATTCTGGGAGGTTATATATATTGCATTTGACTAGGTTTTCCATTCTAAAGCTTTATTTTAGCTATCATGGAAAAGGAAAACCTCCAAATATTTCATATGAATGTAAACACACAGAAACAAACAGCAGAGTTTGATTCATTATTCTGTGAGTGACCAGGGTGCTTAAATTCCATTTACTTCTCTGTGATTTAGGCTCCAATCCTATGCACATTTACATGAGAGTATAAGCAACTTAACGGGCCTGAGCAGACATTCATAGGATTGTGCTGGACAGGACTACAGCCTTAAAGTCAGTTTTTTCTACACAAATCGTTATGCAGTTGGAGACATTTCAGAATAGGGATGACTGATAATTGAAAGGTCATATTATTTTCCCCCTCTGACAATAAATAATGCATCTGAATATGGATAGTGCAAGATATTTCTGATTGCTCTGTGTTTTGGCTAACACTTGACACAGTGGAAATATACTGCAGCAGAGATTTAATACATGAAATGTCTGCAGTTGTCAAGGTAACTGGTGAATATGTGATTTAACGCAACGGTAAGCAATGCAACAGAGATACAGACCTCTCACTTTCAGTAAAAGCGCAGCAGCTAGTTAAAATAAAATTGCTCAGTGGCGGGTGAGCAACATCACTACTCAAAATGCAAAGTATATGATCACAGTGGCATTTCCCCTGTTATTTAATCAACATTAGCAATATTTTTCTTATTTCATCAGCATTAGTCTTTAAGCTTGTGGAGAACAGCTTGAAAATGTTGCTGCAGCATGCGAGATAGGGCTCAGAAACAAGAAGACAAATGGAAAGGACTATTCATTTCATCTGAAAACCATTAAGCTGGCTCGTCCAGTTGAGGCATAGCCATAACTGTAATTTGCCTCAAATGCCAAGAGGGATGTGATTCCAATCAGGATTGCCTCAAGATGTTTTTGGTGCCTCAGGCAGAAAAATCCAAATGGCATCCCCTAGTGGTAAACCATCACAATCATCCAATTAACTGACATTTTGCCAGTTCAATGGTACAGCAAGAGTCCTATTCAGGAATTATAGTAATCCAGGCCACAGGGAAAGGAGAGTGGGGACAAGTACGCTTCTCCACATGATGTAAAACCCTGATTTTCCAGATATCAGCATTGCACAGTGAGCCTGGAGTATAAGAGGCTCCCTGCTGTGAGGCACAAAATTTGTGGGAGGTGATGAGGGGCAGGGGGTGAGAGAGCAGCAGAGATGGTGTGCTCATCCCCACTCCCGCTGTTTCTGTGTTCTGTTTTCAAATAGTTTTAACACCTAAACTGGGTTACCTTCTGTCCTCTCATGTGGACTTCCTCACCCTGTCCAGTAGTCAGGGGCAATCCTGATATGACTTGATTTCTCCAGCTGCAACCTGATGATTTCCTATCATCAGTATTTATGGAAGATAGACAGCATGGGAACTGCCATAAATCAGGTGACTGCATTGCATTGCAGGTGATTGGACTAGATGACCCTTCGTGTCACTTCCAACTCTCTGTGATTCTATGTTACTGCAACATCTAATGCTGCAATCCTGGGTTCATTTGCCTGGAAGCAAGCACCATTGCCCACAGTGGAAATTTCTTTGATGTAAACATGCACAAGATGGTGTGGTATATATAAAAGTAGCTACCCTGCACATGTTCAATACTATCTGTTTCATTTATGAATCTTTCCCCATAAAACATCACAAAGCAATTAACAAGAAAAACAGGCTTAAAACAAACTTCAAATCCAATAAAAATTGAGAATACCTGAATGAAAATAATGCCTGTCACTCAGTAAGTTTTATCTCTAGCTAGGATGTGAGGTATCTGAAACTCCTTCCATGTGTCAAGGAGAGCTTGGATTTAGGATTTGCCCACAGCAATGCCTCCTACACACACACACACAAACATACAAGCCCTTGGGCACTCTAAAGTAGCACTTTTGATCTTGACTGATCTGTTCCTACATCTATATCTGGTCCAGACTTCTCCTTTGGCGGACTCAAGTTTTTTGATCCAGGGAAGGGATCCCCCAGGCAAAGTGGGAGAAACAACTTTTGCCAATCCCTCCTCCTTTGGTGGCTGCCAGTGCCACTTCTCACATGCATCCAAAGGGTTCTCCAAACATCTGGGACAGTGTGAGAGGTAGCATTGAGTGCTAGAGGGGTAGAAGACAAAAGCCACACTCTGCAGCACTGCTTGCTGGAACACACCCCGAGTGGAACTCTGGTCAGGGGATGCTCCTGCTGGTGAATCCAATGTTTGTATTACAAAAAGGACCATGGTATTGCTAAACAAACCTGAAGACGTCTGTAACTAACTACAGTTGAGAGAGCCAGTGTGGTGTAGTGGTTAGGAATGGTAGACTCGTAATCTGGGGAACCGGGTTCGTGTCTCTGCTCCTCCACATGCAGCTGCTGGGTGACCTTGGGCTAGTCGCACTTCTCTGAAGTCTCTCAGCCCCACTCACCTCACAGAGTGTTGTGGGGGAGGAAGGGAAAGGAGAATGTTAGCTGCTTTGAGACTCCTTAGGGTAGTGATAAAGCGGGATATCAAATCCAAACTCTTCTCCTCCTCTTCTACAATGGCATATACTCAAAGCGATATCGCAGTTGTGAGGTGGATGGGAGTAGGCAACAGGGTGGCGATTGGATGAGTTCTGAAATGTTCTTGCTTTGCTTTTCAGGAGTGACAACTGTGCTGACAATGACCACCCTGAGCATCAGTGCACGGAATTCTCTCCCCAAGGTGGCTTATGCCACTGCTATGGATTGGTTCATAGCCGTGTGTTATGCGTTTGTTTTCTCGGCACTGATTGAATTTGCAACAGTGAACTACTTTACAAAGAGAGGCTATGCATGGGATGGCAAGAGTGTTGTTCCCGAAAAGGTAATAATATACATTGTCATATGACCCACTGTACACATTGCATGGGAAACATGATCCTACAGAACCAAAGTGCTTGAACTTGATAATCTGTCCTAAGCATTCTCATTCAAATGTAAGCCCCTCAGAGTTCAATTTGCTCTCTCTGCCCCTCCCCCTTGTATTAGGACTGTTTCAAGGAATCCAGTATCATTAATTCCTCCCAAAGATGTTACAACTCAGATGCTAGCAGTTCCCTTTCAACATTAACAAGCAACTTCTTTATAAATTCAGCAGCCCATTAAGATTTTTTTAAAAAAAGTTCATATCTGCATTGAAATATGGAATTTACTGCAGCTCCTTTTCAGATTGCAGCTAAGAGCGAATCACACATACGCATGTGAATTGCTGAGCAATTGCATATATGTGTGAAACAGCTAACATCAATTCAGCACCTCAAAGACAGCTTGCATATCACCCTTGTTGCCATGTCAAAATAAGACTTTTCAGTTGAGAAAATTTGGACATTCAGCAGTGAGCCACCAAGGGATGATTCATCAAATCACAAGACATCAAGAGATGTATATGCACGTGCCATCCAGACCCTTGAGTCTGAAAATAATAGCACTGGGGGAAATTGCGATGTTGGCAGAAGACTGCACGTTGCTGACGATGCCAAAAGGTTTTTTTAAAAATAAGTAGGCAAGGGGTTGGATAGAGACTGGACAGCATTCACCTCTGTCCATTTCACTGCTCTCTGCCTCTTTTCTCCTACATGTGACATCTCTATGGTCTGTACAGGCCTTTCCAGGCTTCCAGTTCAATTAAATGAATAGAACTAATGGCAAACTAATGGATTTTTCATTTGGAGCTTGTTCATTTGGATTTCCATTCATTTAATTGAAATGAATGAAGAAAATGGAGTTCTCTCATCTAGAGTTCCGTTCTTTTCTAAAATGAATGTGTGTAGTTCTGCCACACATCTCTGTGCTCAGGTGCACTTGGCAAACATAGAAGTGACACTTCCTCCATTTCTATACATGGCTGCCAACCAGTTACTAGCCCTCTCATATGCAGTGCTGTAATGTAATGCACTGGGCTAGCAAAGAACTGTTATGAGCTTTTACAGGCAATAATAATAATAATAATAATAATAATAATAATAATAATAATAATAATAATAATTCAATGCTTTTACTACAAAGTCTGCTGCTGTAGCTCAGAAGCTGCTTTGCAAAACAACATGTATAGAATGGGAGATTAGGTGAACAATATAATCTAGGTAGAATTTCAAATGGGGGGGCATGCATAATAGGAATTGTGCAATCATAGGAATGTCTATTCAAAATAAAATTCCACTAAATTAAATTGATTTTCTCTCAGGGAATTGTGTAAACAGTGGTATCCCCTTCTTCTACATCCTACTCTATCAAAGAGCCTTTTCATTTTTATGGGAAAGGATGCACCCATGCTTACAAGACAAATTTCTGTTAAAACAAACTTATCTATATAAAACAACCTACATATATACATTCCCATCAACACATGTGTATTTAAAGTTCCCCATGACTTTTAAACAAATATCAGAAAATTTTGCCCTTCCTAAATGTGCACATCTGCTTTTGTGCATAAATGGCCAGGAAATGCAATCTCATGGTTTGTTTTTTTACAACATGGAAATAGCCATGTGGAAAACAAAAGGAATGTTTTGCATATTCCTAAAGCATACATATGTCTCAGAGCCATCCAAGCATTTGAATGGATGGTCGAATGGATGTATTGGATTAAAGTCTATGTTTTCTCATTCCTAGCCAAAGAAAGTAAAGGATCCTCTGATTATGAAAAACAACTCGTTCACAGCACCAGCGACAGCAACTAGCTTCACCGCTAATATCGCAAGGGACCCTGGACTAGCTACCATTGCTAAAAGCGCAACAATAGAGCCAAAAGAAGTCAAAGCTGACGCAAAACCTCCAGAACCCAAGAAAACTTTTAACAGCGTCAGCAAAATTGACCGACTATCAAGAATAGCATTCCCATTGCTTTTTGGGATTTTTAATTTAGTGTATTGGGCTACCTATTTAAATAGAGAGCCCCAGCTTAAAGACCAAAACCCTCCTCCTCACTAACCCCATTAACCATATATATAGTTTGTTCAGTCTCTTTTGCACTGGGGATTGTCTTATTAATATTATTATTTTTGGTTTTAAACACACAGCAATTCCCATTTGCTTCATTGCCTCTGTCTTAAAAGAAATTGAGATTTCCTTATTTTATGAAGTAAAAGTATATTATATATATATATAAATATATAATAGAAAAGATATTAATTCTGTACTCTAGGGCTGTAACAATGTGATGTAGACACCTGATTCTGAACCGTGAATCTGAACAAGAGAGGGAAATGTAAGAAATCCAAATCACTTGTAGATAGCCTATTGCTGAATGTTCCCATAACAGATGCTGTACATGTCAGAAGAGAAATATTTTTATGCAAAATGATAGAAGGTAAAGCAGTCTTTATATATGTTCATGTTGCACATATGGTATGGTATTTTCCATTTTTGGAGTGCTACTTATTTTCAGTTCTTTTATAGAATATATACATCTTTCCAAAGTGGTGGATTCCAGAAAATACAGTATTTTTCCTAGATTTATTTTTCTTTCTTTCTTTGCCTAAATTACCAACCACCAGTTTAAAAAGTATATAATGTTATTTACATAAAAGGAAGCCTACTTACTAATGGTACAGGTTATCACAGAATAGCACATTTGATTAACGATGATGAATGCTTTAATATGCTCTCTCGCTGCAGTCTTATTTTAAGCATCAGATTGTCACTTGACTTGATAATACTGAATCTATTGCACATTAAGTGCAGAGCTCTAATTACTTCTAACGCGTTAGAGAAATCGACTCTTGGATTATTTACAGGGTGAATTTTTTGTTTTGGTTAGGTTTTTGTTTGTTATAGGAAGGGGGAAAAAACACAAGAACACAGTTTTGCAAGCTCTAGAAAAGTTGAATGTATTATTTTATAAAACCGTACATTAAAAGCTTTAGATTGAAATATAAGGATAGGAGAAAGACAAAATCTATTATTTCGATAATATTTGTAAATATACAGCATGAGATTGTACATTTTTTTACTTTTTTATGTTCTTAATATATTGTGTACGGTTCACCTCTCTAAGCTCTTAATATGTTATATTTTAAAAAGAAACATATTTAGAGCCTGCAGCTAAAAACAAAAAAGGAGTCAGTGGCATTTGAAAGAAAATGAAAAGACTAAATGTAAGAAAGACAAAGAGGAGAGCTTGGAATTAATTCCATTTGTAAAGTGGCTATCTGTACAGTACTTGCAGGTTGAAGCTGTCATCCAGTGTATATTATTAGGCTAAGACTGGTATGCTCAGGTAACGCGTGAATACAAAAAAATATGGAGTTATATTTGGTAGGAAAATGGTAAAATATTTAAGACAAAAATCATCTGTATATTATTGCTATATTTGCTGATACATAACTGTTAATTATAAGTGATGTAATATATGTAGCATTAAATACAGAAAAAAACCATACACAAAAGAATGTACAGGAAAATACATTTTATTGAGTAAACTTATTACATTTCATTTTTACTGTAGCAATATATTTGTAGGAACAATATGTAAGGGCTTTAAATACAAGATGTCCATTTTGCAAGTTATTAGTATTCCCTTCAAAAAATAATTCTAGCCAGTTTCATTTCTGATGAGAATTTATTTTAAGAGGGGGGAGTCAAATTTCAGAGACGGATATTTTCAAAATGTTGGAGACACTGATGGTATTTTGGAAGCATTTAACGCAGTGGTTCAGAATCCATAACACATGGTAGTGAATGCATTTTAAAAAACAATGCTACATGGACCTTCAATCAAAATAGCTAATAAGATAGTCAGTTTGATATCTATACATGTTACAGGCAATGTTTTATATACTCTTTCTCAATAAATCAAGAGGTTGCTGCTCACTTAGTATCTACAAAACGAAATAGTTAACTTTTTCTTTAGAAAAGGAGACTTTTTTTAAACAAAAACTAATGCTTCATTGTCTACCATTTAGTCCTGTCTAAACTTGATGAGCGAATTTGATTGGAGCTTGCTAAAGGAGGATGTGTAATCTTCTGGTATTATGTGTAGATATATGTATAGAAAATAAAATAAAATAAAATACGACTCTTTAACTTCGGTATTTGTTTATCTTGTTATTTTTGGCGTTTAAACTAGTGTGTTCATTCAGGGCATTTTACCTTCCTAATTATCCATTTTGCTACTTTTTGGTCTGCATTTTGCACATTAGATGTGAATATTACTTAACTAGTCTGCTTTTTTGCTATGCAATGACTGCATAATATCATCTCTTAGTTTGTTAGTCTATGTGAATAGTATATTGTATAAACCTGATTGCACAGTTTATCAAGGACAAGGTATTCTCTCTATGTAGCTTTTTTACAGTGCTTTGCTAAACCATGTAATAATAGTAAGTCTTCCTTGAAAATAATGATACACTCTTATAGAGGACAGTTTCTGTTTACTCCTGGGATAATTTAAAAAACAAAAACAAAAGATGACATTGAATGTTTATTGCACCTCAGTGCAGTGATGTGGCAATAAAACCTAAATCTATAATAGAGGTTGTTTATGGCAGACGCATGTAATGCTTTACAGAGTTTAGCAAAAGCTCGTTATTTTATGTCATACTGTAATTCTAATTATACTAATAAAGTTAAAAAAATACTACGAATAACACAAGTGAATGTTTTTTACTTGGCTTATCTTATGTTTAAACATGGCTTCATTTTAAGACTGATTTGATAAATGATAAAGCAGACAGAAATTTCTTTTGCCATGTTATAGAAAATGAGTGATTTGGAAGGAGTGGCAGAAGACAGCATGTTTGGAAAGGCAGTGCTTTTTTCTGGGGGTACGCAGGGGTACCCATACCCATAAACATTTTGTGAATCTTTGCACTTTTGTCCATTTACCGTATCCCCCCCTTGATAAAATGGTGATTTTCTTGAGTCAAAATGAGAGTACACCTAAATGTTTTTTTTTTAAGAAAAAAAGCACTGTGGAAAGGGATATGAAAAACAGTTGCTGCTGCATAATTTTGGCTACTGTTTTATTTATTTCCTCTTTCTCCCTAATCCTTACTAACCCATTTGTGGCCATTAACTGCATTTGTGGCCATTAAAATTGACAAGATAAAATTCCTCAGGGAAAATATGAAGTGTCACATGAGCTGATAAGTTTTCCCATAGATGTTTAATCCCAGCAATTCAAAGACAATCCAAAAACAAAGCACAAAATAAATGTACAGAAGAAGACAATACATTGTCGAACAGTATGTTTTGGTGTGTGTGTTTTGCTTATTGGAGGACATTCTCATAAGGTCCAAGAAAGAAAGAAAGAAAGAAAGAAAGAAAGAAAGAAAGAAAGAAAGAAAGAAAGAAAGAAAGAAAGAAGATCTAAATAAAAGCCCACACAAATGAGGAGGGATTATGGAAGTTCTGGCAATGGATTGAGTTTATTAGTTGTTGATACCTTCTGCCTCTCTGAAACTGGGAGACCCGTGGGTGCTGAGAATACAACTATATATTTCTTGAATATACTGTTCGGTCATGGTTGAAAACTTGTAAATGAATTAAGGGAAGAAGCGATACTTAACTTATCTAGGCTAAAGGCCTTCACCCCCTATAGCATAAAAGAACAAAGCAAAGCAAATAAAGTCAGTAAGTAAGGAAATTGGAAGGCCTTGTTCAAATAAGATTATAATCCGTTATATGAATGAAAGATCCATAATCTGCATTTTAAAATAATGGTACTTCCAAAGTCCATTATAGAAAGGAGTCCCTTAGAGAAGCTGGTGAGACAAATAAAACAAAGAAACAAAAAAGCAACAGCTGCAAAACCATATGGTAGCAGGTACCTCTTCTTAGTCTTTCTTTAGTGCCAGGTCTGCAGTTGCCGCTGCCTTCTCTAAGCAAAGATGGACAAACTTGGGGCACTCCAGATGTTGTTTGATTCCAATCCCCATAAGGTCCAGCCAACAGGGGCAGGAGTGATAGGAGCTGGAGGCCAGTAAGAATGGGAGGGCCAGAGCGCCCCCATCCCTTCCTTAAAGCCACTTTCATGCTGATGTACTCTTGTGCTTCCCACCAACTTCCACTGATAGCATGATCAAAAAAGTTGAGTTAAAGCATACCATTGTGACTAGAAAGGGGTCTTCATCTGTTTTAGGGACCCAGAGTCCCAATAAACTAGACCTTGCTTCAGCTTGGCTTATGCAGTCTAAAATAACTGCATGAGAGTTACTGGGTAAAGTTCCATTTCTCTTCCTCACTGGAAAACACCAAACTACTGTAACGAAAGGGAATAGCTTAAGACTTCTGTAGATTATTTTATTTTGTTTTTTGCAGGTTTGCACCCACCCATTCCTGTTGTACGCAAACACTGCATGGGTTAGGAAAAAGTGTTTCGAGCAACCAAGCTGGTGCACAGGAATTATGCAAATGCACATAGGGAGCTACTTTATAAGTCAAACCACTGGTCCATATAGCTCAGTACTCTTTCCACCGGCTGGCACATCTCATCAGGATTTCAGGCAGGGGTCTCTGCCTGCCATACCAGGTGATGTGAGGACTGCAAACTGCAACCCTCTGCATGCAAAACAGGTGCTTTACCACTGAGGTACAGAAGTGTATTATCAGTCTGTCAAGCTGCTGCTGTGACACTACATCTGACTGCAATTAATGTCAGATAAAACGGGAGAGGCAAAACCTTCTAAATGACAAAATTCCAGAGGCTTGGGTTCTTTTGTTGCCTTTTCATCTCACTGCAGGCCCATCTCAGCAGACCAAGTGACTTCCTTGATGCTTAGGAACCCATTAGATTCAGCTGCTGTGAAGTTTTCTAAACTGTTTCGAGGGTATTTTGTACTCACAGCATCACTGTCTGTTGTGCACATTGCGAGAAACAGCTATTCATTTTTTAATGAAGTCTTCCGTAAGATAGGCAAAGGGCACTGCCTATTGAATGTGCTATGAAACCCAAGATGAGCTCTGAGCTCTGCTTTTCAGAGGTAAAGGGGATTTTGATCTGCACTCTATAAACAGAAAAGAATGGGTTTGATGGTTTTTTTCACCTGCTGTTCAAGGATCTGATGTGCCAAGGACCAAGAACGGCACAACAGAGGCTGCTTTATCCGATATGTACTTGGTGCAAAATTTAGATTTAAAGCTTAATCATTGACATGGCTTTGATGCAAATGTTGATTTGTCATCTAATGTGACAGAAATTGAGTATTAGCAGCACAAGGCAGCCAAAGCTGGGTGTGACTTGAAAGCATTGGAAGGGGACACAATTACAATTCCCTGCAAGTCTCTTTGATTTCAGTAGGATGTAGGGCACAATCTATCTCACATTATTTCTGTCAATTTCATTTTACATTTTCTAACAAAAATATCTGAAAGAAAAGTGAAGAACAATTGCCTTTTACGTTCCCATTCATGTGGTTGATATGTGCCGTGTGCCTCTCCCACACGTTTTACTTTGTGTTACTGCCATTACAAGAGAAGAGTGAGACAATGGGATAGGGGGATTTTAAAGCCTCTGTTCCATAGTTAGCGACAGTTTGGCAAGCTGATGATCCCCAGTCTTCTCTACAACCACTGACTACTCTCTAAATCATGTTATAGGGTAGTAGCTATTTGGGACATGCCTCTGAAATAATAAAGAAAGCACACACACCCATTTCCGGGGTTGTTAGACTCCGACTCCCATCAGCCCCAGCTAGCATGGCCAATGGTTAGGGATGATGGGAGTTGTAGTCCAACAACATCTGGCTACATGTTGGCTACCAAAGAAATAAAGAAATCTTCTTTAGAAGGTGATTATGATGACAGCAACAAGAACAAAAAACCCCTTGAAACACTTCAGATTGGGGGAGAAATGGCTGGACATGGGGAATGCCCTTAAAGATTGTGTGTTTCATCAACTGCTTCTCTCCTGTCCTTCACTGACAGCTGGGCTGTAGACAGCTCTTCTGCAGCATGTGAGAATTTGTGGATTGGGATTATCCAGCTATCAGCTATCATCTTGTTGACACTAAGAAGTATGCAGCAGATTTGGACAAAACTCAAACCTTAGAGTGGGGTAGTTTGGAAGGATTCTGGCCTTGCTTGAGGTAAAGTGGAATCTGCCCAAGGTGCCCTGAATCAACTGGGGGGCGGGGGCGGAAATGAGATGTGATTTGTCATTCTTTATCCATTCTGCTGGGCTGTTATGCCTGCAAATTTCATCTACTTCTGTCAAAAGAGAAAAGAAGTACAGCATTTATTTATTTATAATCCAATAGTGAAGGGCGTGGGAGGCAGAAAGAAACAAAGCTTTGTTTTTCTGAATGGGGATTAGCCTTGAACCTTGAGCTGAACTCAGAAGCCTCTGAAACACTTCAGATAGGCTGTTTCCCAAAGCAACAAACTGGGATCTGAACCAAACCTTGCAGTTAGTGCATGGTGGTAGTTGATACCTTATACAGTAGGGAAATAGAAATGAGCTAGGAATAAAGTGCGAAAATGCAAATTAGAAATGGACTAATGTAAAAGCCATACAAAAAAGCTGTCTATAAATGAAGAAATGAGTACTATTTAGGGGAAAGAAGTTCTGGTAATACTTCTGCTTCACCAGTGACAACCTATTTATAACTTAGTGTTCTTAATGGCAAAAATAGTAAGACAACAGGCTGTTTTACTACAAACTCTTAATGGGAATTGCACAACAAATGGGTCTCAGGAGGCTGTGAGCAGCGATAAAGGTAAATATTGGCTCTAAAGAGTGTCAGACATGCTATTATCCCTAGGTATCCCAAACCCACAAAGGATTCTATTAACTATTACTTTGTTTTATTATCACCATTGTTCTATTAGGCAATAAAGTTTGCTTGACAGATAAGGTGAATTTATGATCTTTGAAATGCAGGCTCGACACAAATAGGAAATGATAATTCATTTAATTTTAGAACATAATTAGAGCTGGACAACAAAGAGGATTTCTAGGGCAGAGAAATAATTAGAGCTGGGCAACAACAAGAACTTCCAGTACAGAGCAATAGAGTGCACTCAACAGCAAAACAAAGGAAATTTATCCTACAATGTTCCTCCTTTCGAAAACAATACAATCACATTTCAAAATTGTAATACTATTAGTTTTTATTATTAAATAGGAATGCAAATATTATGTTTGGAATCCACTGCACCATGATCTATGCAACAATCCTAGAAACTATACTGGATGAATTTCTAAGAAACCAACAGTTATGTAATGCCATGACTTGCACATGCTATCTTGTAACTACAGAAGGGAAATAAATCACAGGAACAAATACTCAGTTACCTGACTTTGAAGCCCGAATATACTGATAATAAAGTGCTATTAAAATGGCTTTTACTGTGTTTTAGGAAAAAGCTTCAAGATGTGCAGTGACAGACAACATAGGAGATAGCATTCTCAACAGGGGCAGCAAAATTGAAGAAACCCATCCTTAACGGAATCCATTTCACTCCATTATTACTGAACAATTATCGTTGTTGCTCTTTTAATTCTGTTCCTTATTGGATTTTGTGATGCTAATTTTTATTATATTTTTCATGTATTGTCATTTTTAATGTTTATTTAGCTTTTTATTTTATTTTAAGAGTAGCACTTCCAGGGGCTTGCAGAGGTCACAGGTTAACTCATGTCAGATGAAAGCAAGATATCATTGCTGCACAAGTAAATCCTCTGAATACAGGTAGGTATTTGAGTCAATGAAAAAATGCTTGAGGTTACAGTTGCCACTTTGGGATTTAGCCAGCTCAGGCTATGGAGGTGATGATGATCTTCAATGCCATGAAGCAATTAAATTTATATATATGTATTAGGCAGACCAGCAGAGGCTCAGGACTTCAGTCACATTTCATTAAAACAATGCCATCTTGTGAGAGCGTCCAAATAAAGAATGTAGCAACTGACTCAAGTATGCTGAATGTGAGATCCAGATTAGGAATGGATGGAAAGGACCATTTCTGTTCTGCAGAGTTTGAGCAAAGAATAAAATGGAATCATTCTACTCTACTGAGATACGGAAAATGAATTTGAAGACCAAAAGACAAGAGGTCAAGAGGAAAATTGCTAAATCAACAAGTGGCACTAGACTCTTCCAAAACATCTATATCTGTGAGTGAATCTCTTGGTATCTACAAAGAAATTTAAACAATACTAATAGAAGCAAATAAACATATCTTCTCAGCCATGGGCATATTAGTTTCCAGATAGAATTATGGATTTTGAGGCTGGATAGTCATGGAAATCACAATAAGGAAGGTCAAAATTTCATTTGAACTGATGCTGAGTCTTTACTATATCATCAGGAAGGCAATTTTGTTCATATTTTCAATCCCTGCCCATAACAGGGAAGACATATGGCATACAGCACAACATTTGTGAGCAGGACCTGATTTAACATAATGCCGAACCTTGAAAAGTACCATCATTTTCACATTTTTCAAAGAGCATCCTCTTCTAGTTTAGCATGAACTTTCAGTTGTGGCATCATAGGCATAGCTTTTTAAAATCAAACAAAGGCAAACTCTGAGAAAAGCAGCTCCAGCATCATATTTCTCCTATTTCAATCAGCCAGGAGGTTATGGGTGCTATGAGATAAAGGCCCCATCTGCGCTACACATTTAAAGCTGCATCATATCACTTTAAACAGTCATGGGCTGCATTCACACAGCAGCTTATGTTGTTTTCCTGACATTTTCCTAACTGTTAATTTCCACATTATAATTGAGCTTTCATGTGATGTAAAGGCTACTTCTGGAAACATAGTGGAAGATAGTACAGGTTTAGCATTCACGTGCTTCTAGAACAAAATAATCCATTTCCAAATAAAGGAGAAACGAGCACTAAACCTGTAAATTCTGTAATGAAAAGTGCACGGGGTGTGTGTCTAATTTTACTCACCTGGCTTGGGTTTACCTGCTGTAGTCCCGAGGCATTCTTACAGTGAGGATTATGGGCAGGTGGGTGCATTTTCTGCTTACTGGTGCTGTTTATTGGAGTGGTGAGAGTGGTTTGTCTTTCTCTCTCCAAATACAGACCTAGGCTTCCAAGTGAAGAGAGGTGAAACTGAGCCCAGTTTCAGCAGAAGGAGGCAGAGGGGGGAAATATACTGCTATAACCTGTTTGTCCAATGATGTCTTTCTCCCCACCTCCTGCTCCCCAAGGCTCCCAAGTGAAGCCAAGCAGCATGAGCCCCTGCTTGCTGTGACTCAAGTGACAGCTGCAGAGGAGTGGAATGGTACTGCCCTAATCAACCTCCTCTCTTCCCAAGCCATCACTGAATGCCACACATCTGGATCTATCTCACTGACACCATTGCCAAACACTGTTAGAGTCAGAGTCAGGAGACAGGCAGGGAACAAAGCTGAAATGACAGATTGCTTTGCGCCATAAGGGACACAGGAACTGAAAACTGCAGTGGGTTTGAGCAAAGAGTGGCTGGCCTAAGGCAGCCTGTGTCAGGATTAGGAAGCCATCGTCCTGGGACAGCTGTGCCCCAGAGCTTTGACTTGTAAAGACTGTGTGGACCTAAATGCCAACAAATATTTGGCCACAGCTGATCTACGGAAAGGAAGCAATAAAGAAACACAAAAACGAATAGACAAATCTCTTCTGTCCCTTTACCCTCGGCCAGCTGTTTTCCCCTGCTCTCTGTGGCTGTTGCTTTCACAAATTATTAATCACCAAGAAAACAAAACAGTTTTAGCTGCCCCACAAATCCTCTCTCAGAAGACGTAACATGCTTCTGCAATTTATTCATCACCAACATTCATCTGGATTGCATATGAAAGCGTGGGGACTAACTGCATTTTCTTGAAGCCGTAATTTGTCCTTGATTCCAATGGCTGAGTAGGTCTAGCAGCACTGGACCCACTCAAGGAATGCTAACACTCAAAAGGTAATGGAGAAGTTCCTCTATCACTCATCTTGTCCCCCATTACGCTGGCGGCTTTGCACACCTGCATATGCCACTTAAGCTGCTGACCTTTGGACCCACACTTACCTGGCAGCAAGTCCTGCTGAACTCAGTGGAACTAACTTCTGAATAATCACTTGTAGGAATTGGACCATCCCTGACATGCAGAAAGGTAAGGTGGCCTGCTTCAGATGGCATCATGAGGAGCCAGAGAAATAGATAAAGGCAACAATTGGTGTTTGAATGGCATATAGGGATTGGTGAATCAGTCAATGTTGGTTTCTCAAAGTTTCTCATATTTTCCACCAATCTTAAGTTTAGCTCTCCACATTTCCATATCTGTGTATTTTTTTTAAACAAGCCAGTTTTTTATATAGCTGCAATATTATTATTATTGCTGGGGCCATGCTACCGCCATGTTCAGCTCTGCCCCCTAGCTCCTCAGGACATCAAGTTGGGCCCTCACAATCTTTTACAGAAGTTGACGCCTCTGGAAAGTATCCACCATGCTTGGCTGTCACAGATGATAAAAGATTCAATGACCACACAGCCAACAAGAGATGTTGTTTTGAATGTGGGTTTGACTAGCAAAAATGCCATTACCAGAACCACACCATTAAGGTCTATAGGGATGCATTCTTGACCCCATCCAGGGCCCTACAACTCCAGGCCTCAAGGGTGCTCCCTAACCAGGTCATGGCTCTTGGCAGCCTGCCTCCGAAGATGCCAACACATTTCTTTATTTCATAAAATTTATATACCATTTGCTTTAAATAAAAAACAAACAAAAAAACTCCATCAAAGTGGTTTAAAGGTAAAGGGACCCCTGACCATTAGGTCTAGTCGTGACCGACTCTGGGGTTGTGACGCTCATCTCACTTTATTGGCTGAGGGAGTTGGCATACAGCTTCCGGGTCATGTGGCCAGCATGACTAAGCCGCTTCTGGCAAACCAGAGCAGCGCACGGAAACACCGTTTACCTTCCCGCCAGAGCGGTACCTATTTATCGACTTGCACTTTGACATGCTTTTGAACTGTTAGGTTGGCAGGAGCAGGGACCGAGCAACGGGAGCTCACCCCGTCCCGGGGATTTGAACCGCCAACTTTCTGATCGGCAAGTCCTAGGCTCTGTGGTTTAACCCACAGCGCCACCCGTGTCCCTTCCAAAGTGGTTTACAAAGAGACTAAAATTATCAGTAAAAAACACCAAACCCAACTGTTTAAAACATTCAAAACATTAAAACCTGCCACAAACTAAAAACAGATTAAAACACACATCAACATCCTACATATCTGGGGTTGCTTCAGTTCTTACAAACCAATTTATTACAAATGCAGAACAGGTATTATATAGCAAATGTACCTAAGGGTGCACACCAGCACCCCATCAATTCCCATGCTTTCCTGTCAAATCTGAGCAATTAACCTCATTAGAGACATGGGCCCATTAAACTCTGAACACCGTCTGGCATCCAGCGCAGAGGAGGCAAAAATGAAAACCTGCCTGACAAGGACAGTCAATGGAGAACCAGAAAATTCCTACTCAGCCTCAAAGCCACTGGAAGCCTCTTATACTGCTTCTTCTTCTTTGGCAATTACTCATAGTCTTCCATAATCATGGTTTTCAAGAGTGAGTCTGTAAGTGACTGGAGGCCAATTCTAGATCCACACATCCTTCCACAGTGGGGACATAGATTTCCGGGCAGGAGCTGATTACGGTGAGGGATTACCAAGCACGCCTTCCTCTTAGCACGCTTCTTCCTTTTGCTTCCTTTCGAGTTTGAGCGTCTTCAAAGCCCAAGACACCTTTGGTAAAGGCTGTTCTCCAATTGGAGCACTCGCAGGCCAGTGTTTCTCAGTTATCGGTGTTCATACTACATTTTTTTTTAGATTTGCCAGCCAGCACATTCCTCAGAAAAGGGCAGTACAGACCTGCTTTAAACTCACTTCAAACTTGGTTTTATGTCCAGCTCTCACAAGTACAATCAGTTTACCTAAGACAGCAGATAATTCTGGCCTCTATATCTTCATATCAACACACACAAGACGAGAAACCTTATACCAGGGGTAGGCAACCTAAGGCCCGTGGGCCGGATGCGGCCCAATCGTCTTCTCAATCCGGCCTGTGGATGGTCTGGGAATCAGCGTGTTTTTACATGAGTAGAATGTGTCCTTTTATTTAAAATGCATCTCTGGGTTATTTGTGGGGCATGGGAATTCGTTCATTCCCCCCCCCCCCAAAAAAAAAATTGTTTGGCACACCACATGGTCTGAGGGACGGTGGACCGGGCCACGGCTGAAAAAGGTTGCTGAACCCTGCCTTATACAGTACAAGCGTTTGCCTTATCCCCTGCTTCTGTGGCAGCTGTGGTAAAGAGATTTGCGTTTTTGGGCGACAGAGTCATTTTACATGTAGCATGTAAGAATATGTCTTGAAGCTGGAGTGAGAGTGACCAAGAGCTGGATAATTATGTAAATACCACGACTTTATAAGTCTTTAGGGCCTCAGGAGCAGCCTGAGGTTTTCCCCATTCTAATATTTTAGTTTGATTTGACTTATTCTAGTGATATCACACTTTCTCAAAGCTCTTCTCATTCATTAACTCAGTAATCTTTACAATAATCATGTCTGGCAGGCAACCTGCTGTACCTGGAACAAGATATGGAGATTGCACCTGAATGAGACACAGCAGTGGGTAGTACCATCCACCTTCGACCTGCCATAAAAAGCAAGTCTAGAGTGAGAGACTGGGGTGATGCCTGCTGTTTTTTTCCAGGAACTCTTCTCATTGTGAGAGTTTCGTGGGTGAACTGAGAGTTTGTTTGGGCCCAGAGGCTGAGAGGGAGGGTGTGTCAGAAGGAAAATGGACTGATATTGAATTATATATGTTACTAACTTTCTAACATGTTTATATGTACCTGTGTATTTTTGTAATATTTTGTTTGTTGTCTGTTGTTGCTTCAGCTTTTTGTACACCGCTCAGAGATGTTTTCATTATATTAAGCAGTATAGAAATTATTTTTTAAAAAAACTATTATAATGATCCACTTGGGCTGCTCACTGAAAGGCTCACCTAAAATTACCTTCTAAATCCCTGACTGAGGTGAGAGATGAACTGAGGACCTCACATTATGTAACTCAGCATCTTAGCTGCTCCAACAGTCCAGCTCTCCAACGGCATTTGTAAACTGATATAGCCTTTGGGGCAGTAGAAATACTTATTTCATTTATCCTTGCAACATCTCTTTGAAATAGGTTTCTGTTTGTTCCCATTTTACAGGTGGTTAAACTGGAATTGGTTCCTAAGCATTTTCGACAGGTTTTAGCCTTGCAACGAAATGCTCCACAGTTTGTTGCCATAATACTAGCACACTGAGCTGTAAGGATTACTATCAGAGGCAGGGGTGGCGATGGTGGAGAAAGAATAACTGGGTGTACATATTTCACTCCAAGCTATCTGCCATCGTTCAGAAAGAAAATAGAAACGGGTACCAGAACAATGGAGAGACTGATTTGGAATATAGATTACCAGGGAGGAAAAGTACTTCTTTCTTCTTCTTCTGTGCCATTGCACCGTGCATGCATATAAGTCATGTCCTAAAAAGATAGAGCTGAAACACAAGGTACCAAAGGAAGAAAGGAGCAGCCTAATGAGACAGGAGCAATCTTTGATGAAGGGCTGGATAAAGGATTTTTCCCCTTTAATTTCACCCTCAATTACCTGTCCAACATTTTAGTCATACTGCCGATAAACCTCTCCTCAATATTTAGATTGTGTGAGGTTTTTTTCTTCTTTTAACCAGAAGACATATTAGGGAGCCAGACAGAAAAGACACTCTTGCTTCTCAGTGCTACAGTTTTCACTAAATCAAACTAAACAACAGCAACAACAATACCACAACAAGATCAGGCCTGGAACAAGCAATCAGTAAAGTAATTAACACAATTAATATTACACAGTGAATGCTTTTTAACCACAAGGGAGTAATTTAGGATAGTATTTTTTATTATAAATCTTAATTAAAAGGTGTATTATTCCTTCCTGGATACTTGAGGATTTTCTCTCGCTGCTTTTACTGCTTGTGGAAATGTTGGATGGGCATTAATAGGTCTTTTGCTTCTGGAGGAGGGACTGGGGAAAAAACCTAGGGATATTTGCAAAGGACTTCTAAAATGTGCTTACACTGATACAAGCTAGGGAGTGCTCCGTGTTTCCTTTTACCAGTGGAGCAAACTGGGTTTGTCAGTGGAGCAGTCAAGGTTGTCTAGCCCAGGCAGGCAACTTTCTGTCAGTCTCAGCCCTCTCCATTTGCAATATGGGACCAATATTGGTCTACCTTAAGGGGTTGTAAGTCTGAGGTGGGGAAACTCAGGCCCAGGGGCCAAATGTAGTTCTCCAAGCCTCTCTATAGCACCCTCAGGGCTTCCCTGAGGCTACCCCCTAGCCCCCCTTATTTCACATCTTCCTTGCCTGGAGGATGTGTGCTTCATCTCTGATAATGAGTGCCTTCCTTGAGTGCATTGCCTGGATGGAGGGTAGAGAGGGCTGTGTAAGTGTACTGTATGTAGAAACTAGTCTTCCGTAAAGCTATAATGTACTTTAATTTAGCCACCCACTTTTGCAGCCCCAGCACTACCAGGAGCCTTGGTGAGGCAGCTGCTTCAGTCGCAGATTTTCAATCTGCTTGGTGGCACTGTTTGGTGGCGGTGGGGGTGGGGTTAAAGTAGGGATCAACTACCAGACTTCCTCAAACTCGGCCCTCCAGATGTTTCTGGCCTGTAACTCCAATGATCCCTAGCTAGCAGGACCAGTGTCAGGGATGATGGGAATTGTAGTCTCCAAGCATCTGGAGGGTCGAGTTTGAGTTTGAGGAAGCCTGAGCTAGGCACTTGTTTTGGCCCATGTCCTCCTTAGAGTAAGGGTGATGCCACACAGCAAATCAAATTAAAGTGATGACTTCACTAAAGGAAAATGAGGTCAGTTCAGAGTGGGAACAATGTTTTCTGCATTGCCTTGTCACCACTCCAAAACTGATCGCCTTCATCAACTAAAGGTTGCACTTTAATTGCTCAAACATTTCCATAACAAGATGTCCATGAGAGCATGGTAGGGACTTCCCAGGATGTCTCATCAAAGGAGATAAAAATTAATACAAAGCTGGCAAAGATCTGTCAGGAAAATGCATAACTGATATGGAAACTTTCAACATGTTCATACATTGTTACCAGTTCCAGCCCTGACATGGAGAACCATCATAACATGTGTTTTCAGTGATTTCCACACTGAGGTCTCCCATAAGTCATGGTGGAGGGAATAATCTGTGGTGTTTCAGGTCCAAACTATGTACTGTTCTAGGGGCAGTAATATATACGGCTGCATTTGAAATTATACTTCCCAAATGATTTCCAGAGAGTCTTTAATCATTCTCCCCCCCCCCATCCTGCAATGCTGTAAAATCAATCTCTCCCTGTACAGACCCTTTTCATGTTTTAAAATGTGCTTTATGTTCAACCTGAATCCCCCTGATAATGAAAATGCTCAAGTGCTTGCTATAAATAGATTGAAGTGATCCGTGCTCACTTGTTGCTTTGCTCTAGCAGATAAACTTTTCATGATGGCGGGATTATCAGAAAGGGTCTGCAAAGCCCTGCTGAACTGCTATTGTTCCAGCCTTAGCCGGTGAATGCTAAACCACAGTCATAACACTTAACTGATAATAAATTGAAGCTGTATCCAGAGGGAATTTTTCCTCTTATTTCTATTTCTGAAAGCTATTTATCTTTCCTGATATTGACGTTCTCCCTTTGCCAAAGAAACCAATGAATAATCCAGTAGTTTGTTCACTTGCCTCCCCCCCCAGTTATGACTTTAAGATCTAGCTCATTCAAAATTATTTATCTTCTTAAATCTATGCCTTGTTCACTGAGACAGGGCTTGAGCCAAGAGAATCCCTAGATGAGTAGCTCTCTTCAAGAAGAGAAGCATTTTACTCACCCGTGCATGGCTGTGCTATGCAAGCGCTATTGCGTCAATTTAGTGACCTTGAGCCAGAGATCCCTCTCTTCCCCCTTTGTCACCTCAAAGAGCTTCGTATTAAGCATCTCCTCTAGAAATGAAAGGGCTGGGAAATTCCAGAGTTAGGACTTCTGCCTCAATAACAACTCACTCTCTTGCACCTTTGCATCAAGCTCACCCACAAGATCAGAATATTGGAATGACAGCTGTCAGCCACGTCTTTGTTTATTAGGACAGCACATTTTAATGTACACAAAAGCAGCCAACCCAAGAGCAAGCTTTGAAAAAGGACTGTCAACTGGAGCCAGCAAGTCTTATGGCTCTGACCCCTAACTCACCTCCCCACACAGATCTTCAAATCTGCACAGCATGCAATCCTTCTGGAATGCTTTCACAAAAGGGGAAATTGGGCTTGGTTTCGGGTCCAGCAATCAGCACAATTGGTACCTGGACTGGAGGTTCCCCACCTCTCGTTTAGCCCAACATTAAACATAAAGGCAAAAATCGTAGCAGGTTTTTCCACAGTCTATATCACACTCACTCTCCCCTTCCTCTCTTTCACCAATGCAATTTGAAAGAGGCACACATCACACTCTGCAATGATATCAAACAAAAATAAAGGGGAGGAGAACAGAAATATGTGGGTAAAATGAATAAGATGTTTATATGTTGAATTAGCCAATATTACCTGGCAGCATGTAACATGAGGTAATGTAGTGGTGAAGATCAGAATTTGGTAGTGGGGTTTTTCCATTCTAAGCAACTATTTAAAGCTACAGGAGCGCTATCAGGATCTGGCTCTGGAAACTCCACTTCTTGGAACTGTTTTTCTTCCTCAAGTGGTCTCTCGTTTCCATAGTGACCAGAGTTAGCAGCTCGTCTCTTTTCTTCTCCTCCAAGATTCACAACAACACTTTAAAGAAACCATCTTTTATATACTGTTGTCATACAGAATCCTCTTTTATCTTGATATAAAATTAACAGCAGCAACAATTATTATTTGTACCCTACCCTTCTGACTGAGTTGCCACAGCCACTCAAGGCAGCTCCCAACATATATGAAAACACAATAAAACACCACACATTTAAAAGCTTCCCTACACATAAATAGGAAACCTTTGGTAATAAATAACTTCTGGTAATATTTTTATTAGAGCTGCCTCTAATAAACAAAACAAAACAAACAAACAAACAAACAAACAATAAACCCCTCACCATCTACTCCAGAAAATAATTACATTTCACAGCCAATTTACAAGATTATAGAAGTGGGGCATTATTGGAAATACTTCTCTCTCACACACAAGCATGAGGACGTGACTGGCCTCCTTGCACAACTAGAACAGGTCTTGAGTGAGCAGTTCATTTCTCTGATCTGTTGCAATGCCACCTAGTGGAACTCTGTCTTACACATATTGTCGAAAAATATTAAGTTCATGTTTAAGTAGATGACTGTTCTTGGGTTATTCAGAGAACAGGAGGCTGTGAAAATGATGTTCGTATATTAAAGTCAACCCATGAAGTAGTAGGCATTTGAGAACCGGGACATCACTGTTGAGCAAGAATTCCCCAAATCAGCAATGCAAATCATCACATTTCCCCACAGAAAAACCAAAAGAAGAAATGCCCTTAAAAGAACTAGGGATTGTTGTGTTAGATGGCTATCTGTAGATGGTGGTGAAATGTCTGTTCTGAGAAGTTTTCAGTTGCGAAGGATGTATATTTTCTTTGGGGGGGGGGACGTATTCTGAAATAAGAGTTATGCCCCTGTAAGGAATGAAGGACAAAAGTAGTTGGTTTAGTGCTAAATAAAACGTACCTATTCCACTGTGTGGGGGTGATACCACACAAGTATTTAGTTTTTAAACTATTTGTTAAAACAATTTTATATTGCCTGAAGGGAATTTACATGGAGTGGGGGAGACTCAAAATCCAAAAATAAATGTAAACAGTACTAAAATTTAAACCAACTGAAGAAAAGTGTTGTTGAAAATTTCATATGTCAGATTAAATAACTTTAAAATCTAGGTTGAACAAAGATCCTATTGCTGCCCACCTGAAAACCATCAGATATGGGGCCAGTATAACTTCACTAGGAGGGATATTCCTTTGTAGCAGTTGGTTGCATTTTCAGACAAATAAAAGGCAACACACACACACACACGGGCAGTAGAACAACTAAAGCATGATAGTAAAATAGTCAGGGACCACAGCACAGGACACTTGAGAAGTATGGTGGAAGCAGATTGCAGATATCACTGAAAACACCACATGAATTATTATTAATCTAGGAGGAAGCTAGCCTGCAAAGCATTCTTGTACTTCTGACTATTAAACTGCAGGATGACAGTGTTACCATGGATTCAAAGCCAAGCCTAGGGTGGTCATGTGTCCCACTTTATGGGCATTCTAGGCTGTAGTTTTTAGACCCTTTACACTTCATGGAATACAGTCATGTATCTGAAGGTATCTCTAGCTGATCAGCCAGGTTATAGAATCATAGAATTGAAGAGCTGGAAGGAATGCTAAAGAACCCTAAGAAGGCAGAGAGAAGCAGGAAGGGCCTTGAAGCTGCCTGTCTGCCACTAAAAACTGGACAGCCGACTGAGCAGTATTCCCCCACTATTGTGAGATACATTGTATTCCTAGTAAAATTATGGTAATTTCTCAATTTACATATATAGCACGTACACATTAGCACATGCAGATGTTTGTGTCCTCTGTTTTGGTGCTATGTTTTCTCTTTTTTTGGCAAGGCTATATAAGTGGCATATCTTTCCATTTATCAGCCCCAAAGACTGTCATGTCACTACTTTGGACTGCAGGTGGAGGCACTCATTATCAAATACTCCTGCATCCAAATGTTTCTCTAAACACGGAAAACTGAATTTTCAGGTAAAAATGTTTTCACACTAGCATTCTTCCTGACCAAAGGTGCTGCTAGGCTGCACAAAATCAGCTTTTGCTGATGGATATTGAGGCAGATTTTCAGAAGGGAAAAACAAACACTGACTCTGACCTACAGGGAGCCAGCAAGATTTCCCAGGCCTTGGGACATTGCATGTGGATTGGGCCATATACCTCGGCTACAGTCAATTGGTGAGAATTGCTGCTCATGGACATATGAAAGCTAAAATGGGTGTGGGGTGAGGCTGGACAAGAAACTCGGCTCTCCCTCCATGACAGCTCTTAGGAATCAAGCCCAGATGTGCAGAGGAGTAGGGGGGCAGGAACAGCAGCACTGGAAGCTGAGGGAAATGACACAAATGGAGGGCAAACTGAAGAAAAAGCAGGAAGGAATGCTAAAGCAACTTCAGGAGAATGGTTAGTGTGTAGAGATGGTTTCCCTCAGTTTCTCATTTTCCCGAACTTAAATTCATTTCTCAGGATTTCTGCATCAATTTGCACTAATTTTGGGGGCGAGGGAAAGGAATCCTCAGGAAAATATGTTAACATTTTATTGTGAATTTCTCCTGCCAATGAAGGTTTGACTAATGTACACAATTTCACAAGCGATTTATCCCAATATCATGCTTGTTTTGTGCTATCTGCGAATGTATTTATATGCACAATTCTCTATTATGCCTGTGCTTTTGTGCTCACTGTTTTGTTGGAGAGCTGCATTGTAGAATTTGGAGCAATGTGAATTTCAAAGGATAGCTGTGTTTCAGTTGTGGAGGATTGGTTCCAAAAGTGAGAATGAGGAAGCTTCTCTTTAAATTTCCTGCTTGTTTCCTGCTTGGCAGGGGGTTGGACTCAATGGCCCTTGTGGTCTCTTCCAACTCTATGATTCTATGATTCTATGAAATCAATTTTCTCTGCCATCCCAAGCTAAGAACACTCCGAGGGTTGTGGCCTTGTCAAGAATACCACAAAGCAAATTAAGATGGAGGGTGGCTAGAGTCACCAGAACTGTGCTCTGTAGTCATCCTGTAGGCATTTTTTTTTAAAAAAAATAAATGTTTCCAATGAGACCAGGAGCCTAGTACAGGAATCCCTCCTCCGGGTTTTCCCTAGTGACATCCCTGTTCCTGACATTCACAGTATCTATGTGCAGGGATTTCCCTTCCCTTTCACCCCCTCCCCACCACTTAAGGAGGACTATTCTATCTACAATCTGAGATGGTAAAGAACAGACACAGGTTTACTGCTGCAGAGATAACTATTGATAGTCCGGAGAGACAGAGGATTATTGTTAAAGGACAATGTTTGATTCTCTGGAATGATTCGTGGTTTTCTTAATCATTGCATCAATACACCAAATGTCTCGGGGGGGGGGGGCAGAAACGTGAAAATGTTACTATACGGTAATACAAACCCAGCTCTGCTTATTTAAGCAGCAGCAGCAGGTTCCCAGGAACAAAACGGCTTACATTTCTAACACATATATATTTAATGAATTCAGTTTGGTGGAGGATTAACTGATGGAATGTTTTGACAGAACTTAATTATTCTTAGTGTGATAAAGTTACAAATTAGAGGAGACTGGGAGGATTAGTAAATAAGGCATTTATTTTCTATAATTAAGACCTAGCTTACAGTTCTAAGAAAAATGGGTTATATTATCTACAGACAGTTGACTACATTTCCCCTCATTGCTCACATGCCCCAGTTTTCTTTTCAGAATTCTAAGAAAAAATAGTTTACGGGTAGCAAATAGCATATAGGCGCTTCATTACTTCGGCTTGAGGAAAAATTACTACAGTACTTTAAAGTCATACTATAAATACTCAGATGTAATGAGTCATGTTTTCCCAAATTATTACCATCTTTAGAATCATTTTTTTAACCTAACGTGCTTTTTTATTATTAAAAAAAATGGCCTTGCCTTTTAAATGCATTTTTCCCTTTGCCAAGAACCTTATGTTATCTGACCGAAAGAAACATGTACAGCTGTGAACTACCCAGGAAATGCTGCCCATGTAGATATCTGTGCTGCTAACCCAACAGAGGGTTAGAATAATCGGCTTCTAGAGTCTCCTTGCTTCCTTATGTATCTTTCTACTGCACAGCTTTTTCTATCAATGCCTGAAACACTCTCGAGCTGTTTTCATGATTGACAGCCCATGATGAACTCACATCAGCTGTGTTGGGACTCAGTCATTAATAAACATTTTGAGCAGCACCAATAAACGCTTGTTTTTAAATTTTGACACTTTTCAGTCTTATGGAGCTAATAATCATAGAATTGTAGAGTTGGCAAGGACCAAGAGAGGGTCATCTAGAGGGTCATCTAGGGTCATACATGGGACATGAGTCCACAATCCTGAGATTAAGAGTCCCATGCTTGGCCCGTTCATTCGGGGGGGGGGATGCATTTACAGTGTTGTCATTTTGAGTTTCATCACCTGCTCGTAGTGGCATCATTTTACAACAGGCGTGTTAAAATGAGAGGAATGTGGAACTGCTAAGCCCACCCCTTGCCCACATTGCACACCCTGAGAAACCTACTCACAACAGCCTTGAGAATTTTATATATTTTTGTAAAAAGGTAAAGGACCCCTGCCTGGACGGTTCAGTTCAGTCAAAAGCGACTATGGGGTTGCAGTGCTCATCTCGCTTCAGGCCGAGGGAGCTGATGTATGTCCACAGACAGCTTTCTGGGTCATGTGATCAGCATGACTAAATCGCTTCTGGTGCAACAGAACACCATAACGGAAACCAGAGTTCACAGAAACGTCATTTACCTTCCCACCGCAGTGGCAAATATTGATCTACTTGCACTGGGATGCTTTCAAACTGCTAGGTTAGCAGGAGCTGGAACAGAGCAATGGGAGCTCACCCCATCAGGCCGATTTGAACTGCCTATCTTCCGACTAGCAAGCCCCAAAGGCTCAGTGGTTTAGACCTAGGCACATTGTGTAAGCTATTCACCCATCTGGGAACCCTAGAGGACCAGACTTTCCAGTTGCATGGAGAGCCTACATGTGGATAGAGATATGGATGTAGGCTTCCTTTTCAAATGCGAAGCTGAAATATGGACGTTGAGGAGGACATCAGTTGAGTGTGTAGCATGTGGGGTTGTAGGCATACTCCCCACTCCCAATCCCCACACTTGATGTGCACATGGATGGATAACCCATATATGATTCTTTAACGTTCTTATGTTAAAGCTGTGGTGTGGGAGACTGGAAAGGAAAAATACGCCACCTTTCTAAAGTGATTATTCATTTGGCTCTTCAGAAGGAGGGAGGGGGCAGAGAGAGAGAGAGAGAGAGAGAGAGAGAGAGAGAGAGAGAACCTGTATGCTGTCTTTAGAAGACCTTGCCCTCTAGGCATGACTGAAACAAAAGGTCAGGAATGGAAAGGAAATCATGTGTAAAAAATTTGCAGTGCAGCTATGTAGATTGTCTAATGGCTATGGCCTGTGGAGCAACAGAAGGGTCATTGCTTCCATATTATGCCACTCATTAGTTTGAAAAGCCACCTCAAATATGAAAATACTCAAAGAAACAGACAGTGGCAGAACACAGACAATGATTACAACTGATTAACTGGAAATCCTAATAAAGCAAAATATCCTCACTACATGTTGGAGAGAGTTATACAACCAAACAGATGGATCATTATACAGCCAGTGACCTAAAAGAGATTAATCCTGCATCTCTGACATTTTAGTGCGTGCATGTGAGGGATCTGCGGGTTTAAACTGCAAAATTCATAACTTTACCATTATTCCCAAAGCTGATTATCTGTTCAGAAGTTTGCCATGACTCATGGACAGGTTTATTGTGGTGTAGGTCAAAGAAATAACTAATTAAGAAATATTCTCGCCATTAATGCCAAAGTGTATATATATTTTTAATAGTTCTCTGTGTCCTCTTCTTGGAATTGTAAGACAGAAGCTCAGGTTAACCTAACATCTACTGGTAATTTTCACTGAAAAGGGAATTGTTTAGCCAGTAAGAGCCTCATATTCTTTCAGTGCAGTATGTGCTTTGATGAGGACATTTCATTGTTTCATTTACTAGTTGACCTTTTCATTGACTGTATTTTAAAATAAATAAAAACAAATGTATAAGAAAAGTCAGCTTTATAAAGATTGAATTCTTTACCGTAGCCCATGTTTTATTTTAATATAATGTGGTAAAATAAATGTTAAGGTCATCAGGCATCCAGTTCACTATTGATGTAACAGATGTTATTTCCTCATTTTGTTAGAAACCTTGTCACATTTTTATTTGGAAAACTGGATGAATGGCTAGAACTGTATCCTTGGAGATAAATGGTGGTGTCTTATCAGCAAAGCAAAAATGCCAATAATTTCTCAAGCCAAGGGAGCCCTTGCTTATCTCAAGTTTGGAATTTCTCTGTTGCCTGTAATTTGATATTTTCCCTTCAAACATTAAAATAGAACAATAAATACTGATGCAAAGGAAAATACAGAACAATAAAACCCATAATGCACCAGGCAGAGGGCCTTCTCGGTAGTGGCACCCACTCTGTGGTACACCCTCCCATCACATGTTAAGGAAATGAGTAACTATGTAACCTTTAGGAGACATCTAAAGGCAGCTCTGTATAGTTCTTTTAATGTGTAATGTTCTATTATGTTTTTATTTATGTTGGAAGCCACTCAGAGTGTCTGGAGCAACCCAGTCAGATTGGTGGGGTACAAATATATTATTATTATTATTATTATTATTATTATTATTATTATTATTATATTACATTTGAAAACAAGCTGAATTCATCAAACCATTTCAAGTTGTGAGAAGAGGCAAGAGTTAACATGTATTCTTTGCAACCAACCTCCAACATTACTCTTTTTATATACATAAAAAGTTCTGTATAACACTCTGTGACATCTAAAGGGTCATGTATAGGGACAAGATCATGGGTCAAAGGTTGACAACTGTACTAATTAAGAAAAGGATCAGCTAGGCAGGGTTGATAGCCTTAATGCATGAAGGCACCCTTACCTAGGGGCAGGGGCGGAGGAAAGGGGTGCGGTGGGGACGGTCTGCCCCGGGTGTCACCACTGAGGGGGGTGACAAAATGCCGGGTGGCACTCACCGTGGGGTCTGCAGCGTGCCCAAGCCACGCATCTCTCCTGGGAGTGACGCAGTCGCTTGGGCACCCACAGGCTCTGCTCTGCCCCAAATGGCTTGCTCGCTGCCTCCCCCTCACCTGCAGGGTGGCTGGGTGGGAGGAGGCCCTGTGGAGCATCTTGCCCCAGCTGGCCCCACTCCATGGGCGGCTGGCCCCACCCCTGGCCGCAGGACATGCGTGCCGCCCCAAGCGCCCGATCGGCTTGCTTCGCCGCTGCCTAGAGGAGGCAATTGAACTGATTCTTTCGCCTTTCCTATGAGTGAGCAGACCCCATCCTGGCTGGAGGAAGCAAATTAGAAAATTGACTGATCTGTGGCATTCTCTGCCTGCTCACTGAAAAAAACAACCCACAAAACCCCCCACAAACCAAGCCAAAGGAGTCTTATGGACCACAGGGTGCTTTTCTCCCCCACTCAAACTCTCCTCAAGCTGAGAGTGAGAGGTAGGTCATGCAGCTTATCTTCACCATTCCAGGGCACCAAGGCAGTCACAGGAAGCTATTCTTTTTTCTCTTCCTGCTTACGCTGCCTGCTCATCCTGACTGAACCAAAGAGCCAGCTATCTAGACTAAGAGATCAAATAATACAGTGGTACCTCGGGTTACAGATGCTTCAGGTTACAGACACTTCAGGTTACAGACGCTTCAGGTTACAGACTCCGCTAACCCAGAAAAAATACCCCGGGTTAAGAACTTTGCTTCAGGATGAGAACAGAAATTGCGCAGTGGTGGTGCGGCGGCAGCGGGAGGCCCCATTAGCTAAAGTGGTACCTCAGGTTAAGAACAGTTTTAGGTTAAGAATGGACCTCCAGAACGAATTAAGTTCTTAACCTGAGGTACCACTGTATAGGCAAAAAAGGGGTGTCTATTCAGCTAAATTGTGGGAGATTCCCCCCCCCCCATCATTCCTACTCAGTCCTCACATAGGTGACTGGCCAGTCCCAGACTCCCCACACCGCGAGCGAAGGGAGGGGATGGGGTGTGAGGATGCCTTTTGAGTGGCCCCTGCCTGCCCCAAGGATCACATCTATGTTTGGGGCAAAGTCCAATCCCGGCATGTCCGCTCTATGATGTGGGGCGGGGAAGATTCAATCAGTAATGAAATTCCAGAATAGTGGGAAAGGGGCTGTGGCATTGATAGAAACTAGGTTTTGCGCCCTTAGTTCTCACAGGTCGCAACAGAAAGGCATTTAGATGACAAAGTTGTTTTCTTCACAGCAATGCGGCAGACAGTTCATACACATACAACATTTCTGATTGAGATAAACATCTGTCTTCCACAGGGAATGAGCAGGGCTACTCACCCCACAACTGGAAGATGGTAATTGAAGCAATTAAGGAAATGATAAATATACAGCTAAATTATGGTCCTCTCATACATCTTTAAATTTCATAAAATCCGGTACACAGATACATTTGCCCAAGCTGGTACTTAATTTATTAGCGGTGGCTAAGATAACATGTGCCAGATACTGTAAAAGGTCAAACAAAAGCAGGCCCTTCATGATGTGGGAAACAATTACTGCTACAATCCTGCACCCACTTACTTGGGACTAAGCTCAACTAAATTTTGCGGGGCTTACTTGTGAGTAGACCTGTGCTGCACATTGGTAAAAACAATAGTCTGTTAGAAGCCTTACATTAATATAGAGTCCATTTGTCTGCAGGGGCAGCTTATTTAATTGATGACTCAAATATGTGCTAAATAATTCTGTCTTACATTCACTGTGCTATAAACATAACATTGATTTGCATCTCTTAAGAGCATTTTGCTATAAATGTCTGTGTTTGTTGTATTATGGTTGTTTAATAATATGTAAATGGATTTGCACAATCATCATTATTATTAGTAGTAGTAGTTGTCGCTGTAGTAAGTGTTACAGTTGCTGAAACAGAATCCCTGATCTGGACCTTGTGTAGAAATGAATGCGCTTTCTACCCAAAGAAGGTGTTTCAAACTTTACTGAAACAGTCCTGAATAGTTACAATAGTAAATGTAACAAAGAAACAAAGTAACACGTTACTCTTAAGTAGCTGGCAATGCTTCTTGGGTTTATCGTATTAGCTATAGGAGAAGACCCTGCCTGATGTAAACTTCTCTTTACAACATTTTAAATACAATGGCACTCAAACACAGTACAGTATAATATGTATAATATGTATTCTGTAACTTTATATCTACGTATAGCAATAAGTATTAGTACTAATACTAGGATAAGGCAGGGCCAGGCTGTGGACATCTGGAAATGTAAGGAAACAGCAGTTCAGAAGAAAATAGCCCTAAGCAGTCTCACTTCTTGGTTATGAACTGTTTGGTTCACGCACGTCAGACACAAGTTTAACAAAATTTCCTATTTTCTAAACATAGTATATTTCTAACTGTACATGTTAAAAATGAAGCAGAAGGGGTTATTCCCAAACTTCAGACCCTGCTTTCATAGTGAACATTCAGGGCACCACTAGTAATGAGGCTTCACAACTGGGAAGGGGGAAATGAATTAAAACAATGAGATACATCAGCTTGGATACACAAGTAGGGGTAGCAGCAGATGACTGCTCTATGCTAGTCAGCAACAATAAAGGATGTATTGACATAACCCAATGTTTTCAGATGGTGTGTTGTGAGGACTCCTCCAGAAAACTCTTGTTTCCATGTGCATAAGCTCACTATGTGAAGGTAAAGGTACCCCTGACCATTAGGTCCAGTTGCGGACGACTCTGGGGTTGCACGCTCATCTCGCTCTATAGGCCAAGGGAGCCAGTGTTTGTCTGCAGACAGCTTCCGGGTCATGTGGCCAGCATGACTAAGCAGCTTCTGGCGAACCAGCGCAGCACACAGAAATGCCATTTACCTTCCCACTGGAGCGGTACCTATTTATCTACTTGCACTTGACATGCTTTCAAACTGCTAGGTTGGCAGGAGCTGGGACCGAACAACGGGATGGACAAAACTGTACATTTCAAGATTCTCTCCATTTCTTATTTTTCCAATCTTAAATTCAGTTCAACACATTGTTGCATGCTTGCGGGTTTTGTTTTGTTTTAATCTTCACAACAATTCATCAAGATTTTAATGAGCATATATTTTAATACACAAAGTATTAGGGCTTTAAAGGTCAGCACCAACACTTTGAATTGTGCTCAGAAACATACTGGGAGCCAATGTAGGTCTTTCAAGACCGGTGTTATGTGGTCTCAGCGGCCGCTCCCAGTCACCAGTCTAGCTGCCGCATTCTGGATTAGTTGTAGTTTCCGGGTCACCTTCAAAGGTAGCCCCACATAGAGCGTGTTGCAGTAGTCCAAGCGGGAGATAACTACAGCATGCACCACTCTGGTGAGACAGTCCGCAGGCAGGTAGAGTTTCAGCCTGTGTACCAGATGGAGCTGGTAGACACAGAATTGACCTGCGCCTCCATGGACAGCTGTGAGTCCAAAATGACTCACAGGCCGTGCACCTGGTCTTTCAGGGGCACAGTTACCCCATTCAGGACCAGGGACACCTCCACACCAGCCTGCCTCCTGTCCCCCGAGAACAGTACCTCTGTCTTGTCAGGATTCAACCTCAATCCATTAGCCACCATCCATCCTCCAACCGTCTCCAGGCACTCACACAGGACCTTCACCGCCTTCACTGGTTCTGATTTAAAAGAGAGGTAGAACTGGGTGTCATCTGCATATTGATGGACACCCAGTCCAAACCCCCTGATGACCTTTCATCATAAATATAAGGAGAGCTTCTGATCAAAGCCACTCCTTTCCTTGGAGAGTGATGGGAAAAGGAACAAAACACTCCCCCCCCCAAAAAAAAACCCCACTATCAGTAAATAGTCTTGTCACCATGTATTTTGTTTAAGCCTGAGTATCTCCCAAAATGCCCATCTCTTTACTTTTAAGTCACCATTCAGGGCAGCCAAACATAGATACTGTATTGATCTTTTGTTCAAGCATCTCATCAGTCTCAGCTTTGATAATTGCTTTTGTTTCCTTTGGGGGAATGAGGTTAATGATTAATTGAAGTGAAGGGTGAGCAAAACTGTGGGAGGGGTGGCACTATCCTGGAATTCTTAAGTAAGCTATACTCCAATTTTGTATATTCCTCTGACAATTTTGATAATGGAGAAGGCCATAAGAGGGGACCATTGCTCATGAATGTGACACATGATTCAAGCCCTGTATTCAGTTTTTGATAGAAGCTGGAACATCCCTGGCAGTGAAATGGGAGACCTGCTTCCAGGCAAAGAAATTGGGATCATACAAGATGGACTCAGCTCACAACAAGGCAGCTCCTTTTGTTGTTGTCTAGCATTTCCAAACCCATTTTCATTTTACTTCCCTCCTCTGTGGCTTCTAGGTTTAGTCTGAAGAGCTATTGGTTTCACCTGTCTCTGTTTCTCAACCAGTATAAAACACAGTGCATCTATCTGAAGAATGTTATGCCGCTGTTCAGAATATGGCTATCTCCCCACTGCAGTTTACAGCATATAAAAACAATTTGAAACCATGTGTAATATAAAACACTACACTAATGTTTATAGCAGCAGCAGCAGAACATTTTAATTCTTTTAATCCATCAGTCAACCACCTCAATGCAAACAGAGGCCCTAAGTAAAAGTAGTCATGAAAATGTTTCTAGAGCCCATTTATCTGATAGCAAGGAGGTGATTGATTATATCTCTCAGGTCAAGGAGTTCCACAATCCTGGGGCTACCATGGCTGTGACCTCCTGGCTACTGAGTGTGTAGCATCATAACACGAGTTTATTGTTTCATGTTCAGCACTAATCATGGGATGGGGAAAAGGCATGCATCAGGTGTTGAGGCTTTCCTAGTCGTGCCTTGCTGAGGAAGGATTAATAATTATCAGGCCCTATACCTGAAACTTCTGTTAAATATTTCACAAAAGGCACTGATCAAAAACTACCCTGTTTTTACTGTTTGATGAAAGTGTATGGATATATTCTTATTATTTATTTCTGAAGATAGTGAGCTACTCTTCGGGGAACATTGTAAAGCTGATTATTTTCCTCTCAGCTTGTCTCTGAGCTATATTTTGCCCAGTGATTTAAACTGGAAGAAAAATAGCCAGATGTATAGTGAATAGAAGGAAATATAATAACTTAAAGAAAGGGAAATAGAGGGGAAATAGCTGGTGATCTTTCACATTTATTGATAAATTCTGCTTTTGAAAATGTTAGCGCTTCTGGGGTTCTTTCTCTCTCAAAACAGAAAAACACAGCTTTCCTCAGGATACATTGAGATTTTTAAAGCTGTATTTGGTAACTCACTGCCAGGAGTTATAGTGCTCTGGGTGTCATTGGAAGCAAAAAGCCTTTCTGAATTGGTAGAAAACAAAAAAATACTACATTGTAGAATTAAACCATGAAGTGTAACAAACCATTAGAACTCCATTTTCTGAAATATGGCTGTTAATTACTTCCGTCATTTTTTTATCTAATTAACTGATAATGAATTGATTAAAACTTGCATATTTTCAGAAACAGATGCCATTCTGAGATACTGAAAAAGTAAAGCAAATTACAATTTAATGAAGAAAATCTAACACATATTGATGCAGTGAAAGTCATATTTAATATTAACAGTGTAGGGTTAGCTGATTATCTTTTATGGCTAGGATCCTAATGGGGCACCTATGGCTACTATGGTGTTCTCAGCTACTCCCCATGGCACCTGTCAAGGCCTCCACACTCCTCCCAATTTTTGTTTAAAAGAATAATGCAGAATTCATGGGGGGGGGGTGTTAATTAAAAAAATGGTTGGACAAGTTGCCTGTGTTTTATTTGTTTGGGGATGTGTGCAGGAGTTTCACCTGTTTTCAGTGGATTCTGAGCATCACCAGTTTTTCTTCTGTTGGATGGGAATATTGTGGTGTCTGCAACAGTTGGTTAGATTGCTACATATGCCCCTGAACCTAAAATGAAGAGGGACTCCTGCTTTAGGGGGTCCAAGCAGAATTTATTTGATTCCCATGTGATCGGCTTTGTTTTTGGGGGGGTGTTGTTGGGTTTGGGACTTTTGCTTACTTTTCACAGTTCATCAGGGATGATGCCAAAATGGATGTTGGGGGGTCATTAGAAAATGTATAGGGAGGTAGTAGTATAATGGTGGTGGTGTTGCTGTTAACCACCACCACCACAACAACAACAACAACAGTATCTTCATCAGTAGTAGGAATGGGTTTCTAGTTTGTCTTCCAAGGTGGGCTACAGCAAATCAATACTACATGAAAACCCAAAATTTTTAACAGCAAACAACTATATAGCAACAGCATTGAGTGAAAAATAAAATCTGACCGTAAGATCTTCCAAGTGCTGACTGGAATGAAAAAACACACCAGTATTTAGGTATTTTCTGAAGCCTAATGAAGAAGGGATCGTGCAATTTTTATTTTTATTTACTGGCAGGCTGCAATCCTATGCAGCATTAAGGCACACTGGAGACCTCCCTGAGGAACCATTGTGGTGAAAGAAGGAATACCCAACTCAGTTTTCAAGACTAACCAACATGAGATAACAACCAAGGGCAGCTCCCTAAGGCACATGTATTTTTTTAATTATTTTTTATTTTTTATTATTATTATTAAATCTGAAAGCCTGGATGGCTTGTGGGTGATGCTGTTGTCTGTCGCTCCCTCAGCCCACTGCCATGAGGAACAGGAATCACCCAGAGGCTCATTGCATCCTAGAAGTCAGGGAGCAGCAGAGGCAGATTTAAGGGCAGTGCAACTGGTTTCCCTGCACTGGGCGCCAAGCTAAGGAGGGTGCCACAGGGCACCACAACTATAATCTAAAGCATGCACAGAACAGAAGGCGAGAGGCTGTGTGTGTGTGTGTGTGTGTGAGAGAGAGAGAGAGAGAGAGAGAGAGAGAGAGAGAGAGAGAGAGAGAGAGATGAATTTTGGCTTTGCGCAGGGCACAACTGAAATTTGAAAGACCAAAGTCTTTCCCTGAGAAGAGTCACCCGTTAAGGAAGCTGTCAGCATGGAGTCTTCTTAGTTTTTACTTTCAAGAATAGCAACCATGCTCAGTGGCGGAGCTTCATGCTCCGTCACCAGGGGGTGGGGAGCAGGTGGGGGCAGGGCTGGCGCACGTCCCAGGGCATGGCACCCAGCATGGGCGGGGGGCAGCCACGATGGCACCCCACTGGGATTGCTCCCCCCGCACTCCTCTTCCTCTGCCAGTGACTATGCTGGGGGGGGGCTGATGAACACTTAATCCCATTGCAGAGAATTGTGTTTCTCAAGTTGTGGCCTTCATATATTGTGTAAATAGTCTTATTTTTTTCATTTGGGTGTGGGAACATCTTCAATATTATCATTTGCATTCCTCAGTGCAGTTACCAAAAAGGCCAAAAAAATAGTGTGCCTTAACTTTCAGCCCACCAAATAAAACTGGCCTCTTGGATTGAAATTAATGAAGAGGCAGATTAATCCTATCCATTACTTACTTAGGAGGAAACTACATTTAATTAATCCACTGGAACTTATTCTTGACAAAATATATATGCGAACAGGCTACTTAGTTTAAATTACTAATCTACCAATGAAACTAATTAAAACTTGGATCCTATTATATACATATCTCTCTCCAATAATTTATGTGAATTTGCTTGATTAAACAAGCAGACTTATGAATGAATGTTTTGTATCATTACTCTTAATTAAGTAAAACTTATTAAAGCATAGGCAACAGATTAAAAGAGTTTACATTGTCGTGAAATGCATTGTCCTAAATCATGACAAAGGACCAGTTTTTCCAAAACTTAATTCCTGGTTGTCTTCCCTCTCTTTTATACACATAATTAGTAAGTTTCACTGTTATCTATGTTGGTTAGTTTATAATACCAATCTCTTTATGAAAGGGGGATTCTTTTTTGTTTTAATGAAGTGCAAATGCAAGTTTTGATGTCATTAAGTAAATTAATAGCCATATCTCTGTTGTAATGATTTATTGGTTGATATAAAAATATCCACATGGTTCATGCAACAGATCAGGACATATAATAAAACTTGTCCACTCTTTAGTATATTGATCTGTTTTCAAAATCATATGAAAGGGCAATGATAGAAAATGTGATGTGGATACACATATAGTTAATACACATATAGTTAATTACACCTCCAGCTGTTATAAAGAGAAACTCAGACACAGTTTTGATACTGGCCATTGACTGCAATAAACTTGACTTGACTTGACAAGGGTGCACACGTATTTACCTTTATTAGTGGTCAATCAAATTTTATTCTACCTCATCCAAAAAATCAGTTATATTACTTATTGACATAAGGGGGATTCAGAAGACCCTTGGATGCATTGAAATAATGTGTGATAATGTAAACATGGCACCCTCCTTACACTTGTCTACTCAGAGGTTCAATGGGGCTTGTTCATAGTGTGGTACTAGAATGATATTCAAAACTGCATATAACATAGAAGAAGCAACCTGCTCTTAATTCCCTTATACAGCAAGATAATGGGGTAGCACATTTCACTCCCTACAACAGGGGCAGCCAAGATAGGTTCCCTCCAGAACTTTTGGACTACAATGATCACCCCTGATCTTGGGCCTTGGGTGCTCCAGCTCCCACAACATTCTCCATGAAAGGGTTGGGCACCAACATTTTTTTGCACTGGGGCTGAGCATGCCTTGGGGACATGCACACCCGACATCAGCATGCATTCCCTTGGTATGCGCAGCCCCAGCATGAGGCCTGCCCCTGATCATTGGCCCTACTGGCTGGGACTGATGTGAGTGGTAGTCCATAACATCTGGACAGAACCATCATAGCTACTCATGCTCTACAACATCACAGGATAGGGATAAATGCAAGTCCTTCCAACTTAAAATCAAAAATTTCCAGTAGATTTTGAGTAGATCAATCTTCCACAACACCACTAAGTATCTGTGATGGGATCATCCCACCTCCCATTCTCCTTCTCAACCAGTTCTTCCTTCTTTCTCTTCTTTCTGATCCTGTTAACTGAAAAACACAAAGAGTAGCCTGAGGCTGAAGACCTCATCTGTCTTCATTAAATATGATTCTGCACAGACCTGTAGACAACCTGAAGCACAATGAAGCTTCACAAAGAAAACCAATAAATCACCTTTTTAGAGGAGCAAATCTGAGAACCTGCAAAAGGCAGTCAGTGCAACAACTGTACATAGAAGTGCTGAACGACATCCGGTTTTCAGAATTTTAGGAGGTTTAATTTTTCCCCATCTTCCATTTGTGGTGAAACAATGAGCAGACAACATAGGCTGGATCATTTGTTGTACTCTGCTCCCATTGGTCATTGCTCCCGCAGGCGGGCACAGATATCCTCTACTATCATCTGCAATTCCCATAAGCACTTGACTCATAATATGTACCCTGATTTCTCTGTGTTAGAAAATATACACGTCTTGAGTACTGCACATTTTGTGTCTGCCATAAACCTTTGCATTCCTATTTTTAAAAGTCACATTGTAGCAAATGGTGGCAGCTTCCAGTTGATTCTTGCATGCCACGGTTCTCAGCCTTTGGGGCAATCTATGTAAGAAGACTAGATTTGCTGGCGGAGTGATAAAGCTCACCAAAGAGCCATTCACATGGTGAGGATCAGCTCAACATAGGCAAACTTTTCTCCTTTTGTAATGGCCAATAATATCAGTGTTGAAAAACCGTTACAGTTAAGCTAATTTATGCTTAATATGTACTGCGGGGGGGGGGGGAATCACATATGTCAACCAATGTGCACCTTTGGTTTCTGATAGGATATGGGGAGACAAGTCTGAAAAGTCCTAGGAGACTTAGATTGCTTAGAATCGAGAATACACTTCCAGAGTTAATACTAAATACGGTACATCACTTCTGTTAAATGAGCCACCATAGCAGCTAGACCATGAAGGCCATGGAAATTGGTCTTCTGGGCTTTCTGGACTGTTCAACTTATGAACAATCTGAAACCAAAAGGGCATTATTTTCAGCTCTTCTACCACACTAAACATCAAGCAATGCAATTGTGTGACATTCATTCATTCATTCATTCATTGCATTTATATCCCACCTTTCCTCCAAGGAACTCGAAGTAGCTCACCTGGTTCTCTTCCTCCCTATTTTATCCTCGCAACAACCCTGTGACGTAGGTTAGGCTGAGAGACTGCGACTACGCTAAGATCACTAAGTGAATTTCATAGCTGAATTGGGAACTGAATCCTGGTTTCCTAGGTCCTAGTCCAACACTACACTTGCAGTCATGGCTGTGTGAACATATACCCAAATAGGACAAAGTGAAATTAAGCATACGTACATCTTTCAGGGCCCTACGGGGAGAGAGAGTAGCCATTAAGCCAGTTTTAAATATCTAGTTTAGATATGTGTTTAGTGCCCTCCAGGTGTTTTGGACTAAAACTTCTATCATCCCTGATCATCGGCCACAGTAGCAGGGACTGATGGAAATTGAAGTCCAGCAACTTCATTCTGGATGGCACCAGGCTGGGAATAGCAGCTTTCATGCCTACAATTGTGAATAAATTCAAAAGTGTGAGTAAGTAGACATTTGCTATAGGGGCTGACCAGTTTTGCACATAATATATAATAGTAATAGTAATATATAAAAAGATTGGGAGGAAAGGTAAAGGACCCCAGGATAGTTAAGTCCAGTCAAAGGCGACTATGGGGTGCAGCGCTCATCTTGCTTTTAGACCGAGGGAGCCAGCGTTTGTCCACGGACAGCTTTCTGGGTCATATGGCCAGAATGACTAAACTTCTTCTGGTGCATGGAGGATCATGACAAGTGCCAGAGCACATGGAAACACCATTTACCTTCCCTCTGAAGTGGTACCTATTTATCTACTTGCACTGGCGTGCTTTTGAACTGCTTGGTTGGCAGATACTGGGACAGAGCAATGGGAGCTCACCCCATCACACAGATTTGAACTGCTGACCTTCTGATCAGCAGTGGTTTAGACCACAGTGCTACCCATCTGACTGGGTTGCCCCAGCCACTCTGTGCAGCTTCCAACAAATTAAAACACAGTAAGACATCAAACATTAAAAACTTCACTATACAGGTCAGATAGTAGCTTATTTCCTTGAAATCTGACGGGAGGGCGTTCCATAGGGCACCACTACTGAGAAGCTCCTCTGCCTGGTTCTGTGTAACCTCACTTCTCACAGTGAGGGGATGGCCCTTAGAGCTGGATCTCAGTGTCTGGGCTAAATGGTGGGGTTGAAGACACTCCTTTAGTTATGCAAGGCCAAAGCCCTGGTGCTATATAGTGGTGGTAAGAAAGAAGTGACGTCTCATCTAAAAACCAGTAGTCTTTGGTGTTATCCCTTTCAAGTTTTGACAAATTACGGTATATTGCTTTGATATGATGACAAACCACAACAGAGATGATATTCTGAAATAAAAATCATTTTTTGGATCAGAGACCCTCAATCCATCTGATTAAGCCGGCAAACTGTCAGCATGCTCTTCCCGAGGCAGCCATCACTGATGCTTGCCAGGGAAGACTTCCCAAATTGCATGCATAATGTATACTCTATTTGCCTCACTCTAAATTCTCCAATCCTGGGTTTTAGGGCTGTTGCTCTGAGAGAAGATTAAATGGATGACTATGGGAACCCTGGCATGTAATTGGCATGGGGCAGGTCTAAAATGCAAGTACGTTAGTGAAACAGATGTATCTGCTGTTGTCACAAATGACTTGTTTTGCTAGATTCAGTACCAGCAACTGATTGGCTTCTTACTCTGTAATCAAAGGCAAGGGGATTGATCAGAAGAATGAAGTATTCAAGTGGGAAACGTTGTGCAGAAAATAAAGTAATACTGGCTTACTCCTCTAGAGCATTATTTAACTTGTATACCTGACCCCCTGTCGACCTGAGTTGTTGTAGACAGAGGAATGGAGCTAAACCAACGTGTGCTTAAGGGGCTGGGGCCAGTGGTAGGTCATCTTGGCTTTGCATGAACTTATTGAAAGCTGGCTGGATTGGTTTCACACCGTAACTGTAAATGGCCTGGCAGCTGCCTCATCAAAAAACTTGCTCCTTGCTCCAAATGTGAATAAATTGTCCCTGTTTGATGATGTAACTTTTAAAAAGAAGTTTTGTGCAATATGTGCAGGTAAAGGTAAGTGCAGGCATGAAATGTGCATGGCTGAATGGCTTTTATGAAGTACTTTCATGATTGCCATGGTGGGGAATAGTTCAAGGCAGATGAACATTGTGAAGCATCATCATATGTTGGTGAACGTGTTTCCTCAGCTCATCACTAAAGAGCTTGTTGACTCAGGAAGGATGCACTGATATCCCCTCGGGAAGCTCTGCTTCATGAGTGTGTGGCATGCTCTGGTTCTTCTCTGCTCAACTTTAAGGTGTGTCATGTGGGCTGGAAGTTGAAAGGAATGACAAAAATTAGGCCCACTCTGAAAGTTGTTTGTTTTCTCAAGATTTTTTAAATGGCTCTTTCTCTGCCCACCCCACCCCCCATTTCTTTCTTTCTTTCTTTCTTTCTTTCTTTCTTTCTTTCTTTCTTTCTTTCTTTCTTTCTTTCTTTCTTTCTTTCCACACCAACACTAGAAGGTGAGTCTAGCTGAGAAAAAGTGACTGGCCAAAGGTCACCCAAAGAGTTTTATGGGTGAGCAGGGGACTTTTACCTGGGTCTCCTCAGGCCTAGTAACCTACAATGGCTCTTGCTATGTCTCAGAAGTGATGTCATGCAGGAAAGACAGCAATATTACTTTCTCACCAGATACATAGGATTAATAACTAATGAATGTTAGGCACATTTTAGACCCGTTGTAGTTCATTTGTTTATCCTAGATTTATTCATTGTATTCTCCTCTCGAAGTGTGTGTGTGTCGGTGAGGGTGTGTGTGTGTTGTGAGAGAATTCTGACAGAAATGGGAGTGGAAATTGCCAATGTTTGCTTATTTGCCCCATGTCTGGACCATAAATAAATCCAGGAAATACAACTGATACTGCAAATAATGCACAAATGGTTATGTTTCCCCACCCCCTTTGCATTGTGTTTCATTTTCACTGATATGAATAGGGTGGAATAATGCAATGACAACTTAATTAACATATTTTGGAAAATGATGTCTTTTACATCTCTCTCTGTGTATACACCCACACAATTTATCATGACAGAAATATGAATTTAAGAAGTCTTGATTGTCCTCATTTTTGCATGGAATCAGAGTTGAGAGCAATCTCATGGCACTTTGATTTATTGAAGCAAATAAATAAATTTGATTTGATTTATAGCTTGGCCTAAGTTGAGCCAAGTGCTCCAATACAAATCTGCTTTGATGAAACAAACACTGCACATTGCATTGGATATCTCAAGCAGCTGAAGTGGGATAGCTTCCTTCATGAAGGATCCTTGGGAACTGTAAGTCTGTGAACAAGCTAGTGATCTCCATAGGATAGTTCCTAGTACGCAGACAGTGTGCCACATTGCAGCTTCCAACCTGTTCTGTATGAAACCAGCACATGCATAGCAAGACCCACACCCTCTTAAAGGTTAAACAAGAATTAAGGAAAGCATCAACCATACATACTGTACATATGACACCAAACATAGAACAGAGCCTTATGTGATCAAATGAATTATGTCTACCCATGCTTGAGTCTATGCTTTGAATGCCAAGCTCACAAAGGTGCCTTTTATTTGTGGTTGGGAGAAGGCGCGGAAGTTCCCTTCACTGTGCAATGACACTTCTTACCAAGGTTAGCATGTGTATCAGCTCAGGGATATTCTTGGAGTAGGTCAGAAGACAGACATGTTTGTTTGTTTTTCTACTTGGAAGGGATCCCGTGTTATTTTGTGGTACCTTGGTTCTCACACGCCTTGGTACTCAAACAACTTGGGACCCCAAAACTGCAAACCCGGAAGCAAGTTTTCAAGTTTGCGAACGTTTTTTGGAAGCTGAACATGCTCCATTTTGAGTGTTATTCTTCCCATTTGAGTGTTACGCTTCCGATTTGAGTGCCACACTTCTGTTTTTGCTGTTTATTTTGCGTTTTCGCTTTTGTGGCTCTTTTCGTTTTGTTTTTGTGACTGTGTGGAACCCAGTTCAGCTACTGGTTGATTGATTGTGTGACAGCAGTACATTGTTTATTGCTTTCATTTTATGGATCAGTGGTCTGGTTAGATAGTAAATTTCATGTTAAATTGCTGTTTTAGGGGTTGTTTTTAAAAGTCTGGAACAGATGAATCCATTTTGTATTACTTTCTATGGGAAAATGCGCCTTGGTTTTGGAACACTTTGGTTTTGGAACGGACTTCCGGAACGGATTAAGTTTGAGAACCAAGGTACCACTGTACTTTATTCACAGTGATGTGATTGCTTCATTGCAACAATCTGGTTTTGTGCTTAAGGAAGATTCATTGACAGTTATAACTGACAGGATGCTGATTGCCTTTGCTGAGCTGAAGGCAATATAGTGTATATCTGATAAGTTTTAATAAAATTGCTAAGTGGATTGTATGGGCACAGGAACACACAGACCTTTCTACCTAGGCAACCACAATAAGCCTCTTGTGAGCGACAATGTCAGAATTCATTTTAAAAATTGTGACATATGCAGAGAGTAGGTGCATTACAGTGCACATATGCATTACAGTGGTTTACACTTCATTTCTGGACACTACTCAATGTATTTTGAGTTTGCATGAAAGCAGCTGCAGGTTTTACCTCACAATAGAGCATGCTCCCTTTCCCTGAAGGAACTTGTGCTGCACTGTCTCCTGCTTTAACTAGGGGTTTCCTAGACCAAAGAAAGCAGGATTCATTCATGACCTCTTTGGGCTTATTCTGCACAGCTAATTCAGTAGCACTAACTCTGGGACCTCCTATATAATTTGAAAAGTTGTTTGCTATGTATTTGGACACCGCCTAAGACACAGGTAGGGTGCCTTTTTAGTTCCTGGAACCAGATCTTTATTTGGTCCCACTCCAGGTGGTAGGTCATTTATGGGCAACTTTGATGGGTCATTATGATGTCACATGAATGAAAACCAGGTTGTCCCATCCACCTGCCAGAATTCCTTGTATGGTGTTCCCAGGGTCCCAAGAGCCAGCTGGGTGCCAGGCACTTAGGAACTGCGGTGCAATGAGCATTGCTAACACTATGCTCAGCACTTTGGGAACAGCCACGCATAAGTCTGGAAAATAGCTTCTTTCACCCCGCCCATCAGCTGATGTTTGGCGAGACAGAAGCCTGCATTTTGCAGGCATGGGCTGTTCAAGTGAGTTCTCCTTCGCACAGCAGGTGCCTGCAAAAGGCTCCCAGAGCAGCTAATGGCCAGTGGAAATGCACCCTCTGTGTACACATCACAAACTGCATTCAGTATAGATGGGTAGGCTTGGTTTTGGGGGGGGGGGAACAGCTTCATGGGCCAAATGGAGACTCCCATGTCTGGCCTGCAGGCTGCAGGTTTTCCACCTCTGTCTTAAGATGTCATAACCAAATTTTGCAAAATAGTTTCTGAGGTCAAGGAGCAGGTTTTCATCTACATTTTAGAACTGGATGCCATTTTGAATCAGATAGTGGATTGAACCTTTCAGAACAGCACTGACTTTAAAGCACTCATTTCAGCACTGCACTGATCATTTGGTTTCTTGGAATTCCTGAGCCATACCAAGTACAAGGCTGCTAGTAGTTGATATAATGTGTGAGATCTGCTGCATACTGTAACTTGTTTTGCAGTGCGCAGGTCCCCAACTTCTAACCAAGGGATAGGGGACATGTGGTCCACTAAATAGTGTTGGACTCCATGTCTCACCAACTTCAGCCAGCATGGCCAATGGACAGTGCTGATGAGAGTCCATCAATGTCTGAAGAGCGAAAGGCTCTCCACCCCCAATGTACAATCTAGAAGTAGCAGATATGAGCTTGTCCTTGAAAGATGCCACAATATTACAGTGCTGAAAAGTCAGCTCCTCTTCTTAGCCACGCCTCTGTAGCTGTGGGGTGAGGACACCCATTTTTTAAAACAATAATAACTTAAAATCAAATTTAGCCCAATGTGTCTTTAGCTATAACCACCAGATGTCTTAAAACTTTGTTGCTAGTACCATATGCTGTTTTCATTTAGGATAATTGCCTCCTGATTCATTTAAAAATAGAAGGCGTAAGCCATTTTTAGTCAGGGAGTCTATAGTAATGACAGACATCTGTTACTGGTGTTTCAGACGTGTTGCTTAGTGGGCTGTGCTACAGCTGCTGTACAGTATGCCTTTCAATGTACAATTTAAGTGTGACAGCCAGTGTGTGAAGGCTGCCCAAAACCTGTTGCTCATGTAGGCACTGTGTGCCACCCATACGCATCTTTGCCTGGCAGCATTCCTGTTACCCAAGTGGCTGATGCTCTAGCATGTGTATAGGAGCTGCTGCATGCACTCGGTCTTTGCACATTATGCTTGCTACAAAATGACTGCTTACGCATATAAGTTCTCTCAGTGAACTTCAAGTGACAGCCTTCAGTTTAAATCAGCAGACTAAGGACAAAAATACCCAGATACATCTTTCTGTTCAGTGTGTGCCATACTCACCATTTGGGAAAAGGAAAATATATATATATATATTTAAGATTTAAGATCAATATGCATGAGCACAAACTTTTTAAAAATGATATTTTTTCTTCCTTTTCTGCTACCCATTTTGGATTTTGCACCCTTTTCTTTTGCCTGGAGGTGGGGCCATCAGAACAGAACAGAACCATGCTGGCTGCATGGGGGAAGAATGAAAGTGAAAACTCCTACTAGCATCTGATGCTAAAATGAAAACAGGGGGTGAGAGAAAAAATGAGATTTTCCTTTGTTTGCAGGTGGTGGTGGGAGTTAGAGCACATGCTTTGTATGTTAAGGGGCCATATTTGATCCTCAGTATCTCCAACTGGAAAGGTAACACCCCTCAGTGGCGTAGCGTGGGGGGTGCAGGGGGGGCCGGCTGCACCGGGCGCAACATCTGGGGCTTAGGGTTAGAGGGCGCAAATCCACGGGTTAGGGGGCGCAAATCCACGAGTTAGGGGGCGCAAATTACTTGCTTTGCCCCGGGTGCTGACAACCCACGCTACGCCACTGACACCCCTGTCTAAAACCATTGATAGCTACTGCCAATCAGTGTAGACAATACACTGGGCCAACCAATCCGGTCTGTGTCAGTATAATGTAGCTTCCTTTGGTTGAAGGTCTGGAATAGAAACTGGAATTGGGGAGACCAGAGCCAGCCAGATGCCACTGGAAGCTTTCAAGCATAGAATGAAAATAAAGTCCACTTTTTTATATATGTAGCAGCTGGTATTTGGAGGTATATTCAAGGTTTCAGCCATAGCGTGTGGGCTTCCAGAGAGCAGCTCATGGCTGTTTTATTCTTTCCTTTCCTTTTTGCAGCTGTGCTGTGCTGAGCTAAGCCAAGGTTTGCTTCGGTGTGTTGTCTGAAGCCATGTTCACAGCTACCTTTTTCTAGACTGCAAGTTGTAACTAATGTTTTGCAAACTAGTCACAGTTGGCTGCCAAAGATTCCTGCTTGCTACTTGGGGGGTTCATGGGTAACAGTCTCCTCTCCACTTGAAACAGCTGAACTGGCTGGCACAATGGTGGAGAAGGTCTAATTTCTTTGCCCAATCTCCTCCACAGAGTAGGCCTTAAAATGAGCACTGACCCAGTTTTGGTCAGACTTGTCTCATATCTTTCCCTACCATCACTATAGCCTCTGCCCAATTATCTGATTTCCCCACCCTCCTCAGTAAACAAAGGAAAGTGCTCTATGGTACAGGGTCTACACACTGAAAGAGGATGCTTGGAACTCCTTGGTCTATTTCCAATTTTCCAGGTGTCAGTCATCAAAACTTCAGCATAAACTGCCAACCCTGAGTATGAAAAAAAATAATCTGTCAAAGCTTTCAGGCATCCATAAATCTCCAAGTGCAAATCATCTTACCTGGTCCTCCACCCCTGCAGAGGCTGGCGCCACAACAAATATAAAAACCTCAGATCACTGTCTTTGTGCCCAGAAAGCATTCCAATAAGAAATTTTCTTTGAGACAGGGCTATGGTTGTCATTGAGGCCAGTTTGGTCTTGATAACCCACCGCTAGGTAAACATTCTCAGTATTAGGAGACTGCTAGACAGGGTACCTCAATGGGAGAATCTGCTACTCACCTACTGGAGCTTGTCTGATGCTGTGCTTTGAATTCTGGTGGGCATAACTGTCCCAGATTAAACTTCCATATTGCCAACCAGGTTTCTGTTACATAATTAAAATTAGGATGTTCACCCAGCTTCAAATCCTGGCTTGCAGAGATCTTAACCATTACTGACCTGGTATCATGCAGGTCAGTGGACTGCCCTGAGTAACAAATGAGTGCAGTAAACTTTATTAGGTGCACATTTTATGCAGAAAATGCACATGCTGTGCTTTTATAAACAATCTTCTCCTATCTCTAGGCATGCAGGTGAACATTCACTTAATGATATTCCATTAGATGGCAACAATCCTTTGTTTTTATAGTCATGCATTATTTGTAACTTTTTCAAGGTGACTTCCTTATTATTGAAAATGAGGAAAACAAAGAGCTGGAACAAAAGCATGTAAGTCTTTCCCTATCAACCTTCCACAGGCTGCTTCATGCAAGCAGCCCTTTCTTTGATTTGGTGACGGCTTGAATTAAAAACATCTTCATCTCTTTGTAAAGAACATTTTGTCAACTTGGATTAAGATTCCATTTTGTCATCCTTACTACAGCCAGTGGGTAGAAGCAAGTGTGTGCAGCCGAAGAGGTGAAATAGAACTGGAATCTATAAAACTTTGTTAGGAGCTAAAGATCGAATTCAGACCAGCCAACCTTTCATTGTATAAATGGAATTTGAATGTTGGCTGCGTACAGATTTTCCACTTTTCTGAAGAAGAAAAAATATAGTGGCTGCCTACGGTGTTAGGAAGGGATACATTAAAAATGTGTTCAAAATCAAACATGACTGAAGAACACATGGCAGAAGGAGAACAAACTGATAATGGTTGGGATAATAACAAATATTGTTATAATTGCTCATTTATCATGGCTGTGTTCTACCTTCACAGTCTGTCTACCAGCTGGGAGTTATAATTGGGGACAGTGCTCTTGCTTTGAGGTTCTGCTGTGAGCTGCCCATGGGCATCTGGCTGGGCATTGTGAAAACATGATGCTTGACTAGGTGGGTTTTGGGTCTGATCAAGCAGACCTCTTATGTTTTTATTCCTATACATCTGCTATATGGGTTTGGCAGGTGTACTATTTCCAGCATAATGGGCCTATCATTGAATCAAAGGAACAGGATATCTCTTCATGCCAGGGCCAGTTCCCAAACCAGACCTAATGCAACAGCTAATATGGTACCACTCAGTGGATTTGTAACTGGCTGACTGACCGAACCCAAAGGGTGCTCATCAATGGTTCCTCTTCATCCTGGAGAAGAGTGACTAGTGGGGTGCCACAGGGTTCTGTCTTGGGCCCGGTCTTATTCAACATCTTTATCAACGACTTGGATGATGGACTCAAGGGCATCCTGATCAAATCTGCAGATGACACCAAACTGGGAGGGGTGGCTAACACCCCAGAGGACAGGATCACACTTCAAAACAACCTTGACAGATTAGAGAACTGGGCAAAAACAAACAAGATGAATTTTAACAGGGAGAAATTTAAAGTATTGCACTTGGGCAAAAAAAATGAGAGGCACAAATACAAGATGGGTGACACCTGGCTTGAGAGCAGTACATGTGAAAAGGATCTAGGAGTCTTGGTTAATCACAAACTTGACATGAGCCAACAGTGTGACGCGGCAGCTAAAAAAGCCAATGCAATTCTGGGCTGCATCAATAGGAGTATAGCATCTAGATCAAGGGAAGTAATAGTGCCACTGTATTCTGCTCTGGTCAGACCTCACCTGGAGTACTGTGTCCAGTTCTGGGCACCACAGTTCAAGAAGGACACTGACAAACTGGAACGTGTCCAGAGGAGAGCAACCAAAATGGTCAAAGGCCTGGAAACGATGCCTTATGAGGAGCGGCTAAGGGAGCTGGGCATGTTTAGCCTGGAGAAGAGGAGGTTAAGGGGTGATATGATAGCCATGTTCAATTATATAAAAGGATGTCACATAGAGGAGGGAGAAAGGTTGTTTTCTGCTGCTCCAGAAAAGCGGACACGGAGCAATGGATTCAAACTACAAGAAAGAAGATTCCGCCTCAACATTAGGAAGAACTTCCTGACAGTAAGAGCTGTTCGACAGTGGAATTTGCTGCCAAGGAGTGTGGTGGAGTCTCCTACTTTGGAGGTCTTTAAGCAGAGGCTTGACAACCATATGTCAGGAGTGCTCTGATGGTGTTTCCTGCTTGGCAGGGGGTTGGACTCGATGGCCCTTGTGGTCTCTTCCAACTCTATGATTCTATGATTCTATGATTCTATGATTCTATGATTCTATGATTCTATGGCTTGGGCAGTCCCTGGCATGTCCTTCTAGTGGACTTCACAAAGACAATAGTGCAAAGTGCAAGTAGGGAAGGTAGAAAGATCCTTTTCTGCATGCCAGCCCTTTGCAGCTGTAACTGTAGATGATGATGAAAGAATAAGAAATGCCTTTGAAATACACATCATCTGAAGTAGTACAGGGAACTCCTCTGAGAGGGAGCTGTGCAGTTAAAATATCAAAAAGTCTTGTGGCACCATATCTCCCCAAGAACAAACTGACGAGGACTAAGCAAATGCTTATAAAAAATCTTTATTACATTTATATACCACCATTTTCTTCAAAGAGTTCCATGTGGTGTACATGGTTCTCCCCATTTTATCCTCACAACAATCCTGTGATATAGGTTAGGTTGGTGACTGGCCCAAGGTAACCCAGTGAGTTTCATGGCTAAGTGGGGATGCAAACACCGGTCTCCCGAGTCCCACTCCAACACTCTAACCATTACACCACACTGGTTCTCTAAAGAAGGTGGCTATTTTATTTTATTTAAATTGATAAGACTATATAGAAACTGCCAACTCATATGGTTGCAAAACCTTTAAAATTAAGGAAGCTCATGCTGATGTCGTTATTGTTAAAATAATATATTTTGTTGTATCTTAAAATAAACAATCAACTGGTCTCCTTTGGGAGGAGCTGTTGCTGTGTTTGGCTAATATTCAGCTCTTTGTTTTGGCAGACACACTAATAAATGATTCCCACCAGTAATACTGGGCACTGAATAGCTGACTTGAATGTGGCCTTAACACAAAGCTTAGAAAAATTTCATAATGACAGGTCTTCCATAGGTAGTCTCTGTTGCTTTTGATAGATTTCCACAGCTCTCCAGAACCATAATAAGGGCCTTGTCTAAATTGTTTGGCATTCCCTCCTGTAAATACCATTTGGTGCAATGCACTTTGTCTGTTCCTGATCTGTTTGTTGTGCGGTTGGAGTTGGATTTTCTCTCTTGATGGGCGGATGAATGATCTTGTCTTTGGAATGAGTGTTGGATTTGATCATGTCCAGCCCTATAATGGCATAAATCATCACTTTCCCACCACTCTATGATGCAGATTTGGGGGGCGCGGGAAGACTCGAGGTACTGAGCTGTTAGATGGCACCACACAGGACCACGGGAAACACATCAGTACAAATTCTATATACAGTATTAACAGCAGCTCTTGGATGCCCAACAGATGCTGTCCTCGCCATCCCGCATTTCACAGATGGAAACAGTGGTGCTCTGGTATAACATGCTCTTCTTCGAGCAAAAATAATTCTCTTAATCCCCCTTACTTACCCAATAGCTCCCTTCATACATTAATGGCACCCCCCATCTCCAAATATTAAGCATAGAAAACTAGATGCACAGAAGTCTGTGCAATTAGGCTTCACCTATGCAGAGACACGGGGATGTGGGTGGCGCTGTGGGTAAAACCTCAGTGCCTAGGACTTGCCGACCATATGGTCAGCGGTTCGAATCCCCGCGGCGGGGTGAGCTCCCGTCTTTCGGTCCCAGCTCCTGCCTACCTAGCAGTTCGAAAGCACCCCTAAGTGCAAGTAGATAAATAGGTACCGCTCCGGCGGGAAGGTAAACGGCGTTTCCGTGTGCTGTGCTGGTGCAGGCTCGCCAGAGCAGCTTCGTCACGCTGGCCACGTGACCCGGAAGTGTCTCCGGACAGCGCTGGCCCCCGGCCTCTTCAGCGAGATGGGCGCACAACCCTAGAGTCGGACATGACTGGCCCGTACGGGTACAGGGGTACCTTTACCTTTACCTTTATGCAGAGACACGAGTAGGGACACGGGTGGCGCTGTGGGTTAAACCACAGAGCCTAGGACTTGCCAATCAGAAGGTAGGCAGTTCAAATCCCTGTGATGGGGTGAGCTCCTGTTGCTCAGTCCCAGCTCCTGCCAACATAGCAGTTTGAAAGCACATCAAAGTGCAAGTAGATAAATAGGTACCGCTTTGGTGGGAAGGTAAACGGTGTTTCTGTGCGCTGCTCTGGTTTGCCAGAAGTGGCTTAGTCATGCTGGCCACATGACCCGGAAGCTGTACGCCGGCTCCCTCAGCCAATAAAGCGAGATGAGCTCCGCAACCCCAGAGTCGGCCACAACTGGACTTAACGGTCAGGGATCCCTTTACCCCTTTACCTTTAACTTTATGCAGAGATCCATGATCAGTGTGTGGGCCTGGGAAGATGCATAACATTAACAGAGGCAGGGCCTCACAACCTCTTGCCATATATGAAGCTACTCCGCCCAGCTAATGCTCCAAAGTAGGGGAGGGGGCAACTCTCTTTCACCTACTGTGGACTGAAGCAGTGTCATTCTCTCATATAGATATAGATATATGCAACAGTTTAAGTAACCTTTCATGTAGCTGAGTATGCAGTCCTGTGGTGAGGAACTGGAAGTGAAATGACGCACAGCCATTTTGCATCCATGCACATGCACCTATTTTGATATGTGCCGGAGTCAAGATGCTCCCCAAATACACACGTTCAAGAGATTTAGTACTCTGTTAAATAACTACCTGACATTTAGAAGACATCTGAAGGCAGTCCTGTTTAGGGAAGTTTTTAATGACTGATGTTTTAATGGATTTTTAATCTATTGTTGGAAGCCACCCAGGGTGGCTGGAGAAACCCAGCCAGATGGGCGGAGTAGAAATAGAAATAATAATAATAATAATAATAATAATAATAATAATAATAATAATAATAATAATAATAATAAATAATAATAAATATCTTTATTGTGGTCCAAAGACCCATAGAACAATTTCAGAACAAAATACAGTTAAGACCGTCAACCACAAAAGAGAGAGAACCAGAGGCGGTCATTTTGTTATGTCTCAAGCATGGTGATCTTTGTTTCTTTTAACTTCCAAAAGAAACTTTGCCACAGTCAGTGTGGTAATGTTTCAGGAAACCTGGGCAACTGACAATATCGTCCTTGATGGTTACTTAGCCTATGAAATCAAGGCCACTAAATTGTACAAGAAGGGATGTCCGGTGTGTGTGTGTCTAGTAACACTGGTCTCAAATAAATTATTATTATTATTGTTGTTGTTGTTGTTGTTGTCTAGAAAGTCTAGAATGTCTAGAATGTCTAGAAAGCTGGGTCTTAATTTGGGGGTTTGGATGACAAGTTGTGGTTGAGGAAAAAGGAAAGCACAAGCTTCCGAACACCTCCTTGCAGCTACACCAGTTATGGCATAGCATGACATCAGAACCAGAGCACTTTGTAGGAATTCATAACTAAAGTCCAACAAATGGGTTTATAAAGAAGCCATTTATGTATCAGTTCCTGCAGTGGTTGGATAATCCTATGTGTAGTCTCCCCATTTCTGGCCCCCAAACCACACAACAAAATTCACAGGGGCTGACTGTTGATTCGTTTAATTGAATAACAGTTATTTAAACATTGATGTATTCAAGTGAAACCCCAGATAGCTTAAACAAGGTTTTCTTGAAGAGGTGGGAATGGGTTAAATTTCATATTTTAAATAATTGGATGTTTTTTCAATTTCCATTTGTTCCTTTAGAGCACTCCATTAATGTAGTTTAATGCCACTATTTGGGGTTCAATACCTATAAATAATGACTTGGTTAATTACATACTGATATCCCACTGGTTTTAGCAACTCCAGATAACACTGGTGAGACTTCATAAATTATTCATGTAATCCACGCTAATGGCATCATCACTCTGGTACGACAAGTTATGATAAATATGCATCATTTGGGTGGCATTTTCTTTTCTTTTTGGAATATTCCTCTTGAAAATGTACTGTAATTTTATGTTTAAACATTCACGGGGAGGTGGATATAATGCTCGTTCATTAGCTTGGTGTTTCAGAAGCAGAAGCTTGGTGTTCCAACAGGAGGCTGGATCTCGTAAGCAGCTCCGCCAATTTTCATGTTAATGCAAAGCTCATTTTGTCTCTTATTAGAACTGCAATATTGTGTATAGACATTGGCATTGAAATGTGTGGTACTGTGGAGCCTGGGAAGTGGTACTGGGGTGGGGAGAAACACTGTTACATACATGAGTCTGGGAAATAGGAGAGGAACCAATACTGAAATCCTATGTTGCCCTCACAGCCACAATGAAGACTCATGAGGCAAAGTGTTCAGAACATAAGAAGAGCCTCCTGGATCAGGTCAGGGGGTCCTGACCTGATCCAGGATGGTCTTCTTATCGGGTCAATGGCCAGCCAGGTGCCTGTGGGAAATCTGCAAGCAGGACCAGAATACATGAGCGTTTTCCCCTACTGTGGCTTCCAGCAGGAGTGCCAACTTACTTGTTTGCCTTAGTGTCTTTTCCTTAGCTGGAGCAGTTTTTTGCTCTTCCTTTTCTTCTAATTTGTCTCCTCATTGCTTTAGTCTTCTTGTCTCCTCTCCTTGCAAGTTCACTGTCTTTACCTCCCCCCTCCCAGGCAAGCTTCCTTTATTGCTAGCATCCCTTATGTCCCTCCCAATCGCTTGCTGATCAGCAGCTTTGTTTCAACACCCACTTCCCTCTTTCAAAAAAAGAAAAGTATGGTCTCCTTTTCTCTCCTGGGCAATTCGGCTCCAGGGACCATGCATTTGCTCCATAAGAGACACAGACATTTCCCCTTACTTTTTAGGAAGAAAAAGTGCCTCTTGTGGAGCGAAAAATGCGGTAAATAAAATATTGGCGGGTGGGCAGATAAACCCCATCCCACATAATCAATCACAAGACACAGCACGCACACACCATTTGAATGGCAGTGCCCATCAATTTTGGGGATCCTGCCTCCTCAAATATTTTACTGAAGGGATCTACATCTCTAGGAGTTGGGTCCAATGTTTTCCAGCAACTAGTATTCAGGAGCATTGCTGCCTCTGTGGAAGCAGAGCGGAACCATCACGGCTAATAGCCACCGATAGCCCCCTTGCCTCCTTTTTTAAAATGGTCATCTTTATTAAAATAATCATACAAACAATTAAATCAAAGTGTCAGCCAGTGAGAATTTTGTCTCATCCCAACCAAAACTCCAAACCCCATTTTCATTTTCACATTTTCAAGGAGCGGGGTGAGTAGGATGGTCTTCTTCTTTATTACATTGCTGCAATTAAGAGGTGGCCAAACAGTGTTTGTTACTGTTTGGACTTTTTTAAAAAAGAAAAACATAGCAGCTTTACACTGGCCAACTTAGCTTGTCAGTGTTTGTTGGGCGGGGATGTCCTCCCAGTAAGTATTACTAGGTGAACCTGTCTTGAATACTGCCTGCAGAGTGCTGAAGCACTCCTGAGGATTCTTGCCTCCCCGGCAGAGCAGTGGACCATAAAGAGAAAAATATTTTATTTCTCCGCTTTAATGAAACAAGCAAGCAAACAAAAAAACCATTCTGCATTCCTCAAGTGTTCTGCAGGCAGCAAATAGACAGCCTCACTTCTTGCGAAGCCCATGGAGCTGAAGTAGAAAAATCTAGAAAAACAGTGATATAGTGCACCGAAAAGTGGAAACTACAGAATGATGACACACAAACAGTACAAGGCTTTGTGGGTTTCCTGATCTGATTTGAGTGCTTTGTTGGCATTGTGGTTTGACTCGGGGACGAGTAAAAATCATCCTAAATCTCCTTGATGTGCCTTGTTATTTGGCTCAGCAGAAAGCAACTGTACACCACGGCAATTCTGGCATTCAGAATGTGGCTTACGAGCCTCTTGTACCCATGAAAGCTTTCCCACATTTTGGAACCCTAGAAAATCGGGAGGCTTCCCTGCTGCAGAACACGAGGGTGACAGGAACAGGGCAGAGCTAGTGCACTTGGGCAGACAGTCTCCTTCACATGTGTTTACTTAAGTCACATTCTGAATGTCTGAATGCTTGTTTAACAGACTTCTAATATTATTGAAGGAAGCAATGAGCTTGGCCCCTATTCCTTCCAGTTCTCTTCACTTAGCCTATTGTTTCCTTATACCGGCATTGAAGCTAACCTCTGGCATAGAGTAAAGCCAAATCACACACCCATTTCTGGGGCATGTACAGAGTTCTAGCTGAACTGAGCTGGTGGTTAACAATTGCCTGCAGGCTGCACACTCGCAGACTAAATGGTCTGAGCCTCAAAGCTGCTCTTATGTGCTGACAGTGGTATCCAGTGGGATTTGATAGGCAACAAACCCAGTGGAGATTTGTGTGTGTGTGTGTGTGTGTGTGTGTGTGTTTGTGAATATAACATAGTTCCTACCCTTGTATTTTCTAGCTCATCCAATGTCTTCAGATACTGCTGGCAAAATTAGCTCTCTTTAACAGGCTTATATCAATACAGACTAACTGTATGTAGATGGTGACTAAAAGCACTTTCTCAATAAAATCAAAATTCACAATAGAATCTGGCCTCCATTAAAAAATCGGTGCCCTCATTTCTACTGACATCTAATTGAAAGGTTTAACCTGCAGCTTTTCTGAGCTCCGCATTTTTACACTGTCATGTATAATAAATAGCTTTATAAATGACAAAAGCATTGTTGATGGGCATTTTGGCTATAATGGCATTAGTTGTAATGAATAAATGGCTGGGTCATTTGAGCCAGTCTCTTAATGAACTGCTCCATAAATGAAATTATGAGTGGTTTTGTCAACGTAGTCACCTCAGAAACATTAGTCCTGAAGGGAGAACGGAGTGATAGCTTGGTGACAAAGCATCTCCTTTGTATGCTGGAGGTCCCAGGTTCAGTTCCCAGCGTCTCCAGATAAGGAAGGGAATGTCGCCTGTCCAAAACTTGGAGAGCTGCTACCAGTCAATGTAGAAAACACTGAGGTAGATGGACCAATGGTCTTCCTTGGTATAAGGCAGCTTCATAGGTTCCTGCCGTTAGATAGGCTTCCCGTGATATTTTCTATAGCAGCTCTGCTTTAGCTGTAGCTTGGTCCTTGTAGAAAAGTCACCATATGTAACCAGTGTTAGTTGGTTGTGGCTACTGAGTACATGTGGCACAGGCCACCTTCAACCTGGAGTGGAATTTAAGAGCCAATGCACACACGACTGCTACACAGCTGTTTTGGAGATTTGTGTGAATGGGTTTGTTCGGTAGTTCGCCATGAGAAGGGACTGCCGTTGCAGACCCATACTGAGGTGTTGAGCAACATCTTGGCAGCTTCAGTTTATCCAAGCCACTCAGATGATGCCAATCTGCTGGGAATAGGAGCTGCTCCCCACAGCTCAAAGAAAAATGTAGCAACTACAAGAATGGATGTCATGGAGGAAGAGCTTGAGGAGCAAGGGCTGGGGCAGGAGAAAGAGGATCACCCCAGTGCCACAGGGCATTATGTAAAGATTGCTGCTCCCCTCTTTGTCACATAGCATGCTGATCTTTATGTCTTTTGTGAGTGAGACATTGGTATCAATGTTGATGGAGAAAGGACTGGCTAGGCAATACAGCTTCTTTGGCCAACACATAGTTTTCATATATTTGAAGACAATGAGCAATATATATTTTCAGCAGTCATACCTGAGCATGGATTTCTCCTTCTTGTGCTTGCTTATGTGGGACAGTTTCTGCTTGCATCCCCAAATTGAGGAATGAAGCTCAGAATTCTGCTGCGTGATTCATGTGTGTATTAGCAGTCTGCCCTTTCTATATTTGTTCTGAGGCCAGGCTGCTCATGCCCTTTCTCCATACTTCCTATCACTAAAATTCCCCCATGCATGAGGAATATATAACCACATGTCATATGTCCAAGCATCTGAGTAAATGGTTCTTCATTGAGTTCAATGGAAGTGTTTTAACTTAACTGTTTTGCTGGTATAATTTTACAGGCTTAGATGGCAAAGGACTTTAGGATTCACGCTAAGCTGTTTCCTCCTGCCCCAAGAGCTGCCCAATTTTTTGCCCATCCACTAGTGTTTTCTATAGGATGTGGGGATATGCTGGCATAATGCCACACTAGATCCTATGCTGGTGTCAGGAATTGGCATTGCCATATCTTGAAAATACATCTTCACAGGGGACTTAGGTCAAATCCTAAACTTCTCCAGCCAGGATATTTTGGACATAATTTGTTTCTCACAAATGTAAGTAGTAAAATAAGGAACAGTATTATAGCCCTCAAGACATAAAGGGCCCATCTTAAAGAGAAGAGCTGTAAGACTCATCGACAAATGCAAGTACTGTCTTTATTACAGTGACATTATGAATGAGATGCAGATTCTTTCGGGCAAAATACTGATTGCACTACTACCCCTCGAGCTATTTTTTTGTTCTTTAAAAGCTTATTAAAATTATGAGACAAAGGATATTAGGGATTCTTTTTCCCAAGATTTAGCTAAGTACAATTTTTGGCAGGGGGCTGATTCTGAAAAGTTATTATTAAATAGGCCATTCTAATTATGTGAATACATAAAGGCCTAAAATGTAGTTAATCAAATCTTCCTAAAGCTGTTTATAATTGGAATACCATCATTCCAATCCTTCTTTAATACTATTCCAGTAGCTACAGTAATAAAATTAGCAGAGTCTGTTCCTTCAAGTGTGCACTGCAAAGAGCACTTAGAAATCATTTGAGCAAGGTATTACCCTTTGTATCGATCCCATCTGATGAAGTTATCACTAATGGCTTCAGTCCTTAACCTACTTTAGAAAACCAATGTGTAATGGTTTAACCCTTGGGGTTTTGCCAGTTGTCCTGTGATAATGATGAGAAATTACAATGTATTGTTTCTAGGACTAGAACCAAAGGAAGAAGGAATTTTCAAGAATGCTTGCTCAGCATTGAAAGGCATGCCTTCTTGTTCAGGAACCACTAAGAATGGGGATGAAAGTGTTTACCCATTGAGGAAGCATCACCTTCCTTTGAACAGGTTCCACTTCCCATCATAGGCAGCATGTGATCTCTGATTGTCCAGGATTACCCATTTAAATTGGTTTCATCCTTTAAATGTGTGGTGACATCACCATGTCCATGACAGCACTGTCTATGAAGCATTATGAAACAACATCACATCCACTACATGACCCCTGAAAACCTTCAATTACTCTTAAAAGAAGCCTGGACTGAGGAAAAAATGGCAACCAAGCAACAGCAGATGGGAGAAAGAGTGGTGGCAACTGCTTCGAAAAACAAATATGCACCACACATTTAAAGGATGCTTCAGGAAATAGTTCTGCCTCTCCAAAAGCACGACTTTTAACCTGAAATTTCAAATACATGGACATTTAGTATAGCCAGGGCTTTTTCAGCCAGAAATTGCTGGAACTCAGTTCCAGCACCTCTCAGGTGGGTGCCATTGCCAGTCTAAGAGAACAGTAGAGGTGTTCATGGTGAGTTCCGGCATCTCTTTTTCTAGGAAAAATAGCACTGAGCATAGCGGTACTGTTTCACGCTCACAGAAAGTTCCAGCAGCAGTCATTATGTATTCAGTTTTCTTCTGAGGAGAGAATAGTGAAGATGTGCCATGTATGTTTATTTACAAATATGGAAAGAGGAGTAAGGTGGCAGAAGTCACCCAGATAAGGAAGTCTAGGTTTTGAAGCAGAGCCTGTTCCTCAGACATATTTTTAAGGCAATTGACTGGTTTAGTCTTTTTCTAGCCACAGTTAGATTGACCACCCCTCACACTATTTCCTATCAAAAATGCTTCCTTCCTTCCTTCCTTCCTTCCTCCCTTCCTACCCCCCTCTCTCTTTCTCTGTCACACACACACACACACACACACACACACACACACACACGTCTTCAGAACACCAACTGTTTGTTAATACTCTAGCTACAAAAAAAAATCCTGGAAAGGTGGTCAGGTGTCTCACATTTTGCATAAGAAACTGGTACTGTATGTGGCTTAATATTATAAAGCCATAAATTTCAAATATCCTCAAGAATACACACACACATCAGTTTTGAAGATTATGATCCAGTTCATTTAGTAAACTATAGTGAACTAAGCTAACGAAGATAAAATAAAAAGTCATTCTAAAAACCCCTTTGTATTTTCAAAAGATCCCACAAGAAGATTCATTTTAAGATGCTTTGAAATTGGCATGCTGTGACGGTGAATATTCCATCAAATCCAGACTTAATAAGCCAAGATATGCATGAGTTTATGCATCCACACATATAACCCCTTTGTTTTTATTCACTCCCTTCATGTGAGTGTGGGCCAGGAAGCCATATCTTCTAGGAATTATGCAGACAGACCAAAAAGTTAATTGCTTGCAAAGAAGCCAGGATTTGGAAGCCATGAGGAGGTGGGTAGGAACAGGTGCAGAGAAAGAAAAGCCTCACCTGTGGACCACAGGCATTCCTGTATGAGTTTGCTTTTCCTTCTGAAATTTCAGGGGTCTTGTACCATGCAATTTTCAGCTTATATCTTCATAACCATGAGACCTAGAAAACTCTGCCCTGATCCAGCAAAGGAACAAATGTGTGTCTGTGTTTTCCCCTACATGAGGAAGTTTGTATGTGCAAATGCATGCTGTGCATATAGCTCTTCTCAGCAGGAGTGAAGCCTGTCAGCTCTTTGATGGGGGAAGAAAGCAGCCTGGATTACTGCTGTTTAAAGAGGGCAGTGTGGCTTAAGCTTCATGGGTCAGCTGATGGAGAACTACATAACAATATCTGGAGAAATGGCCATTCCAAGGGGATAGGTATGTTTTGGTTCACATATCGGTTCAGAAAGTGCGCATTAGGTAGATGTGCATTAACATGCCAAGCGATCAAGTTTCTCCTCTGTGCCTACCCATGGCAAGAAGAAATAGAATAAATTATACCCTAAAAAGCAGTTGCTTGCAGGTTTTTCTTAATAGGCATAATTTTGCTGTTACAGCTATCCACAACTGGGTCAGTTCATTGGTTTTTAGAAAATCACAGCTGAAATTTATAAAATGTTAAATTCTGTATCAGCTGTCCATACTAGATATCTCACTAGGAATAGGGAGTAATTTTTAAGAAAACTTAACTAATTCATACCTTCCTGACTAGTACAGTAATCAGAACATTGTTTTCCTTTGGAACTGGCAGTTCTTGAAAAGAGATATCCACTTTAAAACCATTCTGAAATGTGTATTGAAAAATGGAATCAGAAATAGAGCTGTCCATCCCTACATCCAAATCAGTCATGTGGGCCAGGTAACATGATCTTATCTGCTGTGTTAGATACAGCACATTTACACAATGCAGCCAAAGTAATACATTTCTAAATCCCTTTGATTTCAGTGGGAAATAACTAAACATGCACTTTCCCCTCCCACTGAAATCAGTGGTGCTGGGAATTTCATAATATAACCATTAATGTGCATTATCACTTCAATTAAAGTTTCAGTAGCTTCTAAATGGAGCTACTTTTTTTTGTTAGGGATGGGTGCAGCTGTTTCCCACAAAGAATCAAGGCTTCCAGTTGGGAGAGAAGCATTTTCAGAGCAGGCCTGGGAGCTTTTCTGAGTGCTGTCTTCAAGTGACACCTTTATCCAGATCAGACAGGATTCCTTGCAGGCCTACACCACACCTTACTTGTCTAATATACTATGTGGTCTCTGGTCAAATGTCCTTCACCTTGTCAGCAGCCAAGCCGGAGAAAAGGTGCTTCACTGCCACAGCTTGTTTGAAGAGAACCTTGTGGTTCTTATCCCTGAAAATCAGTGGCAGGAGGTGTAGCCAAAATTCATGAGAGATTAATTTTGAATTCCAAAACAAATTTCTTTTGCAATATCCAAAGAGAAACAAATCTATCTGTCTATCTGTCTGTGTGCGTCTGAGTGTGCGCATGTGCACACATACACGCACACGTGCAGATTACAATTCAAAGAAATTGTATGACCATGTATTATGACACTAATCCAGTCAGAGCAGATTTGCAGAAGAAATTTACAAATGGACAGACATCAAAATAATCTTCTGAATATCTCTTCTTTTTTAATAGTGTTAAATCATACGCTGCTGCATCAAGGTCACAAAAGTGTCGCTTATCTTTCTTGGAGGAGAACCCAAATTAAACCTGAAGTCAAGAAATATCTTTGGAAAAAGTAATAAAGGATGCTAAATCCCCGTTGCGTCTCCCAAAGTCAATCATATTTTAAAATTAAATCTCTGCCGAACATCCAGCAATTCATGCACTGTACTACAGCAAAGTCAAAACAAAACCTGGCAGGAGAATTTAGAATCTTATTTGCTTTGCAAACAGTGGCAGGTGTGTTTGTTTGCTCATAATAACACGTGTAAGGCCCTCCCACCCCACACACATTGTAGACAATGCCACCATGCAGATGTGTCTCATTCACTATATGTCTGACATTACCTGGCAATTGCAATTGGGCTGCGGGTGTGGTAAACCCAGTGATGTTGCTTTCATCGCCCACTGTGGTCTTCATCAAGGGCTGCCAGCAATTGGCATGGCATGGGGAGGCACACAGAGTGCTCCCTTTAACCTTGTGCCTTGTACCCCTTCCATAAGCCAGAGGACCCCAAACATATAAAAACCTAAATATGCCATCCCTAGCTAGCTGTTCCACTTGTGTTATGTACTGAAGTTCTCACCCTGGGCCAGCAGGGGGATACTGTAGATAGTTCAGGTCCACATATGCAAATAAGGGATTGAAAGTGACGTTCAGTGATTGGATAGTTACAGAAAGTTGCTACAGTTACATTGTACTGGAGCTCTATATAAGCAGGCTGACTGAACCCTTCAGTTCAGTTCTGTTCTGACCTGTGAATAAACAAGAGCTGTTTGAAGAATCACTGTGTCGTCTGATATGTCCCCCCCCCCAACTTAACAACTTGTTTGCACATAAACCTTCTTATAAAATAAACCTGGAGATCAGGTCTGCTTCATGTAGACCACAGTGGTGCTTTGAGTAGCTGTGGCATTGGGGTTGGGGAACAGACTGCTAATAACAAATTAAACCTGGATTTATTTTAAAGGAAACTGCAGTTTGTGAGTCCAGGGAGAGTGAGGCTCTTGGCCCCTGCGCCCTGTGCAAGGGAACCAGTCGCTCTGCCCTGAATCTGCCTCTTGACATCAGACTGCAAAGAGTCTTGGGACATCCTTGGGGCACATAGATAGCCAAATCCCTTCTGGAATTAAACCAATCCATAGCTGACATAACTATAAAGGTTAGCTTGTAACATCCACTCAGAGAAGCAGACAAGATGATAAAGTCTCTGCTCCTCATGTATAAGAAGAGCAAAAGGAGTCTAGCACTCTGAAGGGTTGAGCGTTTAATTTAGACTGGCAGAAGACATAGGGACACTTCACACACACAGGGTTGTCCAACAGAAATGGGGACATCCTTCTGAAGCATTTACAGGGCATTCCAAACCGAGTTAGCTGCACTGAACTCCCAGAATGAAGGAAGGAGGAAGCAGGGATTTGAGACTTCTGCTATAGGACTCATCTACAAAGTAAATTAAACACACATACAAACAAATAGGCTGTTCAACTATGGGATATTTTAGTCTCACAAATATGGATTTCATCAGTTTATGTTGACCAAACTGTAAAAATGCAACATAACTATAAAACAAAAAAACCAAGTGTGTGTGTGGGGGGCGGTTACTCTTTCACATTCCTAACACAGGAAACGGTCAGAGACAGAGCCCACGCTTTGCTTGCAACCCCCCCCCCCCGATTTGGTCCTTGGCATTTCCAGTTAAGATGGAAAGGGGAATCTCTGCCCCCTCCTGATATTGTTGGACTTGAAAAACTCCCTCAGCCCCAGCCAGCATGGGCAGGACTCAGAGAGGATAGGGACGGATGAGGAACCCTGTTGGATCAGGCCACTGCTGCATCTAATCCAGCATCCTGCTCTCACTAGTGGATAACCAGATGCTACAAGCACTTTTAGTCCAACAGCATCGAAGGGCCACAGCTTCCCTGTTCCTGAGCTAAGGAATCTCAAGTAGCTGAGCTAGGAATGACCTCTGCCTGAGAGATACCTAAGTGGACAAGCACAGGGCTAATAATCTGACCCAGTACAAGGCAACTTCATATCTATCTATCATCTATCTATCTATCTATCTATCTATCTATCATCTATCTATCTATCATCTATCTATCTATCTATATCTATCTATCATCTATCATCATCATCTATCATCTATCTATCTATCTATCATCTATCTATCTATCTATCTATCTATCATCTATCATCTATCTATCATCTATCTATCATCTATCTATCATCTATCTATCTATCTATCTATCATCTATCTATCTATCTATCTATCATCTATCTATCTATCTATCTATCTATATCTATCTATCATCTATCATCATCTATCTATATCTATGATATGTTCTTGTTAGAAGAGGCCCTTAAATGGGTTCAGTTAATTTCAATTTCCATCCCATTTATTTCTTTAACATGTTCTGCAGGACAGAACCAATTCATAGTATACCTGCTTAATGTCATTATACTTTTAACTTGGACAAACTAAAAAAAAGGAAGGGGGAAAAGAAAAGTAATTTCCATCCACATACATTGCTTCCCTTTATAGTGATTTAAGGAGCCCACAGATTGTGGGTTTAGCTGGATTTCTTATTTCCCTCCCACCCCCTTTCCTCCCATTTTTCAGTTCACTAGATCACTTAATAGCAAAATTGTTTGTTTTTTATTGGCAAAAAAATTGGCAAGGCATTTGACCTCCTCCAAGACTCTGCAGACTCTCTTTCAGAATTATTACTTCAGAGTATTTCTCTACAAATATTTTGTTTACCAGGCCACCATTTTGGGCAGATTACTTCCCCTCCATTGTGAGTCAGACCATATAAATTATTCCTCGGGAACAACTGTAAGTCTGGCAAACTCTCTGGTTTTACACCCTGAGTGATAAGTAATTAATGCTGGAGACAGAAAATAGCTTGGAAAGCTAACAAGTAAACATGGGTCAAAAGTTCTTTCTGAGGGGAAAGATTGTAATCCTGATCTGGGGGCATTTTTAAGGGGAATGGAGGCTTAAACTATTTACATCCTTTTGCCCTTCTTTGTTTCACAGCAGTAGGAGTTGAAGCACTGCTACTTTTGTTGGTCCACCATTTCCCCCCAAGAAAGCCCTTTGTGCCTGATCTGACATACATGACACAGTGTCATGCAGAGGAGGCTTTGTGTGGGGTGGGGTGGGGAAAGATAGCTGCCATCACCTGTGGCAGGCTTTGGGTGCTGTAATTCATCCCAGCCTCCAAAATCACTAAAATGAGTCCCATTTTCACTTCCTGGAATGGCAGACTGTTGAATATGGGGGGGGGGGTGAGGTCCTTCTACCTTTGCCCTAACTGAAAGTGCTTTGAGTCACCTCTTCCTATGGTAAAGGTAAAGGGACCCCTGACCGTTAGGTCCAGTCGCGGATGACTCTGGGGTTGCAGCGCTCATCTCGCCCTATAGGCCAAGGGAGCCGGCCAGCATGACTAAGCCGCTTCTGGCGAACCAAAGCAGCGTACTGAAACACCGTTTACCTTCCCGCCCAAGTGGTACCTATTTATCTACTTGCACTTTGACGTGCTTTTGAACTGCTAGGTTGGCAGGAGGAGGGACCCAGCAATGGGAGCTCACCCCATCGCTGGGATTCGAACCACCAAACTTCTGATCGGAAAGTCCTAGGCTCTGTGGTTTAGATCGCAGCGCCACCTGTGTCCTATGGTACATACACACATATATTTCATTTGTACCAGTGCCTCCACTGGTCAAACAGATTTTTGCAGTTTTTAAAAACAAAAGTGTCATGCCATGAATATGCACCCCACAACAAGCAATGCATCTCTTAACTCTTTCATGTAAGGTATTGCAGTGTCAGTTAACATCGGAATTGGACCACAGTCCTTCCAACTGGTGGAATAACATTTGAGTCGAGCAGGGAGTCTTGATCAAACGCCTCGCTAAAGGGGATGACATTCAGCAAACATGTGGGCTTGATTGGTATTTTAATACACAGTAATCACTGACTTTAAAATGTAGGTGTTTAATTGGATTTTTATCAAGACTGTTCTTTGTGTCAGGATTTCAGCGCTGTGCAAATTCTTTCTTTTCTTTTGAGACGAAGGGTTTAGAAAAACAAAAAGGCAAATGCAATAGCTGCGGAACTTTCTGCATGTTTCTTCTTTTTTATTGTTGTTTTAATGAAGGAATAGGTTCGTCTTCGGTATGTCAGTCTTTTATTCAAACAGCATCATGGGAATTGTACCACTAAGTCATAAATACTTGTACAGTGGTACCTTGGTTCTCAAACTTAATCTGTTCCAGAATTCCATTCCAAAACCAAAGCATTCCAAAACCAAGGCGCGCTTTCCCATAAAAAGTAATGCAGAATGGATTAATCCATTCCAGACTTTTAAAAACAACCCCTAAAACAGCAATTTAACATGAATTTTACTATCTAAAGAGACCACTGATCCCTAAAATGAAAGCAATATACAATGTACAGCAGTCACACACTCAATCAATCATTCAGTAGCTGAACTGGGTTCCACACAGTCACAAAAACAAAAAAAGAGCACAAACACAAAATAAATAGCAAAAACAGACAGACCTCAGTGTAACACTCAAAACAGAAGTGTGGCACTCAAAACGGAGCATGTTCAGCTTCCGAAAAAAGTTCACAAACAGGAACACTTACTTCCAGGTTTGCAGTGTTTGGGTTCCAAGTTGTCTGAGTACAGTGGTGCCCCGCAAGACGAAATTAATTCGTTCCGCGAGTTTTTTCATCTAGCGAATTTTTCATCTTGCGAAGCACGAAATCCCATAGGAATGCATTGAAATTCAATTAATGCGTTCCTATGGTCAAAAAAAGTCCAAACAAAGCCAAATTTGGTACAACAAGAGTTTATTAAGTGCTCTTTAAAGTCACACATACTGTAAAGAGCGTTTCAAAAATTGAAGGAACAATAAATTAAGTTTCTAAACATGACAGAAAAACATTTAAAAATCAACAAAGTGTACAGTACATTTTCTAAGACTCTGGGGGACAACTCGAAGAAGGTTCCTCTTCCACTCTTTGCTTCTTGCTGAAGAACCCCCTCCTCAACTGTTCCCCCAGCCACCCACCACACAGAAATTCAAATCCAGAATTTTTTTAAAAAAACAGCAGAGTGGCCCAATGGTCACAGAAAATCATAAAAATGCAGAAAAAAAACACAAGCTTCCAGATTCTTGCAAACCCCTCCCCAACACCAAGTCCTTGAATTCCAAACATCCCAACCCAAAATCCAAATACCCCCAAAAAAGTTTTAAAAGTTTAAAAGAAGTTTTGGAAAAGCTTCAAAAATCACCAAAGTCTTCAAAAACCTCAAAAAAGGTTACCACACCGCGTTCTATGAGCTGCTCCTCGAAGTCAAGTCGCAACTGTATTAACGGTGTTAAGAAAAAGGAAACAAACTTGCAAGACGTTTTCGTTTTTCGTCTTGCGAAGCAAGCCCATAGGGAAATTCGTCTTGCGAAGCAGCTCAAAAAACGGAAAACCCTTTCGTCTAGCGAGTTTTCCGTCTTGCGAGGCATTCGTCTTGCGGGGCACCACTGTACCAAGATACCACTGTATTATCAAAGGAATACTGTACAGAAGAAGTCTGTTCTCAGAAACATCACAATTTTATTTTATTTTTTAGTTTTCTCCTTCTAAATGCATACACAAGCACACTCTGTTTTAATGGAAGGTTCAGGCTGGTGCTATCATTAGGTCAACTAGGGACACAATACTGACCTTAAGTCAGAAGTGCCATCTCGCACAGATCCACTTCCTTTGTTCCCCTTAATGGCCCATCACCTCATCAAGAAGCTAGCTTGGCTATTCCAATAATTAGAAGGGGCCCAAGGCATTCAGTCACCCCCCAAAAAAAAGACCCCTCATAACAATACCATCCATCTCTCATCTCACGACTAGCATGTTTTCTTGGGAGTCTGTGGTGATACATATAGTGAAAAGCATTTTAAAAAACGTCAAGCAGGCCATATGCTTGCTGCCTATTTCCCCAATTCTTAATAAGTCTTGATATTAATCTGTAACCACTGAAAATTAGGATTTAAGTATCCAGCCTTGGAAACTAAGCAGACCACATCTGAAACACGGTCATTATGCAAAGATGTATCTTGCTCATGCATTAACCAGAATGATAGCTTGCCTCTGACAAAATCAAATATTCTAGATGAATGATTACACGCATGCACACCCCCCACAGCTGATCACTTCATTAGATGATATGGAACCTTGAATGGAACAGGTTTCACAGATCATTCTATTTCATTGCATTAGACAATTGCTTAACAAATAGAAGGGAGCCATGTGTTTTTTCTTAAATCTGTTTAACCTGATTGTAAGAATCAATTTAAGAGAATAAAATACGACTGGGATGCTTGGTGGTATCTACTTGGGACATGTGTAAACTAGGGCATCATATTGATCCATTTTGAATCATATGGCAGCTAATATTATTAGGATCAGAGGAATTTCCCCATGCCATTGCATGTGCGCCCCCCCTAAACATGTGCCCCCCCAAAAAACAGCATGGAGGTGTCTAAACATGATTTTATTTTTATGATCACTCTCAGTGGTTTACCACATGGCGAGTGTTGCAAGATACAACAATTTAAAAGGGCCTTAAAATAGCATGCTCTGATTTTAAAAAATCAGAGAGTGTTTTAAAAGTGTGTGGGAGGAGTCATGTGTCAGGTATAACATGCACATCAGTTCTATGGCAATGGAGTGCTAGACAAGAACAATGTAGAGACTGATACCCATCTTCAAATATTTGAAGGACTGACATAGAACTAATGGGTGGATTTTGTTTTCTGTTGCTCTGGAGGAGAGTAGCACACAAACCAGGGAGTTCAAATCACAACAAAAGGGACTTGGACTAAATGTTGCAAAGAACTTCCTGACAATGTGTCTTCTTCGAAGTAGGAAAGACTGCCTTTAGAAGGCGGTGGACCCTCCTTCATTTAGAAGTTCCTAAGGAGTTCTGGTTCGCCAGAAGCGGTTTAGTCATGCTGGCCACATGACCCGGAAGCTGTACGCCGGCTCCCTCAGCCAATAAAGCAAGATGAGCGCCGCAACCCCAGAGTTGGTCACAACTGGACCTAATGGTCAGGGGTCCCTTTGTCCTTTACCTTTTAAGCAGAGGCCAGATGGGATGCTGCAGTAGCAGGGGTTGGACTAAATCACCTTTGAGGTCCCTGGCAACTCAATGCTATCCATTTTTTTGCTGGGGAGTAGGGCGCAATCATTGTGAGAAATTGTCCTATAAGATTTCAGAGGAGAAGGATGATAATGGTTGCAATCCTATATAAATTTACCTGGGAGTAAGTCCCACTGAACACGATGGGGCTTGCTTCTCAGTAGACACATGTAGAACTCATCTGAAAATATGGTTATTTTGCAGTAAGTGGTCTTAAGACTCTGGAAGCATCTCTGAATATCTGGCATTTTGGCAATGCAATAACTTGTTCACGCAAACACTTTGAAAAGATAGAAGAAAGTGGATTGGAAATTGGCAGTGCTTCCCCCTCCCCTCCCAATTGACTCATCAAGCCTGAATAGCTCACAGATTTCACTTCAACAACTAGAATAACGATTTCTGTCTCCTCTCACCTTGCTTAGATTGGATTTTTTTTTTCTTAAAGTACTTTCCAACAATTTACTCTGACACATGCTGTAGGTGAGGAGGACCTTTAGAATAACTTCTGTGTCCTTCCTTTGTGCACCCAAGGTTTGAATTAGAAAGGCTGGGGGAGGAAGTGCCCTCTACAGATCACGCTGCCTTTATTTACGGATAATGAGGCATGTTCTCTAATTTTAATTCGACAATGATAGCAGTACTAAAATTAGGGATAATATTTGCAGCAGCGACAACAACAAATCTTTCAGAAACCACTTCAGCTTTTAAAAAGTGCTAGCAGGCATTTGGCAGCATTTGGAAAAGGGAGGTAGAGAGAAGAAAAGCAGGGTAAAGACATTTCTAAACTCAAAAAGAGCAACCAATAGAAATGTATTTGGAGAAAATTAACAAAAATAAAGAGTTGGAGCCAAGGATACCCTTCAGTGTGGCAGGAGGAGTGTTTCTCCAAGTAAGCTCCTGTTGAAGGAAGCTGGAAAAACCACCTTTTAATCCAACTCACTGAAAATTTATATATATATATATATATATATATATATATATATATATATAAATTTACAGATGATCTTCTGTTATTATTTATATATGGAAAGTGTTTTCCTGAGTACTAACAATGGGTGCTAATGAGTACTAACAATGAGTACTATGAAAAGGAATTAGTAAGGGCCAGTCCTGGAAACCAAGGCTATAATGCCTTGAAGTAGGATTAAGGAAGACATGAAGGGCCTTAGCTCCAGTATATGCTTTGCATGCAGAAGGTCTGAATTTCAGCCCCTAGATAGGACCAGGAATGTATCTCCTTTGAAGCTCTGGATCACATCCTCACCATATATTTAAAGCACCAGGGTGACATAGGCAAGCAAAAGAGAAGGTAAGCTGCACAACAGCAGTAGGTGTGGCATAGAAGGAAGAAGGGAGGCAAACTGAGAGAGAAAGAGTGATGGTGGAAGGGGTCTGAATAAGACTGGGAAGGGAGAAACACCGAGGGGTGTTTTTTATTTTTAAAAAGTTTCAACAATGATGTAAACAAAATCTGCTCCTTTTCCCTTATGGGGTATCCAAGAGCCCATATAGAGTCCTTAAGTGGATTCCCTGTCGGTAGGAGAAAATAACAGAGGCCAGCCAGAGAATATCTTGAGAAGCAAAGTAGCTAGTAAGCCTGATCTTTATTAAACTGTTGCAACAGGGTCCTCACTCCTCACATGCAGGAGGGAGGAGGGGAACCCAGAACAATGGTCCACAAGCCCTTATATAGACTTTTGAAACTGCCCACCCTGTAGCCCAAGACCACCCCCTAAAACATCATACATACATCACAGAAGGAGGCGGTCTACAGCAGAAATCCTGTCCGCCAGGATACCTGACAATGGCCAGTGATTGCTTACTTGGGCAGCCCGGCCATTTTTGTGGTGGTAAATACTTTAATTCCTGAATCTAGGTCACCCTATTCATACACAAAGATGCCCTAAAGACAGATAAGCAAAAGACAATGGAGAGGCTTTCCCATTTCCTTTCTCCTTGCAGAGAAACATTTGAAGTCAATTTGGGAGGGTCAAAATGGTTTCAGGATTGTTCTCCTGTACTATTGCAGACACGTGGTTTACATACTTATGTATGTGTTTGCCTTGTAATTTTATGAACATTTCAGTTATTTATTTGAGACCTTAAATTCTTATAACAACATGGTTAGTGAAATGCAGGAGAAAAAGTGAGTAAGGATGAAAGTGGGGTGCAAAGGGTTTTTTGTTTGGTTGGTTTTTTATATATATACAAAAATGAAGGAGTAAGAGGCACAGGAATGGGGATAAAGATTAAAACGGGGTTACACGTGGGGCTGCAGGATAGAGAGTGTCATGGTCCAGGACTCAGCTTCACCTGCTGAACAGCGGTGAGAAGGGGGAGTGGCTTCAAGGACACAGAGGAAAAGGCACTTACGAGAACCAGCGGGCTTCAGCTTTCTTAAGCAGAGCTTCCAGCAGCAGTCAGATTCTGGAAACAATGCTTGCCATTCCTGGCCCTGCCTTGCTGCCTCCTGCTCATCCTGACCATCAGATTCCCTGACCCCTGGACTGTCTGACCACATGGATTGCTGTTTGCACCACAGAGACCCTTCTGGTTGGTTGGTCTCCCACTCCACTGAGCTCTGCATGTTGCTGCTCAGCCAGGAGACTATGACACAGGGGGAAGGTGGCTCCATAATTGGGCAGAAGGTAGAAGGATGCTTAGTAGTTGCAATGTGATGGAGGAGGATGATGCAGGGAGTTACCAAGGGAGTGGTCTGTGTGCAAGGGGGGGGTGGATTCTAGAAAAGGGGGAGGGGAGGATGCATGGATATGGGCGTGAAGATAGTAGGCATGCAGAGCGAGGTTGAAGAGCAGAAGAGAAAAGCTGGGACATTTTCTTGGTTGGGCACATGGTTCAGCAAGCAAAGTGTCTTGTGGGGGCAGGTTTGCCAGAGGGGTGACTAAGAGAGTAGGTTGTGGGGGCAGAGTTTCCCTAGGATGGATTTTTCCTGTGGTTTCAGAAGTTCTAGTGAATAAAGTTTATTTGCTGGTTCTCTTATTAAATTGGCTTCCTCCTATTCTGTCCTGGCACTACATGGGCATTTAAGTGGATTGCAGATTGTTGTGGGATAAGTAGAAGAATGGTAAAACTATTTAAATGTTTGCCAAGCTTTTCATTTGATTTTCATGCTTTTATCTGTTTTATTTTAATTGACCCAGCTTCGTGCACTTGCCTTACTGTTGTTGTTTTTTTAATTTGCATAAATCAAAGCTTTTTTAAACAAAAAAAACACCTCATGGTCACTATTTTGGTGTGAGTTATATTGTTTATGTTTGTTTCTAACATGTGGATGGGGGGGGCAGAAAGGAGGGGTAGTAAATAAATAAATGCCAAATGTAGTTTCAAAAGTCCTAGTTATTGCATACATTTTAAATAATATTAATACTAACAATAATTTTATTTTTTATACCCCATACATCAGGCTGGGTTTGCCCACCCCAGTGGCTCTGGGCAGCTTACAGCATATCTAAATATAATAAAAACATCAAACATTAAAAACCTCCCAATACAGGGCTGCCTTCTGATGTCTTAAACAATAAGCTGCAATATGCTTTGTTTTGCATGTTATGTCCACTATGAATTGCTTGAAGCATCAGAGTATTTTAGCTTCTGGAACTGTTATATAGTGATACAGTATTTAATGAATGAAAAGACCTTTTAGTGTAGCATGTTGCGCTAAGGACTTTCCATGTTCAATCACGCTCCAAAATGCCAGGAAATTTCAGCAACAAACGGCCTTAACAGAAACATTGTTTAGGCACTAGAGATATGGTATGGTATCCTATGTTGTGGTGCATTCAAGCTTCACCACTACCTTATTGTTGGGTGGCTGTCACTGACAAAGGGGTGGACCCAAGTCCCAGGTTTATCAGGTCACTGGAATAGATACCTTGTGTCTGTGTAGTTGAATTCACCATGCAGCTGAAGGTACTATCCCATGTTACAAGTACCCAGCTGGCAACCAATCTCATCCACATCAAATCCGGTATGTACCATTCTCAGATTTACTCAGGCCTGACCCACCAGGCTCTCCTTACATTCCTAAATTAGGCGAAGCACATTAATCTGTGGAATTAGTGGGCATTATTATTTTAAGGGGGAGTCTCCCTCCCACCCTTGCTTTCATTCCTTCACTGGATTATCATACCTCCTGTCTAAAAAAAAAAATCCTGTCAAGCAATCTGTTGGCCTGTGTTGCAAGCATAGGAGCCAGCTCCTAGGGGCTGAGGTCCCTTCAGCCTCAATAAAATATTTGAGGGGGCCACCCCCCCTAAAAAAAAGTTGATGGGCATTGCCATTCAAATGGTGTGTGTGCATGATGTCTTGTGTGTGCTTACCTGTCCCCCCCCCCCCCATTTTATTCAAGTTGGTACTCCTGGTTGCAAGTGAGTACTCTTCCACCCACAACCATTAGGGAGGGTGTGGGGAGTGATGGTGAAGTGCTGGAGAGGAGAGTTGTACATGCCCCACAGATTGCACAGTAATCTCTAAGCTAGCCTCCTGTTCTCGGGTACAGTGAGGAACACTGGGCTGTTGTTGCTATTGAAATAATATTCAGCTGCTGCCAGGCCAGTCAGCTTCTACCTATGAGAGTGGAGACCATCTTGTTGAACCTTGGGCAGTAAAATGTATTGAGCTGGGGCTTATGCCACTTCCACTTAGTGTGTCCCCTCATAAATACCTTGCTTCAAAAGGCACCATTGTGTCTGGGAAGGAAGGCTTGGAGAGATCAATCCAATCAGGACAAAATGGCTTTGAGAGTTCCCACCAGAACCTTTTATTTAAATGTTAGCTCAAAACTTTGACAGGTCCCACATGGAGATGTTTCACTTTTCTATTAATAATTGAGTAGATTCCAAAGAGCATCGCTTCAAATTGCTCTGGAGGTTGCTCGCAAATAGACATTATAGTCATAATGTACAGGATCTTCCGTCCAGATCATTGCAAAACCACTTTATGATTGGGACAGACTAATCTGCTAAAATGGTTCAGATTGCTTGAGCAGAGCTACCTCTAACCTCCAACTACTCAGTTTATTTTTTAAAAAATAAAATAAAAAATACTCAGGCATAAAAAATAAGGCCCCTTTACCATGCAACTTTGTGATGACTTTTATGACCGTAAATGATTGCATGAACTGGTCCTCGGAGCTAGCTAAATCACTGGGAAAGTAAAGATTCAAAACTGCAAATGTACCTGGAGTCTGAAAGCAGAAAATTAAAGGATGCCATTTCTGCTGCACAACATCAGTGTGCGAGGAGGCTCAGGGAGCAGATTGCTGGCCTGTGAACAGCACGAGAGCTTGAAATGATAGCTGTCCAGTGCAAGATTAAGCATCTAGGAAAAGAAAGGAGGTGAAAAAGCAAAGACAGCTGCGGAGACTACAGCAGTCCTTTAAAGAGCCAATAATCTGCACTACAAAAATACAAGCAGACAGGATAAGCAATACTTCATTAATGTCTGCACATAAAAATTACCAGATTTTTAAAAGTCAAATACAGGTATAAACCCATTTCATTCTGCAAAGGATAGACTTTTTTTTGCAAACTTTTCTAAAGGTCAGCATTAGAACAAACATATTAATCATTGTTTACTAAATTACTAATCAGATCACAAATATTAGCATCCACTGTTGTGTAATGTGAAGTTTACATTTAAACTTGGAATTACAACAGGACCACATCCTCAGTTTGCAGTATATTATGCCATTCAGGTCCTGCGGAACTAAATATGTAGCCATAGGAAGAAACTGCAGCTTTCCACTCTGAAGAAGAATTAATCCACCACCACATGGCACCATCACTGGGGTGTCCAGATGTTGTAGTGCTAACAGATACAGTATAATCCAGGAACTACTTAACAAAGGTCAGAGATAGAATCATCTCCCATAAAGAGATGGAAAAAAGAGTCTCTTGATCATAGCTAGCCTTTGAGAACTATACATTTGCTTCTCTTCATATATATTTTTAAAAATATAATTCCTCAGATAATAGGAACATTCAACATAACTACAAATCTATGTGGATTTAATTCTTTAGGTTATTTTTTTAAAAAATAAATGCAGTGAGAAATCCTTGTCAGGTAGTTCAAAGAATATCCTAACTGCATGGTTTTTAAAAGCATTTAAACATTTTCTTCAAGGAAACAATGAAGCAAAGAAGACTGTTCAAGGAGTTTTGATTACTTGATTGTAGAGAGTTTTAAAACAGAATCTGCATATTCCTCAGGACTTTGTGTTTGGTTGCTGGGACACATTGATATACTGTTTTTTTTAAGCAGGGGGAAAAAGGAGTACCTGGGATTGTCTGGACTTGGGAAGTGACACAATGAGGCTACAGTGTGTGTGAAACGCTGGGGCAGGGAGACCTAAATGACTAAATGACTTTTTGGTTTAGTCGCTGGGGCATATGATGACTACAGACAGTAGAGTACAGAGGGGAACAACAAATCCCAAAACACATTTCAGTGGCAAAACGCAACCCCTGTCTGTCAATAATAATTTTTATTAGTTTTCATTACAATAATCCAACAATAGCCTCATTATAACAATGGCAAATTACAATTACTAATACCAATCATTTAGATGCCAAATTATATCCTTTATGTGGCCCCCCACATGCTAGAATTTATGGTTTGATGATTTACTTTATTTCTGCGTTTCAAAATCTTATTAATTTCAATTACACTCCAGTCAAAATAACAGTCCCTTATACAACAATTGCAATATTTACGACTTCCATTCGTATCGACACATTAAATGATTTATAAATCTACAGATGAAGCATTCAAGCTATAGCCTTGTTCTTCCTGTGTGTGGCAATAATTCTGTCCGTGTTGTTTCTTCCTGTCCTTGTACAATATTATGGCTATCTTTTCCCACTTGTTGCTGTTCTCCATCATGCCTTGGGTGGAGCTAATAGCCCCTGTGAGTCAAGAGATAGTAAAAGCAACAGGAGGGAAAGGGTTTGGAAGTGGGCTAATATTAGGTAGCACTTGCTCTGGAAAAAGGGATCTGTCATGCAGCTCTAGGGTGAAAAATCCAGATTTCTATTTGCTTGTTCAGTAACTGCACTTCCACCTATGGACACCTGCACTGTCATTACTTCTCATGATGCTTTGCTAGCTGGATGGTATGTTATGAAGGCATCTATGAAAATCTGGCTACCTTGCCCCATAATGCTGCCTGTATCCTGAGGGTGAAGTTTTGGACCTTGAGGAACTGGCAAGAATATAAGAACACAGGAAGCTGACTCATACGGAGTTAGTTCATTGGTCTATTTAGCTCAGTACTGTCCTCACTGCTTGACATTGGCTCTCCAGGGTTCAGACAAGGTACATTCCCAGTCCTACCTGGAGATGCCAGGGACAGGAACTGGAACTTTTTGCATGCAGAGCAGATGCTCTAACCACTAATGTGCTACACATAGGGTAGTTACTGAGGACCACTAATCTTGTCAGAGATTTGCTGAGTAATAAAAGAGAGATCTGTTGCCTTCCTTCATTACGAAGCTAGTTCATGGCCTCTTATGGAAATAGGGGGTAGTCTGAGAAGGAAATAGCTTGCAGTCCAGAGCAAAAGTACATCTTCCTTAGTAGTTTCCTTGCTTGCCAGTCTAGGTTGTTTCCTCGCTTGCCTTGTTCTCTGGAACTGCCAACCCTTGTTCACTTACATTTCACTGAGAATCCACACAATGTCTATTTGCAGATGCCTACTTCTGGAACATTTGCCCTCACTTGTTTGTACAAAATTTGCATAGAGATTGCATGTTATTGCAATCAAGGGTCTGTCACCCCACACTTTCTGGTGCACTTCTCCATAATTTCTCATGCTACAGAAAGCTGAGTTTTTAAAAAGTGTATTTTTGTGCAAGAGTGTTGTAGTGCTGCTGCTGCTATTTATTGCAATTTATCCACCTTCTTTGAAGGGGGAGAGGAGGTTATGGAGGTGCACTTTATTGCATCAGGTACATAAATAAGCATGTACCTGAATGGGGGAGAGATCTACGCAAAAAAGCTGAAATCTGGAAGTGACCAATGTCATGTCAAACTGCTTGATGCCAGTGTTTTCTGTGCTCTGTGTTTTGCTAGGACCCCCATCCTGCTTTGTAATATAACAGAATTGTAGCAAATGTCCGCCCAGTGTTAACTGGTAACACACTATTAAGGCCTTTAAGAGAAGCTAGTTCTTCTTTGCAGGTTCAGTCCATTTCATTGCTTTTCTCACTCTGGTCAGTTTCTGAAATAAATCGATTCATTCATTGCTTTCCTGGTCTGCACAGGTAGGAAATCGGTGCTGAATTGCTCCTAAATGGTTCCTGATTTGGTCAGGTTTGGGCCCTCATGGGGTGGTATTAAATTACTTGTTGCTGTCTATTATTCCCGCCCCCCCTTTCCCTTCTATTATAGTGAAATAGTGCAATTTGGTACTAATCTCCCAGCCTCTCTGACTGGGGAAGCAATAAAACTGGCTAAACTTGCAAACTGGAAGATTTCAATTAGCCTTTGGAAGAACTTTTGCTAAATGAAACTTACTTGGTAGTAGACATTGTAGAAAGATCTTGGCCATGGGGAAGGGCATTGCTAGTTAATATAGCATTACATTAAGAGTGATCAGGGGGCCACTGTTTTAATTCTACTTCCAGATAATTGAGGAAAAACAATGCCTCAGTAGCACTAAAAGCTCTAATATACATCCTCTGGGACCTCTCCTTTCCCCACTCTGAAGTCAAATGAATTGGCGAAAGGACTCTTTTTTTAATTGCCACCTGAGCTTGCTGATGCCCCTTGTGAAAGGGGAACACGCCCTTAGAGCAGTGCAAAGTGAAATCCTTTTGGTTCACCTTCAGGCAAGTTGTTGAGCAGGTTGGTTTTCCAGGGTGGCTGGACCCTGTTGCTCCCCAGAGAGTTGACAAAGGCTGTTCCCAATGATCTCTTTCAGATGACCTTTTTTCTAAGCATATTCCATTATTTATTCAGTCACCCCACACTTTTCACTGCAATTTCTTATTACTTTCTTAATTGCAGGAAGGCTTTTGCTCTTTAAAACTGAATTTGTTGCACTAGGGTTCTAAATGTGTAAACCTAAATTTTCTGGCACATACTTGAATCATTTCCATGAAAAACTGACTGTCTAGAGCAGTGTTTCCCAACCTTTTTTGGGCAAAGGCACACTTGTTTCATGAAAAAAATCTCGAGGCACACCACCATGCCAGATGGGGAAAGGTCACTTTTTACTTATGTAAAAAAAATAAAAAAATAGTAACAGCATAGAAGGTAATGGTAGATGACTGTTAGGGTCTCCCCCCAAATGCAGAATTCTATTAATATCTTCCTTAGCGAGCCGCGTTAACCCCTGTAATGCTTTCTATAGAGTAAGCATAGGGGACACTGGGGGATGTGGAACCAAGGGGGCAGTGGGCCAAAAGAGTTCGGGATCTACTGCTTTAAACAGAAATAAGAGCCAGTGGGTTCTTCCTTTTTTAAAGTATCGTTTCAGCGGGGACAGCAGTCCGGATTTCCAAAAAGCGGCGCTTTTTTGCGTCTGAGCAAAGAAGAGAGAGAGGGAAAAAAAGAGAGAGAGATTGATTTGTGGCTGCGCAAAGGGGGGAGGAGCCCAGGAGTAAAAGTAGGAAGGACGAAGGGAGGGGAAAGGAAAGTTAATAGAAGGAAAGGCGGGGGGAAGAGAAGTGGAAAGGAGGGAGACCGAGGCGGGGGAGAAGCGTCTGGAGAGTTGCTCCGAAGTTTGGGGGGCCGCGGGGGTGGGCGCGCGTCCCAGGAGGCAGAGGCCAGCCTGGGCTGGGAGCCGCGCTGCGGCCCGGGGGCGGTAGGCGGACCGCGGCTCCTAGGATGTGGAAAGGGGACGGCGGCGCAGGGGGAGGAGACCCGCACGGCTAGGGCAGCGCGCAGGGGGAGGGGAGCGGGCCGGAGGCGGGCGAGGGGGGCCGCGATCCCGCGCGCCGCGAACATGGCCTCCTTCCCCGCGGGCCCCGCCGAGCCCCCCGGCCGGGGAGGGCGGCACGCCCCCGCCGCCGGAGGAGAGCAGAGGCAGGAGGAGGAGGACGAAGGCGCTGCCGAGGAGGCGCGCCAACTTCTGCCAACTTCGGCGCCCGCCCCGTCGCCGCAGGCTCCTCCCGGCCGAGAGCCAGAGGACGGCGGCGGAGCAGGAGGAGGAGGATCGGGTTTGGCGACGGCTGCTGCGTCCTCTCCAAGCGCGGGGCTGGCCTCCGCCGCGCCCGATCCTCCGCGCTCGCCGCGCTTCTCGGCAGAGCAGGTCTCGTGCGTGTGCGAGGCGCTGCTGCAGGCGGGCGACCCCGGCCGGCTGGGCCGCTTCCTGGGCTCGCTGCCGCCCGACGCCGAGGCGCCGTGCCTGGAGGCGCAGGCGGGCGAGAGCCTGGCCAAGGCGCGTGAGCTGCTGGCCTTCCAGCGCGGCGACTTCGCCGAGCTCTACCGCCTGGTGCAGAGCCGGCGATGGGATGTGGGAGGGAGCTCGCTCACCGCCCTGCGTGTGCCTATGTGGGGCACGTTACAGCCCCGTGACGTCAGCGCCACGCAGGCAGGCAGACGGCGAGAGCCCCGCGCTGGGCGGCCTCTCCTTGCCGCCGCCGCCTCTCGCCGCCCGACTCGCCCGCCTCCCTCCCACGGCACACCAGGCAACGTCTCGCGGCACACTAGTGTGCCGCGGAACACCGGTTGGGAAACACTGGTCTAGAGTGAGGCAGCCTATATTGGCCAAATGCAGCTTGTATACCACTGACTTTGCTTCCCTATTCCCTTTTCTGCACCGTCTTCTCATTTTGTTTTCCCTCTTCCTGTTTTGTTTGTTTGTGAGTCAAAGGATTTATTCCTTAGTTCACATCTACAGAATATAACATTGTAATGCTACTTAGGAATGAAGAATATCACTTGTGTGTTCTACAGAACACCTAGCATGCTACTGGTTTGGTAACTACTAAGCAGTCATTGCAGAGGTACCCTGGAAAATTCTTCCTTGCTGCACGAAGGTAAATTTGCAGCTTTGGGAACATACAGATGTAAGAAGAGCCTACTGGGTCAGGCTGATGGCCCATCTAGTGCAACATCCTGTTCTCACAGTGGCCAGCCAGATGGTTGTGGGAAACGTTTCTCCTCCTGCAATTTCCAGAACTGGTATTCAAAAGCTTACTGCCTCCAGCCATGGAGGAAAGCAGAGTGCTCATGGAGAGTAGCCATTGATAGGCGAATTTGTCTCATCCTCTTTCAAAGTTGGGGGCTATCATTGCCTTCTGTGGGAGTTCCATAGTTCAACTAGACCCTCTCAAAGTGCTTTCTCTTATCTGTCCTGAATCTTCCAACATTCCACATGTTCTAGTGCTGAGAGGAGGAAAGAGAGGAAAGCTTTTCTCATCCACTTTCTTCATGCCTTGCATAATTTTATAAATTTCTACCATGTCGCCCCTTACTCAACTTTTATCTTAACTAAAAAGTCCCAAATGCTGCCACCTCTCCTCCATTCCCTGGATCATTTGGGTTGCATTTTTCTGAATCTTGCCCAACTCTTCCATAGCCTTTTTGAGGTGAAGCTTTCTAGAGTTAATCAGCACTTAAGCATATTACTATTAACATTCCAAGTTCTTTATATTCTTCCTATTTTACAAGGAGGAGTTAGCTCTGAAGCTGTAGTACAACAACAACAACAACAACAACAACAACAACAACAACAACAACAACAACACCTTCCTGCCCAATCAGGAGTGGCTGGCCAGCATTCAGTTTCTTATTTTCTTCTGGACCACCATCACATCCAATATCTGAATGTGCTTCACTGTGTCAGGCTGCAAGCACCAACAAATGTAACCCTACTTGGCCAACTGCTCTTACCAAGCCTATCAGCAAGTTGGCATCAGGCTCCCATCTTCCCACCTTCCCTTTTCATCTAAACTGCAAAGAAAACATCCCATAGTTTGACCCTGTCTAAAACCATGTGACTAGATCACAAATCTCCTCCTCCTCCTCCTCCTCCTCCTCCTCCTCCTCCTCCTCCTCCTCCTCCTCTTCTTCTTCTTCTTCTTCTTCTTCTTCTTCTTCTTCTTCTTCTTCTTCTTCTTCTTCTTCTTCTTCTTCTTTCCCGGAGTGCTGTCTTTGTGGTACCTGGGGCAGGTGACCCTGTTCCCTCAACTTCGCAAAGCTCCTGTTCCGTGTCATTATTTCAGAACACGTCGTTCCAGTGATTTTTAAGATGCTGACGATTAGAAGGCTGGGGAAGATGAAATCCATGGGTCAACCGTTTCTCGCTGGCGCGGCCCTGCACCCAAACCCCCCACCCCTTTATTGCCTGATCCCCTTCCCAATGCTTCCCTCCTCTCCCCAAGTGCCCGGGTTGCTTAGCAACCGCCACCATCAGCACCATCCATCCTTCCTTCTTGCAATAGAATGCTTAGTAGCACGCTGTGCGTGTCTTTGCTTGGCAAATCGGCCCTCTCTCCTCTTCCAACCGAAGGCGGTCAGCAGAAGCGGGTAAAGGTGCTCGCTTTGGGAATCGCGGTTGCAACTCTCTCGCGGCTCCCAGATGCAGCCTCGCGCACGTGCAACCAAAGGGGTTTAGGAGGAGAAAGAAAGAAAGCTCGCTTGGCACCACGCATGTGTTGATCTCCGCTGCAGCAGCGGCGGAGGCAGCAGCAGTATCCGCACCAGCCCCGTATGCGTCGTTTCCACTTTGACCTCCGACTTAATCTGCATCGAGGCAGAAGCTTTTCTTGCGCTCTCGCGCCCCCTCCCGTTGCGCGCAATCCTTCCTCTGCCCGCCCCCTGCGCGCATCTCCCCAGCCCCCTCTCTGTGATGGATTGTGTGGGATTCTTCTCCTTCCTCCCCCTTTGCCTGTTCCAGTAGTGTGTGTACGTGTGATCCTCGCCTCCTCCCCCCCTCACCTCGACCCCTTTCTCCCAATTCTCTAAATTTGGAAGCTGCTGCTGTTGCGCTAGCCGTAGCAGATGCTTGGATCCGCCAAGGGGTTCGCGAGGATCTGATTTTTATATCTCTCTCTCCCCCCCACCCTCCCCCGATAGCAAATCACCGAATATTAATTCAGCAGCTGGGAAAGAGCGAGAGCGAGCGAGCGCAATGTATCATCCTACTGGCGGGACCTGGTAACAGGAGGGAGGGGGGCCTCGCCATCACCCCCACCCCTACAGATCACTAAATAAAGAAGGGGACGGATCCGTCGGCAACCGAGAGGAAAAAGGGGGCGGGAAAGTGTGTGGGGTTGAGGGGGGGAGAGGGAGAGAGAGAGAGAGAGGGAAGGGGAGAGAGAGAAAGAGGGAGAGGATGAGTCCTCGAAATCCGCCCAGCCAAGGCAGCCTTTCAGTGCTGGATGCAGCGTCTCCTCTCAAAATGATGGTGCGGGCGCTGCTCCTCTTTTCGCTCATCCAGGGGTAAGCTGTGCTTTCTGTTTGCTACCGCGGGCTGGGGGTAGGCTGTTGGGGTGGGGGGTGGGGGTGATGGAGGGGGAGGGGGGAAGAAGATGCCGATTATAAATGCACAGGGCTGCAGAGGAACCCCTGCGTTTTCCCTCCCCCCCCCTTCCTAGATCTATTCCCAACCATCACGATGAACATATTCTTTTCGGCTTTGCTGCGCTGGGAATCCAGGGCCCTCAGCGTGGATTTAAGCGGGCGCGGGGGGGGGGGTGTCGGTGAGATCTGGGGTGGGGAGAGAGGCGTCATTCCCATGAAGGTTTCCCCTCCCTCCCTGCAGTTTATCGGCTGTTTCCGCGCAAGGAATGGTACGGGAGAGCCTAATGGGGAGGACAGCACGGGCAGCTTCTCGAATGGGCAGCCATAGCGGCGGGGCTGGGTGGTTCGGGTTTTTGGCATTATTCTGGGTAGTGCTCTGCGCTGGCGTGGTTCCCCATCCCCCTGCTGGGCCGTAGGGCTTCTCACAGACCCCCCACACTCGCCAAAAAAATGCTGTCCCTGCCTGGCAAGGCTCCCCGTTCCCCGGAGCCGGGAGTGATGGCATGCAGAAGCCAGCATCTCCCTCTCGCCCGATGACAGTTTATCGCTCTCTTCGGCAAATATTTACACTGACGTTGCAATGGGTGTATCGCTTTCGCAGGGGCGCCGTCAGCTGCACTATACATGCGAGCTGTGTGATTACATATGCATATGTGTGTTTTCTGTGCACTGAACGTCATGGTACGTAAGAAAATAGGTTGTAGAGAAAGGATGCTGTGGGGGATGGAATAGGAAAGGATGGTTCCTGTGGTGCATAAGCACTGGGCTGCTGAACGAGGCGTTTTGAGATTTTGTGTACCGTGCGTTTTATAGCAGGTTTGCATCCCAAAGTAGCAAAGCATTGCCAACTGCTCAGCCATTCATGCCCCCCGACTGCTTTCCGTGGTAGTGACACAAGCTCGATTTCCGTGGGTGCATGAAGGCAAAGAGGCGCCTCCTCCCCTTTGTTATAATATTTGGCAACAGGAGAGCAGAGGCAATGCTTTACGTTCTTCTCTGGCTGGCTTCCCTTCCCCTTTACCTGCCATATTGAAAAACAGAACCAGTGTGATGCTTGGAGAAATGGCCAAGCTCACAACGTGCTGCTCCAGAACTAAAATTTTTTTCATTTCAACTTCTAGATAGGGGAAGGTGGGGAGTGTAGTCTTATAAATAACATGCTTAACAAGTCTTGTTTTACTTTGCTCATTTGCATCCTCTTAAAATGTGGGGAAACCTGAAATAGAAATGGGAACGTTAGTAATAAATTCAACAATGGGACAGATTTGGTGGAGGGGAACTTATGTTTTTGTAAAAACAAGAAGTGTTTATAATCTTGTGTTTGGTTTCCTAAAGTATTATATTTCAAGCAGGGATATTCAGGTATCAGGGCCTTAAACCAACATTGTGGTCCATAGGAGCTAACTCCTAGGGTTCATGAAAGCTTTGCCCACCACAATAAAATATTAGAGGGGGCCAGGTCCCCACACAGTTGATGGGTATTCCCAGTCAAATTACGTGTATGATCATCATGTGATCAATTATGTGGGGCAGGGCTTACCTGGGCCCCCATAATATTTTATTCAAGTTGGCACCCTTGCTGTGGTCTATCTTTTGGTTTGGAGGCCTGTATTTGTTTCCTTTAGGGCAGGGGTCAGCAACCTTTTTCAGCAGGGGGCTGGTCCACCGTCCCTCAGACCATATGGTGGGCCGGACTATATTTTGGGGTAAAAAATGAACGAATTCCTATGCCCCACCAATAACCCAGATAACCCAGAGATGCATTTTAAATAAAAGCACATGTTCTACTGATGTAAAAACACCAGGCAGGCCCCACAAATAACTCAGAGATGCATTATAAATAAAAGGACACATTCTACTCATGTAAAAAAACACTGATTCCCGGACCATCTGCGGGCCAGATTGAGAAGGCGATTGGGCCAGATCCAGCCCCCGGGCCTTAGGTTGCCTAACCCTGCTTTAGGGTGCCTAGTGCTATTTCCCCCTCCTTCCTCTCTTTTTCTCTCCCCTTTTCTATGTTTGAAAATGCAGGGGGGTGAGCTCAAGAGTTCCATCTTGCCTGTTACTGAAACATATTAATGAAATGAAGGTGCGATGGCTGTTTCTGCAGACATTTCAAACTTATTCCATCTGTCCTCCTGACAGAGGTAGTCAATGTAATGGCCAGATGTTTGTAAGCTACAATTCCTGCCAACCTTACCATTGCCCATGTTGGCCAGGTATCATGGGAGGTCAACCACATCGGGAAGGAACCCTGTTTTTGACCCATACAAATCTGAAATCCGCCATATCTGAGAACTAGGCCTCACATTGAGGCCACCATCAATTTCATTCATGGGGGAAATGAAACTGTACAAATCTTAAGGGTTGCTAGCATTCCTTCCCCATGGGGTTTTGAAATATGCTTTAGCAAAACAAAACAGCAGAAATGTGTATGAAAATTGTTCTCCCTGGTCCTGTTACCTTGGCAAATGAGGTAGCCATTTGCAATTTCCCTTTGAAACTTCACAGCAGGTCTGCACAGTGTTAGGTACATTTTTTTTTAAAAAAGGTGTTAAAACACAAACATAATGAGCAGAAAACTGTAGTTTTGTCATATTACCATTCTAGATTTGCTTTTCATTGTTAAAGGTCTAAAATACATGAATGTAGGTGCCAGGCAAGCCTTTTTGGGGAGGGAGTTGTCCCCTGCACTTGAGAAGGGTTCCTCTCCTCCCCAGTCTCCATCTGCCCCACCACACCCAGTCAAGGCACCTACATAATGGCCCTCAGATGATTATCTCAGTAAACTGGAAGGTTGATATGAGAATAGGCATAACTTCAGGTATCCAAGTTTCAAATTTTAGAGGGCAACACACCAACACTCAGAAATGGATTGGGAGCCTGGCAACTCTTTAAGCTATTGCCACGAAGGAAGCTACTGTTAAGGAAGCAAGCAATGGTTAGCCAACACAGATTTTTATTATTTTAAATTGGTGGTTGTGATGGGGAAAGTCATGGGAAACAGTTGCAACAGCCATAATTCAAAGCATGGATTCAGTCTGTGTTTACCTTGTCCTCAATTCCAGGGATAGCACTCAGATTTCTATTGGATGTTTGTGTGTAGAGCAGTGTGGAAGCAGTCTTCCAATAAACCTTGTGAAGTAAAGGGACCATGAGAAAAGAAGTGTTAGTAATTTGCTCTTTCTACCTTTGTTTTGAGGTCAGGATGTTTATGCAAACTGCCCATCCTCTTCAAAGTTTCCCATGTGTACTTTAAGAGTGCAGAATATGAGGCTTAGGTGATGCACCCTCTCGTCTGAGTGATCGGCTCCCTACCAGAGGTCGACTATTGCTGTGGGGGTGCTGTGACTGAGTGCAGTTAGCCAGGAAGGATCATAGCCTTTGTTGGTATCAGGGTGTGGGAAACTGGTTTTGGGGGCTATGTTTTTCGACTCTCCACTGAGTTCAATGGAAGTTTTTTCATTCATATTATACTGTGCATTTATCTACATAATTTTAGACTTGCACAGGGCCTGGGAACAGATTCTGGCCTTTAGCATTCAAGCTAAGCCTGCTCCTCCCTCGACATGTCCCTGTGCACTCCATCTTCAGCCCCTCCAGTGATCGGGATACTTCAACATAACATTACAGCAGAATACCCTTGATTTTACCATGGTGTCAGATCCCCAGGTGGTGGCATATTGCTACAATCCACTAGTGTAGGGAACTTGCACCAAATCCTAAAGATATCCAGCCAGCGCCCCTTGAATTGCAGCTTTAGTACTCAAAAGTTCTATATAACTTTTGTGAAAGTAATGCAATTTTTTTTTAGTTCTGTGGGGACATGGTGTGTGTGTGTGAGAGAGATTTTTGAGGTAGAGTTATAATTGCCTTTTCTTAAGTTAGTGTTTCAGTTGCAGAGCTTACCTCTTAAACTCAAAATGGTAATGTTTTGTGCCTAGGAAAATTTGATTTCTGCCCACCTTGTTGAAAACCTCTATTGTAATGGACTGGATTAGTGCCATGGGCACCACTAAAACTGCATGTGACATAAGCAACATGACTCTTCCATTGATGTCAGTACTGCTTCAAGTACCTTTTAAATGTTTAATTTATAAATTTCTTTTTGAAAGCCGAGCCACTCACCTGCTGTGCCACTCATCTGAAGGAGCATTCATCCAACTGTTTAGACAAAGCAAAAGGTGGCATACACTGGCAAAGCTATTCCTCCCCTGAAGCCATGGTCCTTCTGCTCCATGACCACCTCCGGATCCCTCTCACATGTGTAGAGGCGTCATTGTCTGACTTCAAACCATGTGCTGTAGGCACTGGGAAGCAGGGGCATTTGTTTCTTTGCTTCAAAGTGTCTCCAAATCTTGGCAAGAAGGTTGAGCCCCTTCTCAACCCAAAGTTCTCTACTAGTACCAGAAAGGATGGGAGAGCCACTGTGTTGCTTCCATCATGATGCTTGGTGCTTTTCCTCGCCCCCAATTTCTCTGAGATGCACAGAGAATGTAAGGAAGGTTTGCACTGGGCTAACAGGGGCAGATAGTTGGCAAAAAGAGATTGTAGTCACTGCTGTCCACCTGGCAACCACAGTTGTGGGTCCTTTGTCTTAATCATACCACACGAGTGTGAATTATATGAGAATCACATGGGACTGACATATGATGTGATTACTTCCTATGCCAGAGTCACCAGCCTGCCCTTTTCGCCTGTTCCATGTGATTTATGCGTATGTGTGTGATGCTGCAGCATGGGTACAATCTTCTTGCAAGTGGTTTGCATGCCACAATGGCAACCTATTAATTAGATCTAAATGTGTGGAGGACAGCAACCAAAATTTGCTCCTAATGCACAGGTTGTAGAACAGAATGTAGGACTGTGATCCTATACTCGGCGCAACTGCCTTTCTTACATTGGTTAAATTTCTTTGGCAGTTCTGTAAGTTGAACTAAACTCTACACAGCATGAGAGATATTCTTCAGTGTCAATGTGGTGAGATTTAAAGAAAGGGTCTGGCTCTGATACAAGTCATTATTATAATAGCATATACCAATTTACATATAACTAAAATAGTCCCATATAATCAGAATTGAAGCAGTATCATGAAAGTGAAAGTTAGTCAGTTACAGCACAATCTTAACCAGAAACAGAAATGAATGGATCACAGGAGCAAGTCGTACTTGCATAAATAATATGTATGCATAGGCTTTAAAATCTTCATATGTGCTATGTGTAGATGACACTATGTCTCCCTTTGGCACCTGTCAGGATTGGCCTGTGAGAAGCAGCCTGGGGTGTCCAGAAAATGGGAACCTGGAGCAATGGAACAAGCCAGTAGTTAGAACCAAAGGACAAATGAGCCAGGATTGAGAAGGAAGCCAGAAGTCAGGACCAGGACAACTAAAAAATACAGGGATGTGCCAGAGTTTGAAAACAAAACACCATTGCTGTTCAGGCAAGGAAGTCCTCTTACACTTGTTCCCATCCAGGAGGATCCAACAGCCAATATGGGTGGGCAGAGTCAGCCCAGGAATGCTAAACTGTCAATGCAGAGGTTTCAACATGCAGTTCGGTGGCTCACCGCAAAGCCTCCCAGTTCAAGCACTAGCCTCTCTTGACAGTACCTCATCACTTGACCAAACTTGCCAGAGCTATGAGGAATCCTCAAACTTTTGGGGTTTGAACTTTAGCAACTGCTCACTGAAGATCAGATTCATGTGTCATATTAACAAAGAACCAAATGGGATTTGAGAAAATTATACCAATTGTACTTCTTACCATTGTTCACATAAATGATCCTATTGTTAAGAAATATTTCTGAAGGGTTTCTTTGGAATGTGATTATCTGAGGTGATGAATTAAAGTGCCCTGCTTTCATTTGTTTTCTACCTTTTTAATGACCACTTTTTGCATTAAAGCCTGCCCCCCCCCCCAATAAATAAATCTTGGCTATGCCCATGGGGCTGGCTGGGATGGAACTTATTTCTGAAGCGACATGATAAGATGTAAGCTCATTGGAGGAACTATGATTTACACAAATGCTACATCTATGGGTAGGTCTAAGACACCCTCCATTTCTAGACATTTTCCTTTTCCTACTTCTATTTCTGAATGGGATTGAAGGGATTTATGCACAGAAGTTCTTTTTTAGGATACATTGTCTTTCTTTATAGCAGCAGTCACAAAAGCAAACCAACATCTCCAAAAGGTCCAGTTCTTCAGCATGCAAAAAAGTGAGCTATGGTTGAGTCAGGTGGGTTTCTCCATGGAGGGAATTGTATAGTGCCAGGATAGAAAAGGACTTGCCTCTTGCATTCAAATGTTAGATATGGTCCAGGTTCTCTTGGGCTGATCTCTGTGCACTGAAGGTTACATACAGAAGAAAGTAACAAGGTCTCAGGCAGTTTAGGACTTTTAAGGTAAAGATGTGTGTTTCTTAAGCAAGAAGACAGCTTGGCACAGGCCTATATTCCGGTAATGGATGTGAGAATGACTGTGCACACCTGCAGTAGGGAAGACACTCCTGTAACAGCAAAAACTGCCTTAAACTGAGTTGGCCATTGACTCAGCTAGCTCAGTATTCTCTACATGTCTGGAAACTATATTCAGTGTTATTCATTTTGAAGAACTATACCGGTACACCTGGTCACAAGGATATAATGCTTTCTAACCATATCTGCTTTTGAATGTATATTTTCAAGTTCTTACTCTATGTGGTTGCTCAACCTCACCTCCTGCCCGTTCTAAATTAAAAAAGCAGTGATGGATAACAGGCAGGGGCAAGCTCATGAATGACATCCCAGTTGCCACAGTTTCAGTGAGAGGGGACCTTCACTGAGAGAATTAAACAGTCACGAAGAGCATCTGCTTTAAATGAAGGTCTCACTTTCTCTCTCTGGCATCTCCTGGTAGGGATAGCAAATGCTCCTGCCAACAGATGGACCAATGGTCTGGCTTATATAAGGCAGCTTTCTACGTTCCTTTCAATGTACCTGCCATTTACTAGTAAGGTGTAAGGCAGCATTTAATTTTACCTATTCAGTTACTTATTGCCCCACACCTTCCTCATCCTGTTCTTTGTTCATTGTGTTTGGAGAACAATGGATGGGCTCTGCCTTAATTTTTACCTTTCAGTGATGATGATGATGATGAATTGTGTTGTTTATTAATTTTAATTTAGCTAGCACATGTTTGGTTGCTTGGTTCTGTTTGAGTAGTACTGAAAACTGCTCTGGGATAGACATTATGTAGGGTAGGATATCAGTGCTTCATATCTATACAGTATATCTATATCTATATCTATATCTATATCTATATCTATATCTATATCTATATCTATATCTATATCTATATCTATATCATCTATATCTATATCATCTATATCTATATCTATATCTATACAGAGAGAGGGGGGGTGTATGCAACACTGCTGTTCCACTCCTGCAGCAGAACTTCCCCTTTCTCTCCCTTATACTCCCTCAGACATCCTCAAAATCTGCTCCAGAGGGTTGGGGGTCCTACAGAGCAGATTTGGGGATTGGGGGAAGAAGAGAAGGAAAGTTCCATTGTCCCAGTGTAAAAGCCACTCACACAACACTGGATACAGCGAACTGACTGGCAGGGGCTCTCTAAGGTTTCAGACAGGAGACTTTCCCAGCCCTACCCAGAGATGGTAGGGATCGAATCTGGGGCCTTTTGCCTGCACCAAAGCCTCTGCTGTGTATATCTTGGTCTTCCTTATTTTTGCTCTCTCCCACCCCCCCCAAACAATTCATTGAGAGAAAGAGGGTGTAAGAGAACGAAACAGCTACTATTTTCAGGGAGCATTTTAATAGGCAGGCAGCAGATGAGACTTTGTTTTTATAGTGTATAGGCACATGTATGCACGCCATAGTTTTTACAATATAAATAGTGTATTCTGGTCATATGAGGCTTTTACTAAGCTGCATCAGAGTATCTTCAGATATAAGCAAAAGTCTGTACTCTCTGGCAGATTGAGGATTAACAACTAAATTGCTGTTCCAGTTGCCCAGTCTTTTAGCATAATGTGAACTTGACAAGTCTTGCTAAATATAAAAGTGTCTGGTAGGTGAATTAATGAGAATGACACATTCATCCTTGTTCAGAATGGTCTTGTTTGACAGTGTCTGAAAATAAAATGGAGAGATACCCAGGCAAAAGAATGTATGTCTGTTCCCATACCCCCTGCCTTCCTTTCATCTCTTGTCATTTTTAAAGTACTCAGATAGCCATGATATATATGTATCATTCATTGAAATGTTTCTATTACATTCCACTGTCTCCACAGCCCTCTTTAACATTAGCTGCATTGGCAAAGCTGGGCATTTCCTCAGTGACACCATCAAAATGGATGTCACCATGGGCAGGGCTCTTGCTGACTGTGATGCTGATGCAGATGAGACAATGGCACCAAGAGAGTGAGAGCAGAGAGACTGGACAAGGGTGAGGACAATGGCAGCTGGAGAGAGGAGTGACTAACTTTAAAGATTCAATGGCATTTGCAGTCCCTTGTACTGTGCATGTTTGAAGCATCCCTTTGATGGATATTTTTCATCTTGGGGGAGGGATCTAGCAACATCTAGCTATCATTAGTCCTAATCCCTTATTAATAAACACCTGAATATCTGAAATTATCTATGAAGAGTTATTAGGACCTATTAATAACTGGTATTTGTTATAGCGCATGCCAGCTTGCAATTCACTTGTAATTCTTAGATTGCAGAAGGCCAATAGGAAAGATTAGAACATTCTGATATTTACATTCCAAGAACAATCAAGCATATTGACCATCTTCAACCTTGTTCCTTGCCATTTATGGATAAATATCAATAAAACTTCTAACACAAGAATTTCTGACACTTACAATACAGTACACCCCAAGGGTAATTTAATGTCTTAACCTAATGGCCAATCAGAACATCAGATTCTTATTATATATCTAAATTTGTAGCTTCATGCTACTGATTCTATTGGTATAGAATTTTCATTCAATCTATCCTGCAAAAAGACTTTTGAATTCTCAACCAAAAGTATATAGGATAAGGAGGCTGTAGTGAAGAGAAAATAGGCTAAACTAGTAAAGTATTTAAGAGCTATTCACTCTAAATGAAAGGAAACCAGTATCTGTAATTGAAAGCTCCCATCCTGATGAAGAACAGGAACTTGCTCCTTAATTGCCCCCTAATTATCAGTAATTCATTAGTAAAAGGTAAAGGTAAAGGACCCCTGGATGGTTATATCTAGTCAAAGGTGACTATAGGGTGCGGCACTCATCACCTTTCTGCCACAGTGGTACCTATTTATCTACCTGCACTGGCGTGCTTTCGAACTGCTAGGTTGGCAGAAGCTGGGAATGAGCAGTGGGAGTTCACCCCATCAAGGGATTCGAACTGCCAACCTTCTGATCGGCAAACCCAAGAGGCTCAGTGGTTTAGACCACAGAGCCACCCATGTAATCAGTAATGCTGGCCTACACAGAACAAGAAGCAGTTAGGAGCAGAGGAAGATATTCCTTCCAAAAGAGGAAGCTTCGATTTAAAGTCATTGTAGACCTGAAAAGCCTCCATTCAATGTTTCCAGTTTTCTTTGCATCTTAAACATTCACACACCCTTCCAAAATCAGGGCTATGAAACACAGGGCAACAGAAAAAACTGAACGCAACTAGTTGACAATGACACCATCTGATTCATAACTAAAAAGTGAGTGAAGAATGGATGGCAATTGCAGGCTCAGTTGCTAGTATGGAAGCAACCAGTCTTTCTTCAGGAATTGGTGGCTAAGCTATGGGTGGATGGGTCAAAACAATAATTGGCTACATGCCTGCCAAGTGGAGGTTATCAAAAGGACAGGAAGGATGGTTCCACTTAACCACACTAGCAGCAAAATGAATAATCCTTCAACCCTGGAAAGCCTGAACCACGTCATGTACAGAACACTGGATGCAAGACCTCTTGCAACTAGCAGCCAATGAGAATATTCTACTCTACAAAGTACATGAAAAGTCAATCTTCCAAAAGAGTTGGAGGGCATTTTTGGAATCCTTCACCAAGTAGTACCCACAACTGGAAGCAGTAAGAGGCACAATGCAGGGAAGGAAACTTCCCCAACTTAATGGATGTTAATCTAAGACAGGCATAGGCAAACTCCAGATGTTTTGGGACTACAACTCCCATCATCCCTAGCTAACAGGGCCAGTGGTCAGGGTTGATGGGAATTGTAGTCCCAAAACATCTGGAGGGCTGGGTTTGCCCATGCCTGATCTAAGACTAATGCAGAACAGTGGCACTCATTTATCCTCAACCTTATTGGGCATGCAAACCTGAACATTGTGTACCGTGCTAAAAAAACCTGAACAACAGAGATGACAATACTGTAGCTAGAGAGAGAGAGCATGAGGTGGGAGGGAGGGAGGGAGGGGGAATAAGGGATTGTACTGTTCTATTGTAATACTGTGAAAATGCTAATAAACCATGGATGATAAAAATTTGCATTTGCTTGCTTCCAGAAAATAGCAATTTCCTGCAGGATCCTGGTAAAAAAACAGGGGACACCACACTATTATTGTTCCCCTTTTCTTAGCCCCTTTCCCCATTTTCACTTCATTCTTTTGATATTTCACCTTCTTTCTGCATTTAGTTTTCACTCTTTGCCCTCAACATCATACAATATCACAATGTTTGATAATATTTACTCATTCCTTCTTTCATCTTTGCTATAGATAGTCCTCTCGCATACACCCCCCCCCCACCAGCACCAAATCGTCCACACCATATGCACATTCATCTGGGGGGAAACTTTGGTTTTCAGCCATTGCTGAGAGGGAGGACTTAGATCTATAAAGTAAGCATATTTTCAAATGAAGTTTTTTCTTTCTCTGATGTATCGATCCAGATGGAGACATACTTCAAATGTACAGCGAAGCTTCTAAGTGCTCCCCTTTCAAAAGCACCTTGTTCTCCCAACAATCAGCGAGTTTCCCCAAAGGAACTTTCAAAAGTACCCTCCAGGTGCAGGATGAGGAGATTTTGGGAAAAGTAGAGAGAAACAAATGCTTTTAGGGTTTCTCTGAATTGAATCCTGTTTATTCAGACTGATTACCCTTGGGAAGCAGATTATAAGAAATGTTGCAAAAAAATTCATAACATTCAAAAACATAATACTGCTTTTTTAAAGAAGAAATTGTTCGGTGGAGCAAAGGTTTCTTTTTAAAGAAAGGAAAAATTACACACACACACACACACACACACACGCGCGCATATTTAGAAATCATATAATAAATCATATAATAAATGAATAAAAAGAGAACCTACTCAAGTGATGCTGACTCCAAACCTCCCCACATATGCTAAGTAAAAGAATGTAAGTTTTATGACCCCCCTCTCTTCTCTCCCAACCATATACTGTATACAATATTAATGTCTCACATTGAATGTAACTGATCTGTAGAAAAGACTCTATGACCTGAAAATAGAGACAAAGCATATACTTTTGTAACCAAAGAAAATCTGTAATAATTTTTTTTAAAAAAAAATCATCCTCATGTATGCATGGCCAGTATTGATTATTATTTTTGTCATTGGTTTCTTTTCAGTTGATATTAATATTATTGAAACTCATTCATTTTCTTAGACATTTGGAATTAACAGTTTTCTCTCTCTTTTTAGTACTAGATGCAAGTTCCCACTTCAAAATGTAAAAGACATTAGAGTGGCTGCACAGTTAATGAAAATATGATAAACACAATTCTCCATTTCTTTTCTTGAAAGTCATTAAATAATTTTGCATGCAGTCACCTCCGCACATTTTCTAATACAGAAACGGAGCGTGGACAAAAGCTGGGAGCATTAGTAGTAGCTCCTGGAATGGGAGTGTGCATAATTCAGATGTAAAGTAGGAAACACATTTCTGCTGCTTGAAGAGAAAGCCATTATATAATTTGCCTGGTGGCAATAAGGGGGTTCAGATGACTTAATCCACATTGTAAAAGAATATGTATCTGTGTTGTGTGTGTGTGTGTAGATTACATAGGTGCATAGGCAAACTTGGCCCTCCAGATGTTTTGGGACTACAACTCTCATCATCCCTAGCTAACAGGACCAGTGGTCAGAGATGATGGGTGTTGTAGTCCCAAAATAGCTGGAGGGCCAAGTTTGCCTATGCCTGGGGCTAACCCTGCCCTCACTGCCAAATGCTTGGCAGCCATGCCCTCACTATCCATGTGTCTAGAAGGCTTTTATGTGCATAGCAGCATTCGTGTGTAAGACTCCTCATAGAATGTTCTAATTTGCCCCTTTAGCATGGAAGAACTTGTTGGGAAACTGCCAGGGAGATAACGTCCATCATGGCCCCCAAGCCGGAGTTCTGGACGACCATCGGCCTCCCGTAGTCACGCAGATCCAACAGTTAGGGGCACAAAGCCTTTAGAATTCCTAGCCACATTCCTAGGCTGGTGCACCCTCTTTCAGCAGAAAGCACAGTCAAAAGCTTGCATCACAGAAGAGCATAATTTACAGACTTTATTAGCGTTTAACAGAACAAAAGAAAACATGACCGTTCTGTGTCAGCATCTCCGTCCGACTGGCAAAAACGAAAGGAAAATCAGAAAGCATAAACATCCTGTCAACAGGACATGCGCAGACTCTGTTACTCCCCAAAGCCTGCTCCCTTTTAAGGTGGAACGGAAATATCCTAACATCCTCCCCCTTTTCGTGTAACCTGTAGTACCTGTGGTTCAACCCAATTGCAACCTCTGTGTGTAAACCTTAAGTTGTTCTCTGTTAACAACCTTCGACAACAGATCAGCAGGAATTTCATTTCCTGGCATGTAGGACACCTGAATAAGTCCTTTCTGAATACACTCTCTTGCACGATGTAGCTTAATCTGCAAGTACTTGGTTCTCTGCTTGCAACTCTCGGAGTTCAGCAAAGCCAAACAAGATCTATTGTCTTGATACACTTGTATAGGACATTTCACAGACACCCTGATGTCCTTAAACAGTTGCATCAACCATTCACAATCCATGAGTGAAAATGACAGAGCATTGAGTTCTGCTTCACAGGAACTTAGGCTCACTGTTGTTTGCTTCTTGCACAACCAGTCAAACAGGCAGTGGTTGTACATGTAGCATACTCCAGAAGTGCTTGTACCATCCGTGGTGTCACTTCCAAAACTTGCATCTGCAAAGATTTCAAGACCTCCAGTCTTCTGACTGGTGAACCTCAGCCTGTAGTGCATAGTCCCTTTCAAATAGCGGGCTATGCGCTTCAGAGCTTTCCAATCCTGAACCGTAGGATTGTTGGAATGTCTGCTAAGCAGATTACAGCTTACAGCTATGTCAGGTCTTGAACATCTGGCAATGAAGTTCATCTTGCCTAGAATGCATCTGTACAGCGTTGTGTCAGAAAATGCTTCAGCAGTACTGTCTACCTGGTAACCTGTCACCATCGGTGTGTCTGCTGGGTTTGCATCAACCAAATTTAATCTGGTTAACACATCAGCAATTTTCTGTGTTTGGTGTACCAGAAAATTACCTGCTTGGTCCTTCTCCACCTGCAGAGAAAGATAGTTGGATACCTCACCAAGATCCTTCATGTCAAAGTGCTCCTCTAGCTGAGCTAGGGTGCTTTGGTAAAAAGCCTGATTCTTCCAAAACATCAGAAGATCATCAACAAAACATAAACAATACAGTTTGTTTTGCCCCTCCTCCTTGACAAACACACATGGATCAGTTTTGCCCTGGTGAAAACCTAGAGAAAGCAATGTCTCAGTGAGTTTTGTGTTCCAACACCTGGCACTCTGCTTGAGACCATATAAGGATTTCCGCAGTTTACAGACCATTCCCTTCTGTATCTGCATCCCATCAGGTGGAAGCATGTACAGCTCCTCCCCCAAAACCCCGTACAAAAAAGCTGTATTAATGTCATGGTGGGTAACATGCAGTTTCTCCTCCGCAGCGATCTTGAGCATCAGCCGAATGCTCTCATATTTGACTGTGGGAGAATAGGTCTCGTGGTAATCCTGTCCTGGTACCTGTGAAAAACCTCTGGCAACCAATCTGGCTTTGTGTCTGACTACCTTGCCATTCTGGTCTGTCTTGGCCTTGAAGACCCATTTGCTGCCAACCAGTCTCATTCCTGGGACTACCGGTACCAATTCCCAAGTTTGGTTCCTGTTCAAGGAATCAACTTCAGCCTTCATGGCATTAAGCCAAGGCTCAGCATCTTTAGAGGTTAACTCCTGAACCTCTTTGAAGCTTGAAGGTTCCCACACCTTCTCTGAGCTACTAAGAACAGCAGTTGCTGTCTTAGCAAACTCATCAGCATACCTCTTTGGAGGTCTGCCCTTGGTCGCCCTTTCAGATCTGCGTACTAGACGCAAGTCTTCTGGACTCATCTCCTCTTTCTTAGGAGAAAAATGACCAATGGTGAACAGTGGTTCCTCCAGTTCATTGTCAGACGCATCAGATGGTCTGACTGAGGCCTGTGCGCTCTTGTAGTCTGCCGTGTCATCACTGTCACTGACACCAGTAGCAGCAGCAGCGCCGCCCACTGAACTGGAATCCGAACTCTGATCATCATCATCCTCATCATCCTCATCATCATCCTCATCCTCATCACCAGCAGCAGCTTCCTCAGCTTTAGCTGCTTGCTTGACATCACCTTCATCCTCCTCTGGGTAACTCTGGAAAATTCCCACATTTCCCCCCCACTTAGGATTGTACTCAACACTCCTTGTGAACTTAATGGACTTAGAGTCAGTCATCCATACCCTGTATGCACCTTTTTCGTACCCCATGAACAAACCATGTGCCCCACGCTTCCCAAGCTTGTTGGTTTGTTGTGTGCGTACCCACATGTCCGAACCAAAAATTCTCATGTGTTTGGTGTTGGGTTTCTTGCCAAACATCTTCTCATAGGGGGTACAACCAATGGGTGATGACAATCTGCGATTAACGGTGTAAACCAAATTCCCCAGAGCCTCCCCCCAAAACTTATCAGGGAGATTGGCATCATGCAACAAGGTTTTGATTCCTTGCAGCAATGTCTGATTTGCTCTCTCCGCAAGTCCATTCATCCATGGCGATCTGGGCGTTGACATGTCATGCTGGATTCCCTTCTCAGTCAGGAAAGCTTCAAACTGCTGAGAAGTAAACTCCCCACCCCGATCAGTAAAAAAACAAGAAATACGTTTACCGTGCACATTCTCCAACCAAGCACAGAATGCCTTAAACTTTGGAAACGCTTGCGATTTCTGTTCGAGCAAATACACATGAATATACCTGGAAAAAGAATCAATCAGAATCATGAAGTACCTTGCTCCTCCTATAGAGGGCGCAAGTGGTCCAACCAGGTCCGCATGCACTAGCTGGTAGGGTTTGGAAGCCTGCCTGCTAGACTCCTCGCCTTTTGGAGCAACCTTCACCTTGTTCTCTGCACAAGATACACATTTCATGTGAAATTTACAGGGTTTGATGTTCAAACCCTCAACCACCTCTGGCATCTTGGCCAATGCCTTCCAAGAGAGGTGACCAAATCTTCGATGCGCATCATGAATGCAACCTGCATGAAGAACTTTGTTAGTTTGTGCAACACAACAAGAATCAGCATTATTCACAACAGCAGTGTCATCATAAGTTATATGGAACAAACCATCCATAAACTTTGCATGCAAATAGTCCTCTTTGCCTTTACTGATGACACAGACACTCCTCTTGAAGGAAATCTGAAAACCACGCCCAGTAAGCTGTGGGACACTCAACAAGTTGCTCGCTGCTCCTGGAACAAACAGTACACCGCTGATGGTTGTGTGCAAACTTGCAAGTTTCACAGTCCCTTCTCCTGCAATTTTCAACGTCCTTCCATCAGCCAGGTGGATCTCACCTTCCTGAGGCTTGAAGGAGATAAAGAGATGCCTGTCTTTGGAAACGTGGCGGGTGGCACCTAAATCCACAATAAACCTGCCTTTGGCTGTTGGAGCAGTCTTTACAGCAAGCAAACCCTTGTTTTGCAGTGGTGTGGGCTTTTGCAGCTTGCCCCCCTGCTGCTCCTGGCCATCAGACGTGCCTTTAGCCTTTGGTGAAGCAGTGCCAGCAAGCAAAACCTTGCTTTCCACTGGCGTGGGCTTTTGCAGCTTGCCCCCCTGCTTCTGGTCAGCAGACGTGCCTTTAGCCTTTGGTGAAGCTGTGCCAGCAAACAACCCTTCACCCTCCCTCTGCTCCTGGCCATCTGCAGATGTCTGCCTGTATTTACCTTTGCCTTTCCGGCCTCTGCAAAGGCGATGACCTTGGTTCTCACGAGAAACAGAGCTCTCAGCTGCCGACTCCTTGGCTCCCCCTGGAGGCTGGAATGCTGCCTGGGATGACGTGACGGTCAGCTCCCCCTGCAGCTTGCAACCGGTGCCCTCAGCATCCCTGCAATCACCCGCATTCTGGGAAACAGCTAGGACCTCCGATGCAGTCAAACTCTGGGCTGGGATTTTTGGCTTGTGAGCTTTCAGCAAAGCAGTCCACATTGCACGTGCAGTGGTGTTGCCAGCCAGCGTCTTAATTTCCTCAAGAGATACAGATAGGACTATTACGTCCATCGCTCTCGAATCATGCGATTTCCATCTCTCTGTCAGAGGAACTGGGGGGGCTTCAGAAACAACATGCCACACCCCAAACTGACGCAGCAAAGTCTCACACCATTTTGCCCAGGTTTCATAATTCTGCCCATCCAACTTAGGACACTGAGCAGTTTCTGAGGTCTGTAAGAGATCCATCTCAGCTTTTTACTTGAGCCGTGAGCCCTATGCCTTCAAAGACTCCTTATCTTGGCAGCTCATTAATCACGAAGCCTTTCTGGCTCGGCTCCCAGGCCAATTAATCTGCCGGAGATCAAAGACTCCTTGCCGAGGTAGAACAGAAAAGCGTCCCTCTTTTCTTTCGCTTTCCCCCCTTCATACCTCAAACGCAGTCTGTTGCAGCTTTACTCTCCTATAGGTGCTGTTGAATCTGGGCCCCAAACCTTTGTTGTTGGGAAACTGCCAGGGAGATAACGTCCATCATGGCCCCCAAGCCGGAGTTCTGGACGACCATCGGCCTCCCGTAGTCACGCAGATCCAACAGTTAGGGGCACAAAGCCTTTAGAATTCCTAGCCACATTCCTAGGCTGGTGCACCCTCTTTCAGCAGAAAGCACAGTCAAAAGCTTGCATCACAGAAGAGCATAATTTACAGACTTTATTAGCGTTTAACAGAACAAAAGAAAACATGACCGTTCTGTGTCAGCATCTCTGTCCGACTGGCAAAAACGAAAGGAAAATCAGAAAGCATAAACATCCTGTCAACAGGACATGCGCAGACTCTGTTACTCCCCAAAGCCTGCTCCCTTTTAAGGTGGAACGGAAATATCCTAACAGAACTGTACATGCTTACATCAGTACACACTGAGAGCCAGTGTGGTGTAGTTATTAGGAGCGGTAGACTCATAATCTGGTGAAGCGGGTTTGCGTCTCCGCTCCTCCACATGCAGCTGCTGGGTGTCTTGGTTAGAGGTTAGTGAATGACCTTGGGCCAGTCACTACCTCTTAGTGTGGTATAGTGGTTTAGAATGGTAGTCTCGTAATCTGGGGAACCGGGTTCGTGTCTCCGCTCCTCCACATGCAGCTGCTGGGTGACCTTGGGCTAGTCACACTTCTCTGAAGTCTCTCAGCCTCACTCACCTCACAGGGTGTCTATTGTGGGGGAGGAAGGGAAAGGGGATTGTGAGCCGCTTTGAGACTCCTTAGGGGATAATGCGGGATATCAAATCCAAACTCTTCTTCTGACCCACTCCAAATCTCCCAATGCATGGATGCTGAGGCTGCTGGTTCTGCTTGCAGCACTGGTTGGGCTAGTCTAAGGAGCCACACATCCCCCCTCACACATTTCTTCATGGTTTCTCTAGTTGTACCCTAACAATTGCTCTTTCCTCTTAGAAGGCATATTTTTCTTTTTCCTCAGCTGGGATCGAAGGGCACATGGCTGTTGCATCCTTCTCTAGCCGTCCTGCCAGCCCTGAGCTGCTTTGCAATGTTAGGAATAGTTCCAGCCCAACAAATCCTTCAGATCAGATCCCAGCCTCACAGGGCTGGCAGGGTGGTGTGAGCAGAGCCCCCCAGAAAAAATGTGCCTGGAGCCATCACCCCGGCAGTTCCTCCACATGCTATGCCCTTGAATAAGACCAGTCCTGCCCTCGGGGTTACGAGCTAAAACACATGGCATGAAGGGAAATGAAATTGGAATGGAGGAGTTAAAACAAAAGCTCAAGCGCTGTTTCTTTGTTAAAGTGTGCTTGTAATGAGCAGCTGGAATGGAAACAATTCAAGGGGAGCAGCAGCCAAAAGTTGCTGCCCTTGATGGAGAGGACCTGGAATTCAGTTCTCTTCAGTAGGCTGATGGAATGTTTGCTGACAGATTCCAGTTGAGGGAGGAGCCAGGTGGAGCAATGAGGTCACATGAGATAAGGATTGTAAGGTACTTAGCACACTAAAAGAGCTACAGAAATGCTAGCAAATTAATCTTACACATAGAAGGATGGTTTGTGTCACAAACCAGGCCTAAACTGAAGGCCTATAATGCAAGACCTGTGCTGCTTCACCCTCCCTCCCTTATACAGTCTTACCTTGGTTCTTGAACAGAATCCGTTCTGGAAGTCCGTCCGATTTCCAAAAACCAAGGCGTGGCTTCCGGTTGGCTGCAGGAGCTTCCTGCACTCAATCAGAAGCCACATCAGAAGTTTGGCTTCCCAAAAAAAAGTTCACATACCAGAGCACTTACTTCTGGGTACGCGGCGTTCAGGAACCAAAACATTCGAGTCACAAGGCATTTGAGAACCAAGGTACGACTGCAGTCTCTTTTAACCACTTGTCCTTTGTCTCTGTCTGCATTAAGTTTATGTGAGCTATAACCACTTTTAACTATTTGCTTTTATCCTTCTCCTCTTTTATTCACATGTTTGTATCTTATGCTGGTCTGCGACCATAATAAAGTTTGTTGTTGTTGCTGTTGTTATCTTAGACTGGCTCTAAGGTCACCTTTTAGTATCCTGCATGTGATGGAGATTTATACACTGCTTTTTATTTTAAATCCAATGTTCATAGCCTGAATTTTAGATTGCATGCTACCATTGCATCTCTCTTGCCTGAATGTATGTTGCAAAAATACAGTATCTAGATTAACTAGTGTGTGGTGGTGGTTGTTTTCACTGTTGGTTCAAGCATCTTCTTGCAATTTTATTTTGCTACGTAACAAAACTCCCTCTAGCTTATACTGGAGTTTGTAAACTGAGTGTATGTTTCCCCACCATATTGTACTAAACATAAATCACAGTCTAGTACTTGCAGTATGTACCGGTATGTAATACTTACTCTCCGCTAAGTATGGCGTACAAATTTGCTCTGATAGCTTCTGTAGTTGTCCTCTAACAATCAATAGAGCAACAGATTAATTGCTGTTACCTTTCAGAATGCATACATTTTTTCCTTACTTTTTCCTCACCAGTGACTTATGCAGTGCTTTGAGGCATCAATACATTCTTCTGTAGGGTGGCTACTGATACATAACCAGAAAAGAGGTGCATCACCAAAAAATAAATGACTAATTTATATGTATAGATGCAGAATTAAGTAAAAATGCATCTCACCATAGTTACCAGGTGACCTGTGTTGGCCAAGTGCTGCAAACTGTTGTTGGGCAACTTCAAGTCTCCTCATGCTTTCTTTTCTTATGGTTCTATATCTTTAAACTGGACCTTGGACCGGACACATCCACTCCATTTTTCGGCCCAAAGTGGAACAACAAATGGTACTCCCCACTCTTAGTCAAAGCTGGCCAAGTTATTTTGGCACCTGAGGCAGAAAATCCCACAAGCACCTGTCCCTGAGAGTAAAAATATAACAATGATACATCTAACAGTTTTTTGCTCTTGGTGACACCCTAAAGTGGCTTCCTGAGCTGGGTTCCTCACTCTGCATAATGGTGGGTCCAGTCTTGTCACACCACTCAAAGCAGGATCTGCTGTGGACATGCCAAGACATTCTTGCTCCCTCCCCTGGAAGTGTTGTGGTGGAAGACACTTCATCTGCCAAGCTTCAACAGATAATTCCCTGGGTACCAGCAGAACTAAAAAGCACGTGCCCTTTCTTGACCTTGAACGAAGGTTTGCAAAGGCATCTTGCATGAGCCCTCATTTACTGATGAAAAGGAATCAGCAGCCCCTGGTTTTTCCCAACTTCCCCATGCCAGATGGTGGCTGTGGTGCAGGATCACTATTTCCTATTCTGAACACTAACCCAGACCTTCAAGACTTAAATTACAACCCCAGTAAACTTTTCACTGCTGAATTTACATAGAGGTAACATAGTCCTTCTAGGGCATTGCCACATCACCATGGTTAAAAATGCCGCCAAGTTTCAGTTACTTACAATTTACAGGTTTATTTCTGTACACAAAAACTCTAAATATGTCTCAAGAAAATCAACTGACTGTTGTACATAGCCTGTTTGCATGGTAACATGATGGGATGCATGTAGTGCCATAGGTTCAGTGCCAAGGACTGGGGCAAAAAATACACCAAGGAATCTGTAGATTTTGTTTTACCACCGGAATGTGTTGTTTGTTTTTGTCTCATGTTACTAGACTCCCCCCCCCCAAAAAAAACCTGACCCAGGGAAACAAAATTTTTTTAAAAAAAAAATGCCCTTGGGTGGCGCTGTGGGTTAAACCACAGAGCCTAGGACTTGCCGATCAGAAGGTCGGTGGTTCGAATCCCCACGACGGGGTGAGCTCCCGTTGCTTGGTCCCAGCTCCTGCCAACCTAGCAATTCAACCTAGCTCTGGCGGGAAGGTAAACGGTGTTTCCGTGCGCTGCTCTGGTTCGCCAGAAGCAGCTTAGTCATGTTGGCCACATGACCCGGAAGCTATACGCCGGCTCCCTCGGCCAATAAAGTGAGATGAGCACCGCAACCCCAGAGTTGGCCACGACTGGATCTAACGGTCAGGGGTCCCTTTACCTTTACCTTTACCCATAATAACATTTTTGAAGTTTGTAAAAGGGTTTCTCCCCCAATGAGGAATATAAAAAAATCATAGTAAAGAGAAGAGTTTTATTAACCAGACGTACTACTTTGTTGGATTGTGGCCTTGGTCTCCCAGGGCTATTGTTGATATTTCAGTAAAAAAAGGTAAAGGACCTCTGACAGTTAAGTCCAGTCATGAATGACTCTGGGGTTGCGGCGCTCATCTCACTTTACTGGCTGAGGGAGCTGACGTTTGTTTGCAGACAGTTTTTCTGGGTCATGTAGCCAGCATGACTAAGCTGCTTCTGGCAACGCCAGAGCAGCACACGGAAACGCCATTTACCTTCCCACTGGAGCGGTACCTATTTATCTACTTGCGCTTTGATGTGCTTTTGAACTGCTAGGTTGGCAGGAGCAGGGACCGAGTAACGGGAGCTCACCCCGTCGCAGGGATTCGAACTGCCGACCTTCTGATCAGCAAGCCCGGGGTTCAGTGGTTTAGACCACAGCACCACCCACGTACCTTGATGTTTCAGTAGCTTATATCAAATAATTGACATTTCTCCTGCATTTTACAATTCTGCCAACCTTTCATATCTAATGAGCTACGAGGCTGTCCTGTCCTGCATTTAGAACTGGGAAGGATTGGACTAGATTGACTATATTTTTCTAACCTTTTTCTGAGAACTAACGAAGCATGGAACTGTTATTTGCTTCAATTAAATAAATATTGTGAAGAAACAAAAAGGAAGGGAAAAATATCTGATTAAACTGTGTGACAATTCCTCCATTTGTGGAGCTAAAGTCTTATTTAATGCAGGATCAGAACTAGAAGAGGCTGGAAGTACACAAACTCTGCATAGCAAAGAAGAGGAGACACAAAATCGCACAGGCGTAGCGAAATAATATGCAGAGGCAGCAGAGGTGAAGGGAACATGTAGCTGATAGGGGCCTTTAGAGGAAAAGTTCAAATAAAAATTGGATTAGGTCTCTTGCTGTGCCTTGAGTAAACAAATTGAAATTCTGTTTGACGCAGTCCAGCAAAATAAAAGCAAGCCGATCAGTAAGCTTTATATGTGAACAGGTTCTATTTTTTTTATTTTTTAGAATTGTACCTTTCATCAAGATTTAACAAACTATTAATATAATTCTTTATCAGTCAGGATAAAGAGCATTGCAAACATTTCTGAGAACCTAAGTCTGCATCACTGCAAAGAAAATGGATGTTGACTTATCTTTCCCAAATGTCCAGACAGGATTCCACCTTAATTGGCAGTTTTCCTGGTCAGTTATATACATTGCTAATACTAGCTGAAAGTCAAGCAACTACTGCACAGTTGTACCTCTGGTTACGAACTTAATTCGTTCCGGAGATCTGTTCTTAACCTGAAACCGTTCTTAACCTGAGGTACCACTTTAGCTAATGGGGCCTCCTCCTGCTGCTGCACCACTGCCACGTGATTTCTGTTCTCATCCTGAGGTAAAGTTCTTAACCCGAGGTACTACTTCTGGGTTAGCGGAACCTTTAATCCAAAGTGTTTGTAACCCGAGGTACCACTGTATTATGTTATGGTAATGTAATAGCACCCATGTCAGCTCTTGCCTAGTAAAGCACATTTCTCACTCAGATGGCACAAAGCCACTTAACGTGCCATTCATTCCCTTTTTAGTGTCAGCTGAACCTTGCAAGTGGAGGAGGAGAAGGGCTCCACCCATGCACATTCTGTTTTCTTAAGCAAAGAGTACAAGTTGTAGCTGCAACTTTAATGGTGTCAGCTCTAGATTAAACAGATACATACAATTTACTATAAGCCATATGTTAACATTCATGTGGCGCTGCATGCCTTCTTAAAAAAGACATGCCTTCCATTGTCTCTCGAGACAGACGGATGCCAGCGTCCTTCTAAAAAAAGATTAGGCATTGTTGCATTGAGTCTTTTGCTAAAGCATGAAGCTTTAGTAAAGGAGGTGCTTATTGGACTGGTGATGTTGTTGCTTTTGATGATGATGTGGTGATGAGGATGAGGATGACTGGTGCTGATAATATTCTAAGTAGGAATTGCCTAGGGCTTTAGGTTAGAAAAGTCTCCCTTCCTTCAGGTCCAGTGAGGACAGGAAGATCAGCACACAAATCTCTGTGCTGCTAAGCAGAGAAGAATGTTAGGCTTCACTAATGCATCCAGTGTTCAATGCATAGTTTCCCTCCTTGAAATCAATGGGTTTAAACATGTATAACTGGAGGAAAAAATGTGACTATGGGCCAACTGATATAGTAATCAATGAAACAGTGGGCAATTGTGCTTGCATAGTTTAAAGCTCTTATGCTTTCCATTCCTTGTCTATCTGAGGTTGTCTGGCATTCTCATAAGATCCATAGTCTGCCCACTATAATTTTGACTGTGGGTTTCGTTAGATTTGTTTCATAACTTGGAAAAAACATTCTGAAGGCAGAACAGCCTGTTACTAATAATATGAGCTTAAAGAGTCTTAAGGATATGTGTGGGCTGTAGTCACATAACTCTTATTGGCATAAATGAGACTTTTGCCCAGATAATGCCCTGCACTTGCACATGGAAGTATAATACATTCTCTAAATACTGGACTATTGCTCATCTCTTATTTACACATCAGTTTATAAAATATAATTGCTAGCTTTTGGGTTGACATACCCAAAGGAATGCATAGCTTCTTCCTTCTGTAATTTATTGCCCTGTACATGGATGACAGTGAACTTGCTTTCTTCAATCACTCTTCCCAGGCCACCCCACACCTGGATTAGTTTATGTGTGAATTTGAGCTTCCCAGAATACCAGAAGGGAATCTCCCATTAGGAGACGGGATCTTTAAATACTTTCACCATTTGTTGAAGTGCTGTTACAATGCTTGCTTTGGATGTGAGAAGCATCTGTGCTATACCTTTGGTCAGGCATCCCCAAACTTGGCCCTCCAGATGTTTTGGGTCTACTCCCATCATCTCTGACCACTGGTCCTGTTAGCTAGGGATGATGGGAGCTGTAGTCCCAAAACACCTTGGAGGGCTGAGTTTGGGGATGCCTGCCTTTGGTGCTTGTAGGTTATACAAGCCGGAATATTCAGTTCATTTGTATGCACACAGGCTGTAGGGACAATTGACAGAGCTAGCATGACCACAGCAGAAGAGCATTCCAAGCAAGGTTTACACATTTCCAGTTACACCTTTGGCCCTTGCCAACCTGGTATCTTCCAGATGTTTTGGATGACACCTCTCACCAGCCACAGCCAGCAAAGGCAGCATTATATTGAGACATAGGCACCCTTCAAGCATTCATATTCAGTGTTAAGTAAGCCTGTGAAAGGGACAAGCTAATGCTCTCCCCTGCCACCATTCTCATCACCCTCCATGTGGATTGCAATGTGGGGAACAGGGCTGGTATGCATGGTCCCTTCTTGTGGTGCAGGTATAAAACCTAAATAGGGCTTTTAATTCATAAGCATGAGAGCAGGGTGTTATTTCCAGATTAGATTGCAAATTGCATATGGGAAAAATCCACTCCAGGGGCCGACGAGAACAAGCACTAGTGTACATTGTTGGAGACACCTGTGTATACTTTCTATTATTGTTTTATTTCTGTGGTAACCTTGGTTTGAGACCCTACATTGCCTTGGGCTGTTTTTGCAGAAAGGAGGCTAATAAATAATTTCTGGGAAAATGTAAGGAGGCTGACAAACTGAAGTGATTTCCTGTACATTTTCTCTGGAGCGCAAATATAGCATTCTGCCGAACCACGTTCAAATGATATGTGGGCTCAAGCTTCAGAGACTGTGTGAGATTTGTCTCCCTGAAATGCAATTAGTTTGTTAGAATTGCAGGCAGCTTCATAAACCTGCTTACATCACCAGTTTAATTGTCCATGCCCTGTTTTTCTGTACATAGAGGAATGCTGTGTAACACAATGGCAATTAAAAATCCTCATTTTTGAGACTCAATAAAACAAGGAGGGCTCATTACAAGCTGTGCTTTGGCTGCAAAGGGCCTAAGCAATGGTGCTGGGGAAACATGGCAGTTAATGACAAAGTGGCAACCAAGGGATATCTCAGAGACGGAGCTCAGCATACGTTGCTTGCTAACCAATTTTTAAAGATACACAGTTTTAGTGCGAGATTCTCGGGATTTGTTGTTGTGCAGAATGGAGGGTCGTACAAAGGCACTCTGGGGAATATCCAACACAATATTAGTGTGGCATTTGATTTGCAGTTTCTGAAGTGCTAGTGTACATTGAAGTACTAGAGTACTAGTGTAACTGTCACTCAGTATAGTAATAGTGGTAATGGTTGCACTAGCTGTTGTGCACTATATTCTACTGGTGCAAGTGACCCACTAGATTTAAACAGGGCACAAGATTCAACATAAGGCTTCCGTTATTGGAATGGCTTCTGCGCTAGTAATGTGACATCATTGGACATCCCCGTCTATTTATATCTCTCTGCGCAGAGATTCCTTTGGACTCCTCGTGAAAATGACTGATGGTGGCCTTGCTTTAGGCATTAACTACATGCTATTTAGAGTCCCAGTATGTTTTCCTTGCATGTTTTTCCCCCTTTCCACAAAGCAGTTTGGGACAGCCTATTTCTGAATGGAAGAAGGGAAGATGTTGCTTAAAAATGTTCCTCTCTAATATCTTATTCCAGCTCAAAATCACCCTCATCCCCAAGCTGTGTTTCCACCTGTGGGAGAAAAGATACAGGGTCACCGTATCTTTCTGCCACTTACCCACTTCTTCAGCTTAGGTTCAGTTATTTAAGTTATGTTTGCTTATTAATATTGTTTTATACAACATTGTTTCATTTCAGCTGTTAAATTAGTTTAGCTTATTTGGTATTTGTGTACAATGCTGCATAGATTGATTGTTTTGACTGTATGGTTTATACATAAATGTTTTTAATGTGTTTTGAATGGTGATGCTTCTTGTTCAGCTGATACCTTGTGAGCCACTTTGGGCATAGGCTTCTGAGGAGAAAGCAGCATACAGTGCTACCTCGGGTTAAGAACTTAATTTGTTCTGGAGGTCCGTTCTTAGCCTGAAACTGTTCTTAACCTGAGGTACCACTTTAGCTAATGTGGCCTCCTGCCACCGCCGCATGATTTCTGTTCTCATCCTGAAGCAAAGTTCTTAACCTGAGGTACTATTTCTGGGTTAGCGGAGTCTGTAACCTGAAGCGTCTGTAACCCGAGGTATAAGTAGGTGATGTTGACTCATACAACAGCTCAGTCAGTAGAGCATGAGACTCTTAATCTCAGGGTCATAGGTTTGAGCCACATGTTGGGCAAAAGATTGCAGGGGATGGAGTAGATAACCCTTGGGTTCCCTTCCATGATTCTATGATGTGAGAAAAAGCAGCAAGGGAGAGGGTGATTTTGGAAAACGACACCTGGGGAAAGAGATCAGCAGCATCTCTGCCTCTCTTCCATTCATTTGCTGACCCAGAGTGATTTGGGTTTCAACTCCACCCCACAAATAAATATGGAAGAGAGAATATTGGGAATCAACAGAAACTTCATATGTTGCTGGTTACTTTGTTCTGATCAGATTTGTCTTGTCATTCGTGTAAGTTGCTGCTTACGGACGTTATTGGAATGGCACAGACAGAGCCAAACTCCAAAGAAGCAGCTTCTACATTCTTCAATTATCTTATGAATTTGGCCTTAATTCCTTGCCCCACTTCTGGCAGGATGGCCCTCTTATCTATCACCAAAAAAGTGGAAATCCACCATCCCCAAAGAGGGACGATTTTGAAGAAAATTTGGATATGTATATAGATTCAGTTGTAGACATAACTTGTTTAATGTAAATAGAAATAAAAGCCATTTCACCATAGTACCTGAGCAGCAGGCTGCTCACCTGGACACAGTCTCCCTACTAACTGTTGATTGGCAGTTTCAAGACCTCTGCTCTGTGCTCTTCCTCCTTAGAGCTCTTTATATTCAAACCAGGCTTGGCAAGTGGGCAGCTGTTCAGTATACTTCTTCAAACAGAGGACTTCCTCTAGCTAGTAGCCAGCCTAACATCTGAAGATACCAATTTTATAGGGCTGGGAAGCAGGTTTCCAGCACTATCATCACTGGCAAACCTTCATACGGCACCCAAAGGGCTATAAGCGAAGACCCATGCATTAAAAAATAAAATAAAAAATCGTAATAACTTTATCTGAAGAGTGAGCTTCATCCGCAAATCAGGCGTAGCTTAATGGAGTTTCCCATTGCCAAGCCTATGGCGCTTCTTAAACGGTGGCTGTACAAATGCTGTTTCCGCTGCCCCAGCAAAAGCAGATTTATAGCAGCACATTGCCCTACATTCTGTACGCTTCTGGCTGCATCAATACAGAATCCTGAAAAAGAAAAGAAAAAGGACACCCTTTTTAGTTTTTCATACACCACCCAGAAATGTACATTTTGTAATGATTTAGGGTTGCGGTTTTTTTTAAAGATAGCATTACTACAGGCCAATTGCTTCCAGCTAAAGCCCATATTTGGTGACTTGCCTTCTGATTTTCAAGTGGGGATCTGCATATATTTCACACAAATGTGTCCTCTTTTTGCACTCTGTTTTTGTGATTTGGAAGTAGTAACCCTAACTGCAAGTAGAGATAGTGAGAAGTCATTGGTAAAGTAATATATTAAGAAATGTAGAGGAATTAGTCTTCCACTCACAGGCAAATCACTATATCTCTTTCGGGTCTCCATCTGTCAAATGGTAATATTATTGGCCATTGTGAAGATGAATGAGCATTATCAAGGAGGCTAGGGAAGGGGCATAGCTCAGTGGTGAAGCACACATGTTACACTTAAAAGGTTTCAGGTTCAATCCCTAGTAGGGCTGGAAAAGACTCGTGATCAAGCCCCAGAGAGTTGCCACAAGTGAAGGAATAGCTGGACCATGGATAGGCATACTAAGGCCTGGGGGTCGGATCTGGCCCAATCACCTTCTAAATCAGGCCCGCGGATGGTTCAGGAATCAGTGTGTTTTTACATAAGTAGAATGTGTCCTTTTATTTAACATCCATCTCTAGGTTATTTGTAGGGCCTGCCTGATGTATTTACATGAGTAGAATGTGTGCTTTTATTTAAAATGCATCTCTGGGTTATTTGTGGGCCATAGGAATTCATTCATTATTATTTTTTCAAAATATAGTCTGGCCCCCCACGAGGTCTGAGGGACAGTGGACTGGCGCCCTGCTGAAAAAGTTTGCTGTCCCCTGAGCTGGACCAATGTGGCGCACGGCTGCTTCCTATGTTCTTCTTTGGGCAAATAATCATATTTAATACTGAATAGTACAACAAGCTAATGTTAACATGATTTGGGTGTAAATATAACTTATAGTAAGATAATCCTAAGACAAAGGCTGTGCCATACATCTTTCTGTTCATGCACACTAATGTTTAGGTGATACGCTGCCTTTAAAAACTTTTTTTTTCTTTAAATCTGAACCAATAGAAGTAATGGATACCTTTGAAAGATGCATTAAGTTAGAAGAGAGAAAATGTCTACTCAGCTATCTTGGCATTCTCAGTAAATTGAGCTGTAAACATCAGTCTGTAAATGGTGTTCCCTCTTTCATTTCTTTCTGTAAAGCCATTTCAGTGTTTTGTGCAGAACTGTCATTATTTAAAAGGGGCCTAAATCTAGTCTTGATGGTTTCTAATGGAGCTGTCTATGAATGTAATTGCTGTGTTCAGCTGTTATATGACTTCAGTGCTTTCTTCCCTTTCTTTTTCAAACAGTTCTAGCCAAAAGAGTGATGACGATTATGAAGATTATACAACCAACAAAACCTGGGTTTTGACTCCCAAAGTTCATGAAAGTGATGTTACCCTTATTTTAAATGGCCTGCTGGAGGGATATGATAACAAACTAAGGCCAGATATAGGAGGTGAGGGTATTTTCCTTCATTTGTTACTAGCAGTGAGTTGGAAGGGGAAGTGATGGTGATCACTTAACAAAGTGGAAATGACAATAAAGAAAATATAATATACTTAGCTGCTGACAATTAGTGTTTCCATTAAAGAATCTGTAACCAAAGCTTTCTGAAACAAGTGTTTAGACCTCTAACTGGTATTACACACACACACACACACACACACACACACACACACACACACACACACACGTCAAAGCTCGTAGTTATTTAAAGAATAGTAATGGCATCTCATGATAAACATATTGCTGTTCAAATTAATTTGATGAAATGTTCAGGAATCTATGAGCCTGAAGTCAATGGCAAAGACTGTTTCAGAATTTGTATTGCACCACTCTACTATAACATTCATTGAACAATTTCAATTAAGATTAATTAAGCGGTTCAAGGCATAGGGTCATGCTGTCGTGGTGTGTGAAAGATTAACATGGTCAGTAAATATTTTAAGTCATTTAACAGCATGATCACAAAGATATTAAGCTACAATAATATATAGTGGCATGGATAGAAGAGAATATGGCGAAGGTAATTTTTTGATCCTTAATCAATGTGCATTAATGAAATTCTTTGTACTTTAGTAGACAAGCTTTCAGGTATTGTCAGTAAACTAATACAATCATGTCAGATACAAGTCCTGGAGAGCTAGTGTGGTCATAACAAGTCATGTTGTTCCAAAGAAATCATCAGTGGAAATGCCAGCAGGAGCATGATAACGGATAACTAGGTACTATTTTAATCCAGTCCAAATAACAGGCATCAAAAGAAGTTAGAAAGTGGTCAATGAGTGGCCTGGGGTTTCAACCACCAACCAATCAAATGATATTCAGATTTGGAGGAACTGGGAAACTCAGAGTGGGGCTGGGCCAGGATGGACAAGGGCTGAGGCAGCAAAATTCATACGCATAGAAATGAAAGATAATGAGTACTTCTTCCATGGGGTTTTTTTTATCTATGACTGCATTATGATGGCTCATAAGGAGGAGAGAAAATATAATTCGAAAGCAGTTATGCTGATCACGGTTTGATTTATGCATTACAATCCTCCAAGCATTATTATTGTTATAGTTGATGATGATTTCTTTTTCATGATGTTGGTGGTTACTGTTGTTGTTGCTGCTGTTTTGTTTCTTGGACTTTTTCTATATCTGCAGAACCCTCTTCTGGCTAAATTAGTCATTTTGTGTTCATTCGTACAATGTGAAATGTCTGATGTGATGTCTCATTAAGAGGCTTCAGAAATACAATACAGTTTCCTATTAAAAAAGGAAATAAGTGTTATAACTATCCCCACCCCTTGCAAAAATACTGATTTGATTACAATCACATTAATAACACAATAGTATAAATGGGGCCAAAATCCACCCCCTTTTTCACTACGGTCATCAAGCAAGAATGCAGTTTTTTTCATCCTGCATTTATTGATATGGAAAATCTCACATACCCAAGTCCTTTTATGTTCTTTCTTTCTAGAACACAATCAGATTCTTTCTTCAAATACTATATTTTGTATCTAAGATTTTCCTTTATGTTCTAGATGTTTTACCTGATGTGATATTAACAGTTGTTACTGTTTTTGTTACAGTGCAGCCAACGGTAATTCATACTGATATGTATATCAATAGCATTGGCCCAGTGAATGCCATCAATATGGTAAGTAGCATATATTAATACATTTTGCCAGTGTTATTTTTCTAGAACAAGAGGTCTTGGAACTCACCATGAATGCCACCCTTGTTCTCTTATAATGGCAATGGCACCCACATCAGAGGTGCCGGAACTCACATGAGTTCCGGTGAGTTCCAGCTTAAAAAATGCCCTGCATTTTGCCATGTTTGTATTGTAAATTACGGTATGTTATTCCTGAATGCCAATACACATTGCTGTACACACCAGTCAACACCCCTGTATTCTACCCCATGTATCAGACAGAGCAAGGGCACAATACTCGGATGATGAAGACTATACACATGTATCTAGAACTGGGTCACATGATTCAATCGGACTTCTGATTGCACATAGGTTTGCCATAAGGCTGCAATCCTATGCACATTTACATGGGAATAAACCCTTTCGGAGTCAGGGGATTAGTAGAGCCGTGGTTCTTAAATTCCATCCAAGATCAATTAATTTCTGTAGCTAACATGAATATTTGTGTCCAAAGAATTATGGTTGCTAAATAAATACCTAAGAGCTGTTCATACCAAATTCTTAATTCTGCATTTCATACTGAAATCTTCCTTCAGTAATATTCTTTTTAGTAGATATTATACACAATATCTCTCTCTATTTAAGTTTGAGTGGGCCAAATAAGAATTATGGAAACACCACACCAGCAACTTACCTAAATTTTTATATTGTAATTTGATGCTGTGAACAACTCTGAGATATATGGATAAAGAATGGTGTACAAATTTAATTAATCAATAATAAATAATTTTCATTTACAACAACCCAAAATTTAGATTTATGTTTTACTGTATGAAAACATAGATTTGGGGAAATGGTGGGGAAATAGCTAAAGCAACAGTTCATTAGGATTGCAGTTTTAATGAACACTTACCTGGGAGTCATAATGAGCTCAGTGGGTTTTACATCTGAGTGGGCATAAATCGGAATTGTGTCAATGGGGCAATAGCATCCGATGCAGAAACATCACATTAAAACCAGGAGCTCTGTTCTATTGTGGGTCAGGCTACTGATGTGATGTGTGTGTTCTCTGTGAACTGGCCATGAAAGCTTTGAATAGCAGGACTGAATGGACGTGAAACTTATTTTGTTTCATGTGTTTCAACATTGCAGGAATATACAATAGACATTTTTTTTGCTCAAACCTGGTACGACAGACGGCTAAGATTTAATAGCACTATTAAAGTGCTGAGGTTGAACAGCAACATGGTGGGGAAGATCTGGATCCCTGACACATTCTTCCGAAACTCAAAAAAGGCTGATGCTCATTGGATAACAACTCCCAATAGGATGCTCCGGATCTGGAATGATGGCAGAGTACTATATACACTGAGGTAATCTTACCGCTTTTTAAATTTTATCCAATATACCTGTTACATGTTTCCAATATGAGTGAAAATGGTATCTCCACTTAATGAAAAGAAGTACGATGCCTTGAATATTTTAGACAAGATGAAACAATAATAAAGCTAAATGCCCCATAGAGCTCATGTGGTGTCTTGGTTAGAGGTTAGTGAATGACCTTGGGCCAGTCACTACCTCTTAGTGTGGTATAGTCGTTAAGAGTGGTAGTCTCGTAATCTGGGGAACCGGGTTCGTGTCTCCGCTCCTCCACATGCAGCTGCTGGGTGACCTTGGGCCAGTCACACTTCTCTGAAGTCTCTCAGCCCCACTCACCTCACAGAGTGTTTGTTGTAGGGGAGGAAGGGAAAGGAGAATGTTAGCCGCTTTGAGACTCCTTAAAGGGAGTGAAAGGCGGGATATCAAATCCAAACTCTTCTTCTTCTTCTTAAGTCTAAGCATAGGAGTGGGACCCAAATTAAGACACCCACCAGCCTGTAAATGGGCTGGGTTAGGATCCAGCAAATCCTTGCCCAGATATGCTACACCTCTGCCCCCAAAATGCCCCATTGAAGGATTTTGCACCTGTTATCACAAGTCGTTCTCAAACAGGCTGTACCTTCAGTGTGTATAATGTATATTTGTGGGTTGGTGGGGGCTTCAACAGCAGCTAAACTTCTATTATAGAGCATGGAAGAACCAAGTGAACAGCTCTGCCCCTTTCCCCCCACATGTGCAGTTTGGGGTTTAGGATTGAGACCATAATCTCTCAATCCCAGAATGTGCTTGCAGTGGCTGTGGAAGTGCCTACACATAACTCCCTGCACAGCACAGTTTTGAACTGGGGCCTTGCACCCCAAATGAGAATAGTTTTGAACCAGTTTAACTATAATGGCTTCCACTGAGAGAGTTAACAGTTCTGTTGAAGCCTTCTCTCAGAACTACATTTCCCAAGATGGCTCCAGGAGATAATCAAGTCAGTTTAGCTGGTATGACCACTCTTGAAGGCTTTTTGAAAGGGGGCAAGATCATTCAAAACACAGCCTGCTTTAGAAACCTCCCTCCATTGGGAAGACCTCAGAAATGGGCAGGAAAAGTTATTGTTGATCCTTAAAGTCGATTCCCCTCACAGGAAGTCAATGTTGCGGGCTGGTCATGAGCCCGACCCGTGCACACGGGGCTTAGGTAGCTCTGCGTCGCAGGGCGTTCATCACCTACCCCTCCTATTTCAAGGGTATTCTGTTAAAGGAATCCGTGTGTGTGTGTGTCCTCTGTCTGAAGCCCAGACAGGGGCCAGGGCCATAGCACGACCCCTATCGGTGACCCTGGGGAAATTCCTAGTTGATGTGCATCAATAGGTCTCCCCCTTTTGGTGGTTAACCCTTACTAGACTCCTGGCAGGGGGGCAGGAGTCAGATATAGTCATTGGATCCAATGCCCAAGCCAATACCACTCACATTCTGTAATCGATAACATTGTTGCCTTTTTCAGCCCATTAACCTAAATTCTGGTGTCAAGTGTCTTTATTCTACAATGGGCGAGGGTTCAGGACCTTGCCACGCAACACTGCGACATAAGAAAGCATTTTACTTTACATCCTAATCAATAATACATTAAAAGAAAGAGTGGATTGTGTCTTCTCTCAACCTGTTCACTGCTGTAGACCTTGAACTTCTAGAGCTATGAACAATTGATTACTATTAATATATGCTTCTTCTTAGATTGACGATAGATGCTGAGTGTCAGTTACAGCTGCACAACTTTCCAATGGATGAACATTCTTGTCCACTGGCATTTTCAAGCTGTAAGTAGTAATCTAAAAAATAATATTTTTTAAAAAAATTGATTCATTTGGAAAGTAAAGAGGAATCTAAATTTTTAAAAATGCATTGCTCAGTAAATGTACTGTACTTAGTCCAAAGAAGGCTGCAGTCTAAAACATATTTACCTGGGAGGAAGTCTCATGGAACTCAATAGGCTTGCTGCTGAATCAATGTGTACAGAATTGCATGATAAGTGTGTTGGTGCTGGAGACAACACATTTATGGACAGATGCTTAACATGGATCACTTGTAACTATTTACAGTAGCTGATGAACTAGCCCAGAGTTGCCATCTTACATATTTTGAGAGGGTGGTTGTAAATAATCTTTATGTTACGTGGGCATTTTTAGCATACAGGTCAGACAAGACTTCTGTTGTCCTGTGTTTCATGCCTGCTCCTTAAACACGAGAAGGTCCAAGAGTCAATATTACATCCACTACACCACATTAGCTCCCCCCCCCCCCCGCCCAAAGTAATACAGACATAAGCTTCCAGGCAACCATTATTTTCAGGTGGGATTAAATCACATGTTGGCTTATTCAGGTTGCAAAACTAAGATTGATTTGGAACTCTTGCACAAAGAGGCAAGAAAAGAGACTGCAAAATGCACCGGAAAATGTAGGATAACATTTGCTTGATGTAATGTTGTTTTAACATCCCCACAAACAAATCAGGATGAATATTCAAGAAACAGATTGCCTGAAAGCAACCTATGTGTTTTCCTATGTAAAGGATATACTGGATACAACAGTGGGGAATTTAATGCTGGTAGGTGGAGAAATGGGGCGTCATTAAAGACCTTACCGTTTTAAGTGATCTACATACAACCCATCACATTTAAGTCATTATAAGTGCAGAGAAGCATTACAGAATTTATTCATGGCAGTTTAGAGGCTGTCAGAAACAAAATAACTGTGACAATTCATTATTTGGGGGAGCAAAAGGAGACATAACGTAAGCATACCTTTCTGTATTTGTTTGGAACTGCAAGGTCCCTTTCTGAATATAAGCATCATGAACACTTTGTTGTGTGTGTGTGTGTGTGTGTGTGTGTGTGTGTGTGTGGCAGTGAGAGGGAAAATGATGTGAATGCCTTTGTGGCAAGTGCCATTCATGGTCATGTGACTAAAGGAAAGCAACACATAAATGAAAATTGTGATGGAATGATGATCTTCATTGTTTTGAAGATGGCTACCCAAAGGAAGAGATTATCTACATGTGGAAGCGCAGCTCAGTAGAAGTAGGAGACACTAGATCCTGGAGGCTGTATCAGTTTTCATTTATTGGGCTCAGAAATACAACTGAAGTCGTGCCGACAACTTCAGGTAGGCGAAGCTGCTCTACTTTAATTGATCATTTGCTCCTACTTGACGCTGAAGTGGGGAAAGGGCAATACTATGCTTACTGTGTAGCTGAAATTATCAGTTTCATGGGATATTTCTGTTGACAAGCTGTGCCATTTTAGACTACCAGTGTGGGATCAAAACATGAAATCAGGCGTGGGAAAGTGGTGGCCCTCTAGATGTTGGACTCCAGTCCCCATTAGCCCTGGCCAGGAAAGTCAGTGGTCAGTGATGATGGGAGGTGTTGTCCCACAACATCTGGAAGGTTACCCTTCTGTGGCTTAGATGCTGCCATATATATAATCAACGAAAAAAGCATGTTAGGTGGAAGGCTCTGCCTTAGCTCTGCAGGGCCAGTCCTGCCATTAGGCAAGGTGGCCAACGTGGGTGGCAGATGTGAGGGGACATGAAAGGGCATTAAATAGGGAGCAAACATTTCTACTTGCTAGGTGGAACTATTGCCCCCCTGACCCTTTGACATTGTAATTTTGTATAAATGGAGAATGTTTTATATTAGAGAACATTTAAACATTTATTATTCCACCTTCATTTTGGAAGGAAACCATCTGGCAAGAGAGAACTCTTTATAATTGCTTACAGCAGAATCCTATGCACGTCTACTCAGAAGCAAGTCTTGGTGAATTCTATGGGGCTTACTCCCCAAGTAAGCATGTGTGGAATTATAGCTTTAGATTCTCACTGCAAAACACCAAAATCAAACCAAATATAACCTGTGTAACTCTTCTAGTCTCTTGAATACAGCTAGCTGGAGGATGGATGAGCAGGATTAATGTGAGGTAAATTCTTGGCTATGCCTGCTCTGTCATCAGAACTGCAATATAAAAGGGGTTTCACAGAGAAATTTTGGTAACTCAGTATCACAACTTTTCTAATAGGCTTCTGGAGATGCAGTGCTTCATTTTGCCTTTGCCTCAGGGTCAGCAGTAAATGGAACAATCTAGTCCTAAATTGGGGTTGCTTCTTTGTGCTGGACGGACTGCATGTCAGGGAGCTAAATCTCTTTCCTTTTGCCTGTTTGTGTCACCCTCAGAGCACACATGTAACAGGATCTGTAATAACGACAAAAGATTAGTGACTCAGAGCAATGAGCGTTACCTCATTACTGAGCTTGGGATGAAGCACACAATTGTGGGTCACACAGATGGATTGGATCCTGAGTGGAGCTTAGTGTAGATAAATACATTGCATAATTAATTTGATTTGAATTTTGTAGATTAATTGTCTTGAAATAGATTCACACTTCTGATGTTGTAGTGTCTTACTGTATAAAAAAGGCCATTGTTGACAAAAACCTTCCTTTAAATTCTGCTGTCTTTATCTGAAGCACATGTAGGGATAGGGCAGTGACTAGGAAAATGGGCCAATGCAGCAAAAAGCCATTTTTTTTTGCTCACACTACCAGTTTGCTACTGGTTTAGCTTCAAGGTCCTTTTGCTAATTCAGAAAGCCCTAAACAACCTGAGTTCAAAGCACATTAAGGACCTTTTGATCCCTTATGCTCTACCTCAGATCCTCTTCTTGTGGTTCCCCACATCCCTGTAAAATGGTAAAAGGTAAAGGTAAAGGACCCCTGGACGGTTAAGTCCAGTCAAAGGCGACTATGGGGTTGCAGCACTCACCTCACTTTCAGGCTGAGAGAGCTGGCGTTGTCCACAGACAGCTTTCTGGGTCATGTGGCCAACATGACTAAACTACTTCTGGTGAAATGGAACACCATGACGGAAACCAGAGTGCACAGAAACGCTGTTTACCTTCCCACTGCAGATGTACCTATTTATCTACTTGTTCTGGTGTGCTTTCAAACTGCTAGGTTGGCAGAAACTGGGACAGAGCAATGGGAGCTCGCCCTGTGGCACAGATTTAAACTGCTGACCTTCCGATCAGCAAGCCCAAGAGGCTCAGTGGTTTAGACCAGTGTTTCCCAACCTTTTTTGGGCAAAGGCACACTTGTTTGATGAAAAAAATCTCGAGGCACACCACCATTACAGCCCCGTGACGTCAGCGCGCAGCGTCACGCCGGGAGGGACGCATGAAAGTGTAAGTTTCAATTTTTCCCCCTCCCCCTTGCCGGGGAACCTCCAAGCTTTGGGGGTGGGGGGGGGGAGGAGGCAGCAAAGCGAGGCAGGAAGGAGAGCGCGGCTTGGCTGGGTGAGCTTTGGCAGGGGCAGGGAATGAGAGCCGCGAGGCGGGCGCTGCGGACGGAGGCGCTGCCCGCCGAGCTCGCAGGCAGCCAGGCAGGCAGACGGCGAGAGCCCCGCGCTGGGCGGCCTCTCCTCGCCGCCGCCGCCCCGCCTCTCGTCGCCCGCCTCCCTCCAGGCAACATCTCGCGGCACACCAGGCAACAGTGGTTGGGAAACACTGGTTTAGACCACAGTGCCACCAGCATCACATAATATAATAATCTCAATAAATAACAAGATGAAAGATGAAAAAATGTATCTGATGAAGTGTGTATTACACACGAAAGCTCATACCTTGAAAGCTTATATTTAGTTGATGTTAAAGGTGCCACTGGAATTATTTTAAAAGATTTTTTCATCTTTCCTCTTGTTATTGATTATGACTATGACAGATCAACACGGCTATCCACCTGAATCTATAATATATATATGCATTGCCAGCACACAATATTGGAGCAAAAAGTTTTATTTATTTAAATATAGTATACTCCCTCCATACTAAGTGAGCCTTAGTAATGCGCAGACACCAGGCTCTACAGATATTCACAAATACCTCAAAGCCTCAGACTGCAGGTGATGACTCAAGAGTGCCCCTTAACCCAGTAATGCATCAGGGTGCCAGTGACTCCTCAACAAAAGAAACAAATTCAAGCTTTCAACCTAGTTTCTAACGTGGACAAATATACATCTGTGCATGAAAAGGCCTTCTTGGTTTTGCTTCCATTCCAGGAAGGTTAATGGAAAATCTCACATCAGTAAGAGCTGTATTCCACCTGGAACACAATTTGTATTTCTTGCAGTTATTGGCTTCCTTTCTCTCTCTTTGCTAGCTAACAGTTTTTTTTTTTGTTTTTAAGTCAGATAGGAACAAAATCAGTGCTATGAGCTTCAGTTCTACTGTTATATTTAGTGAATCAATTTTATGAAGTTCTGTGCAATATTAAAAGAGAGTGTTCCTTGAAGGAAACAATCCATTCACATTAAGCTAACACCATCCTCCTAAGGGACCATTAATCTCATTTCAGAACCCTCAGTAGTGGTCTAAGCAGTGCCATCTAATTGAAAGATCATATTTGCTATTAATGCACTCATGCACACTGTCCCTGTCCATTACTTAAACAAATAAATTGATCAATATTAATTGTGCCTTCGTACACAGTAAAAGCTCGCTTTAGCCTAGAATATATATTTATATATATAATATGCTTTCCAGAAACAATTTAGTCCTGACGAATTTAGCCTGCTAGGGATGTACTTGAAGCCTCAGAAGAACTGTGCAGAGTGCACATCTTTCCTCTCTCTCTCTCTCTCTCTCTCTCTCTCTCTCTCTCTCTGTGTGTGTGTGTGTGTGTGTGTGAAAATGGACACTTCAGCTTTGCACAGGCTCAAAGGACCCTGCATATAAACTTGAAATGGATATCACCAAGTGCAAAGGGTAGTCACTTCTTAACTCTCTGTGCAACTCAAGTGCTCTCTGTGGTCAAAAGAGAACACAGAGGGAACAAGTGTTCTGTTGTCATAATTTGGAACTGTTTCAGGTGGCACTTTACAAATCTGAGGAGCCAGAGGATCTGGAATTGGCTCAGTTTGGTGCTGCAACTGTGCCCTGAAATGAGTAGCTCTGCAGACTGCCGTATGAGCACTGAACTGACTTAAAAACAAGCACTCCGACTGCATTGCTTTATGGACTAAACTGGTCTGTGTCACTCCCTAATACTGCAACTTTTATAAAATAGCTAACGGGGGATATTTCATCCCACATTCAATTTTCCTAGGGATCTGCACAAACTGGTCTGTTTCTGGTCCATATAGCATTTGTATGTTTTCATCCGTAAGTCCAGCCAATCCTGTTTCCATATTTATTCCATAGCTTAAACTGAATATCCATTTTCAATGTATTTGAATGTGTTTGGTTGTTGTTTTTAAGCAGAGAACTTATCAGAATATTTGGTATGTGTGAAATATAGCTATATGCTTGAAAGACATTAATTATATACATTTTTATCCTGCCCAAAAATGTTCCCTGAGTGGCTCACAAATGGCAATAACATTACCTTCAGGCTTACAATGGGAAGACGTGAAATAAAACAGGCATAGGCAAACTCTGCCCTCCAGATGTTTTGGAACTACAACTCCCATCATCCCTGACCACTGGTCCTGTTAGCTATGGGTGATGGGAGTTGTAGTCCCAAAACATCTGGAGGGCAGAGTTTGCCTATGCCTGGAATAAAAGGGAAAAGTCTTTGGAGGGAGGAGGGGAGAAAAAAGCAAACTCAGGTGAGGCAACTGCCTCAAGTGGCAAGAGCCACAGGGTCAGGAGGATTGTGGGTTTGAGCCCCATGTTGGGCAAAATATTCCTGCATTGCAGGGGGTTGGACTAGATAACCCTCCTGGTCCCTTCCAACTCTACAGTTCTATGATTGCTTTCATTCTGCCTCATCTTCTGTTTTCATGTATGTAGAGTGTATCAAATCTGCACATGGTTCTCCTTTGAATGTATATTTAGCTTCCATTTTGTGGCCAAGCTCCTACTGCTGAGATCCTCAAGATGTTTGTGTGATAGTACACATTATTTTCCTAATTCGTAGAGCCCAACAATCAACTAGAGTTTCACCTGATCGTTTCAGTAGTTAATGAGTCTGCAATGATGGGTTATTTGACCCAACTTTGTGTCCTCCCTCCAGTTAGCTGAATTGATAAATGACTGCACTGACCAGGGAGAGCATTATAGCTGAAAAGGTAAACAGGCTGCAGTTAAAAACAACAACCAAAAAACCCCCGAAACACAAGGCTGCAATCCTATGCATACTTGACCTGGAGGTAAACTCCACTGAACATAATGAGACTGAACTTCTGACTAAATATGCAGAGGATTGCCACGTGAGTTTGTGGGTCACTTCTCTAGAAAATTGTAAAGATATTTATAGCGCATGCTGAAAAAAGCATGACCATGTCCTCATTTTGGATGCTCCTGACATACTTAGAGGGTCCAGGCATTCAATCCCGTATTTAAAGCTGCATGCAAATATAGTGTGGTAAGAAGGTTAATGTATTAGAGTAGGAAACCTTTGACAGGAGAAAAAACATCATTTGAAGCTTTCTGTCACAAATGTTGCTTTAGTTTGGTCATTTTCATTTCTTGCAATAAAATGTTCACCAATGTCGTATTATGAACAGTAAGATATATTTATTTCCCGGAGAGTATGTGGATTCTTTGCATCTTGTGGTCTTTTGTCGGGAGTATTCTCATAATTGATCACATACCAGTATGTGTATCCATGTAGTCAAAATATAGGGTGTTAGTCAACTAAGTTTTAACCTTGAAATGAATGACCCTAACTTAGTCATGTTCATTAATTTCAGTGGATCTGCTCTGAGTGAAACTTTGTTGAATTCCACACATAATATTGAAATAGAATAATGGAATAAAATCCAGTAAATCCTGGGTAGGACCCAATAGGTATTCTTCCACCGAGAGAAAGCATTTATTAGTGGAATGAGAGTCTTTCTCATGAAATGGCTGCTATATGGGCATAATGCAAAATGGCTGACACAATTGAAAGAGCAGAAGAGAGATAGGACCACAAAATGGTGTAGGCATGCCTCCCTGTATCAGTCACTCCCACCAATGAAGAAAAAAGGATCTACGTCAGCCACCACTAAGCCAACTCACAGAAATAAGCTCTTTGTACCTCTCCTCCACTTAGAACAGAAGGGAGGATGGGTGCCGAATCATGACATCCAAAGAAATATGACATATTGCATTTTAATACTACTGAGTGATAGCAATAGACTGAATTGTTTGATACTATTGCTTTTGTGAATTTGCATTTTGAATTTGGTTTAACGTGATTCTTACTCTGTGAGCCATCATGAGAGAAATAAATCGGAAGAACCATCTCCCTTGAATTATGGGAATAGTTATATCTAGAGGAGCAGTTAATTTTACCTATCCACTGCAGTCCACTGCACGTATTCTACCAAATGAGTCAACATCTTTCTATATTTTGCTGACAAAATAGAGAAGGTGACTCTACAAATGTTCTTAATGAAGTTAATGTCACAGGGACAGAAACGTGTCTGGGTAACTATTATTATGTGCATTTGTCATATAGGAAGGTGAGGCATGAAGGAATGCATTATTGAAAGTAATATAGGTAGCTATAAGTGGAACAGACATCAAACCAGGTATCGGCAAATCAGCGGGCTGTGCTTCCAGTCATAAAATAAGAATTAATTCCCCTTTGTTGAGCTAACTGTTCTGAATGGGTTCTACTTCCACTTCTTGCTCTTATTTCTCTTTTAGTTCTTTTCAGGGAATGAACAGGGTAGAGTGACTGAGTGGAAGGGAGAAGTTTGTGGTGACAAATCCCCATCCTGCTGACCTCCATGTTCTTGGTGGAAGGTCAAAAGAAAGTCTTCACATTAACAACTTGAATGTGCACAGCCTTCTTTTCTTTTCACATGATCGGGGACTCTGATCTGTTCTGACTTTCTGCAGAAGACACCAAGGTCAGGGATGGGTCCTGCCATTGCAAGTTCTCTTCCTACAGTCCCTATTTTAAATCCAAACACTATTAAATATATCTTATTCGCATATATCCCAAAGATAAATTGAAAGTGCAAACTAATGCACAGCAGGTCTTGCTGTGTTTGGGGGGGATTACTCCTCAGTAACTTCTTTCTTTCTTTCTTTCTTTCTTTCTTTCTTTCTTTCTTTCTTTCTTTCTTTCTTTCTTCCCTCTGCATAACTATAAATCCCCTCCTAATCAACCAGCAACTTGAGTAGATTAAAGATAAATGTGGGGTAGGGGTGGAGAGGGGATCCAATATCTCTAGTATATAATAACAGTCCCCAAATCCATGAAAATAAAGTATCCTGTAGCTGGATTATTTACGGTACGTGCTAAGACTCCATGGCCAAGCTATATTCATGCTAGCTACCTTGACAATTAAATTACAAGATTAGTAGTTCAATTACCAGATTGTAATAATGCCTAATACCTGCCTCCAAATGAAGTGAGGGCTTCTCCTAAGGCTGAAACACCCTCACATAGTACCATTTCTCTGGTAGGCTGGTACAGACAGTGGTAAAATTCACTCAGTAGGGATAAGGGAGAAATTTCGTTTGGCAACTGAACTTCCTGCAAAATATGTATGCAAATTGAAACCCAACTTCTCTTAATTTTGTGTTGTCGATTTTCCATGGAAAAACTGTACAAAATGCACATATTAGGCATAGTGTTCATGAAAATATTAATAAAAATAACATACAAAGCTGCATTATATTATGCAATTATGTAAATTTGCCTGCAAATATGTGCATATTGGGAGAAATGTTCACTAAAATACTGATGGATTTTTTAGGGAAGTATTAAAATGTATTAATTTTATTTAAAATGAATGCTGAAATATAGCCAACTGTACTTAGGACAGGGAGAATGAGAAGCTGAAATTGACATATTTGTCCATCTCTATTACTTGGGTAATTACTCAGAAAGCTTTGGTGGCCATAGTTTAACATGGGCTCTACTAAGGTCAAGTGAGAATATAACAGATCAGCATTATGACTATGTATCTGATAAAGCTGTCAGATTTTGTAAACATTTCCTTTCTTTCCAATGCAAGTATATTTATGAAATACAGTTAGTGAAGACCACCAATGTTTCTCCCTAGTTAATGCACATTTCTGCAGTACAGAAAAGGACTTCATGGCTGGAGTGGGAAAATTTACAAAAATCATTTAAAGAGTCAAAATATAATTTAGTGTCACACAAACAAAAAGAAGACATTTGAGCTATAACAAAATACAGAGCTATAAGCATTTCTGTATTGACTGCTTTATCCTTTAATTTGTATTTTTAAAGCAAATTTTCAAGCTGAGCATGCATTAAGAATATCTTACCCTAAAGCAAGCAACTGTTATAAGTACTAATGACACTTTGTGACACATTCATCAAATTACATGTTGTGCAAATTGCATTTCTCACGGCCCACACTCCTGTTTTTATTGAAATCACTGAATCTAATGATCTATTTTCATTAAACTGTTGTGATATCAGGAAAGAAATACATTGTAATTTCATTACCAAAGTCTGCAACTGGAGATAGATGTAATAAAAACAAATTTTGATAAAAAACATTTTTCCTAAAAAGATTAGAAAGTTAAAACATGCATATCTACAACAATAATGCTACAATCCACTGATGGAGATCAGTGGGACTTATTCCCAGGTAAGGGTTTGCCTTCAAAAGTGCTATTGCACAGCCTCTGCAAGACCCACCAATCAGCTGACCATTTGGTCTCATGTAGCCCAATGCTCAGGGCTTTGCTGGCACCACCGATCAGCTGATTGGTGGTGCCTGCAAACCTCCTTTCAGGTGAGCCAGGTCTTGGCCTGTCCCTCATTGGATCTCATATAGGGCAGGTGGACACAGCTTGGCCAAAATGGCCTCACAGGCCAAATAGGGAGGACCAGCGTGCACACTTTATTTTCATGGACCAGAGGTTCCCCACTGCTGACTTAATCATGTGAGGGAGAGTAGGGGTGTGCTGGCAAGCTCTTCTGCCCTTGGCATATCAGCTCTCTTGTTTTTCAGTTCTCATTGAATCACAGAAGTGTAGGACTGAAGGGTGTATTTATGGAGAGTCCCTACATGATCTAAAACTTTGACCATGCGGGTTCTCTATTGCAGAGGGAGCTTCAGTGAGCAGATTCTCTATTTTAGAGGACTTCACTCGAACTCATGGAGGGATTAAAAAAGGGAACTGAAGATTACACAGCAGATGGGACAGGCCTTACCAGCTCCCTCATGTGATTTTGATTGCCCCAAGAAAGAGAGCATCTAAATAAGTCTTCTGTTTTTCTTCCTTTTCAAATCTTTCCTTATTTTGGGTAACACAGTGTGTAACCAACTCATGTGAGAGGTGGGGGCAAGCCACAGGGCGCCCCTACCCCATTACTTGACAGCCTGGATGGAGCACCCCCTCCACCATTTGTACTTCTGAACACAGGGAATCTGTCCAGGCATTAAAAGTTTCTGAGCAAAATTGGGTTTTCCTGTGTGCATTAATTGAATATGCTTTGAACAGCTGGACAGGGCTCAGGTCGTAACCAAAATGTCACATTTTGATTTGGAACAGAAAATCAGCTGGAATACTTCTAGGCAGTTCAGGGTGAAGAGATACTGCTGGAATGAAGTGGGGGGGGACAGAAAGAGAGAGAGATTGGCTTCTGGCATATATATGTCCTCAATAATAAACACAGATGCCTCCAAGGCTGTTCTTGCCCAATTAAATCCTTTCACAATGTAACTGCAGTTGCCGGCTTCTCAACTTCATGTTGTTACATAGCATTTTGGTAACCTACTTAGCTAATACGCCAAGGCCCTTCTTGCTGCCCATCAACTGTAATGAGGAGCTTTAATTGAGAACAAGGCTGAATGGGAAGCAGAGGAATAGGATCCTCAGTTACATGAACAACCTAGTCTACAATCTAGTTAAATCAATGGTGGGTGTGTGTGTGCGTGCGCGCGCAAGGGTGATCTAGTCCAAGACCCTGCAATGCAGTACAGTGGTCCCTCGGGTTAAGTACTTAATTCATCCTGGAGGTCCGTTCTTAACCTGAAACTGTTCTTAACCTGAAGAACCACTTTAGCTAATCGGGCCTCCTGCTGCCGCTGTGCTGCCGGAGAACGATTTCTGTTCTCATCCTGAAGCAAAGTTCTTAACCCGAGGTACTATTTCTGGGTTAGCGGAGTCTGTAACCTGATGCGTATGTAACTTGAAGTGTATGTAACCCGAGGTACCATTGTAATCTTTTGCCCAACATAGTACTTGAACCCATAACTCAGAGATTAAGAGGATTATGCTCTACCAACTGAGCTATCTGAGATTCAGTTTATTTAAGGGACTAGAACCAAAACGTTTTCAGTACTTTTTCACTGGCATAACTAGGTTGCAGGTTGAGCTGTCACTATTAATATTATCATCATTATTACTAGTTCAGGTCACGTATATGACTGGATGAAACAGAATGCTGTGAAAAATCTGTTGTCAGGTGAACTAGGGCTATTGAAAGACCCAGACTATAAATTACTGAATGTTAAATGGGCTTCATAAAGGGGGGGGAGCTGCAGAAGGGTTAATTGAAACCCAAATAGGTATGTAGTGTGCAGACAGACTATATCCCCAGGTGCTTGCTTTCCCTTTAGGTCTGCCCCTGCTCATGCTGTTACCTTCCATTCTTGGGAGATGTGTTGCAAAATTCCGCACAGCAGCTGGCTTTGCTTTTGGAACATTTTAATTTCCAGACTTAAAACAAAGAATGCCATGCAGTAGACACCCCTTGCAATAAGATTTTTGCGTGCTCTATTCTCAATTTACATTTAAGAGAAGGTTCTTCTTGCTTTGGTTAAATGAATTATTTGCAGCACATGGCACTTTCCCTAAAGTGATCATAAAAAGGCTTTTTCATATTTTGATATCTTTAAATCTGCTATATAAGATGTGAACCATTAGATAATGTGTTTTCTTATCATTCCAGGCAAAGAGCATCACAGTTAGAGTCAAATGGCAGCTATATAGGATTGTTATAAAGTCCTTGAGGGGTTTTACATATTAATAACATTTTACCTGTTTGAGTTAAGCTGAAATACTACAGCTTGTGTCACAAAGGGAGCATAAGAAGCTGTCTTATGCTGCCTCGCCTAGAGAAACTAGTTGGATGGGATGGAGGATAGAACTGCTACGCTACTTCACAGCAGGTATTTTTGGCCTCCTCAATATTTGTTGGAAGGGGCCTGCCCCCCTCAATGATGATGAAGATAGTGTTGATATTGACAAGACAGGTGGGGGAAACCCATGATGCAATGCGTGTCACAGTTTCAGTGGCCAGCTCCTCCAGAATGCTCTACATCCTCCAGATCACATGATGTCTTGCATGCATCACATGCTTGACATCACACACACATATGACATGTTTCTGGGCCTCCTCAGTTTTGGGGGCAACCTGGTACCTCTCCACACTTAGCTGAAGCATTCCATTTCTTCTTTTCATTTGTGTCTTTATCACATCTACATTAAATATCTACTGATAAACTATGTAAAAGGCTTGATGTGATTGTACACATGATTTCCATCAATATTCTCTTTGTGCAATGTTTTACTGGTGTACACCAGGGCTGTATTTGCTTATTACGGGTAGAGGATATAAAAGAGCCTCGTTTGTATTTAATTCAGACGTAAGAAATACAAATAAAATTAATTAAAAGTAATTTCTATTTCTATTAATTCAGATAACATAGTATTAATATTACTGAAATTATAAAATTATTTCTTTCGGAATTATTTTGTTTCTGTTTTAAGATTTGCACTGCACTGTATTTCTTGGCAGTTTCTGAAAGCTGAAACACTGCATCAAAGTTCGCGTGGGAATGGGGAAGACATTTGGCCAGCTCTAAAACTGACAGGGAAGTTGTTCTCCACTTTGCACCAGCAATGCATTTGTATCATTTATACCCATAAGTCTCCCATCATCTGATTAGTGCTCTTCTACATCCCCCACCTCAGAACCTTTCTCCCTGTTCCTTGCCCCTATATCAACTTTCTTGGAAATAGGGTACCAATCTTATGAGCAAAGGAACACAATGAAGAAGAGTTTTCTTTTTAAAAGCAAAAAAGCACTATATTTAACAAGAGACCTAAGATTGGTTCCCTATTTCCAGTCTTTTCAAAACATGGCAGGTCAGATACCCAAAGGAAGTACTAGAATCCCTAAAATTGTCATGCATTTGAATGCAAAACTCCAAAGTTACACATGTTGTAAGTTCAAAGAACATTTCAAAGGATTATAAGCAGACTAATTAATGATCTTTGGACCCCAGAATCCTAGTTCGGAGAATTTTAAAGGTGTTATTTTTTCCTAGTCTTTGACATGGATGACTCTTGTCTGATCTTCTTGAAACATGGCAAGTGTTATGCCCCTATGGAGTAATATAATGTGTTCAATTTTCATGGTAGTTGAGCACAGAACTCCAAAGTTACAGGCATCATTAATCTGGTTTAGACTCCATTGAATGTAATAGAAAGCTTATTGGAAGTCTCCCCATTTTAAATTGCACCTCAAATGGAGACTCTTTATCTAATCTCTCTTTAAAAAATTGCAGGTGTGATGCCCTGAAGTAATCTAAATCCTTCAAATGTAGTTCTAGTCAGCTTTGAAATGCCATGAATAATAATAAAAAAAATGCTCTGTGTGTGTGTTCCCTTGAAAATAATGATGTCCAAAAAATGAATTCCAAATTAGCTAAATACAAGTGAAAGTTTTACAAAAGGAACAAATTAAAAATAATAATTTTAAAGCCAAAATCACAAAAGGAAAACAATCATTTTCCCCAGTACACATCTTTAAGATATATGTGCAGGTTTGCATTGATAAAACAATGCCAAATCCAGTCCTGATGTGTTTGTATGTATAGTTGAGTCAATATGGATTTTGTTTGAGCACTTGTGTGCATTCCTAAAACAAAACAGAAACTTCATAGTTGTGTGTATGACCACATGAGCATTGCAGGGTAGCTTTCTAAAAAATGAACGTCTACGTGCATATTAGTAACAGTGGGGAATGCAAATGCTTGAAATAACTTAGATGAATTGTTCATGCTTCCATTCTGAAATTAGTTATATATATTATCTTAATGGAATAAGAATTCAAGAGCAGCGGAGCACATGGCAGAGACCACACATAGTAAAGGGATAGAACTGGGAAAACCTGCTCATCTCTTGGTAGGACATCCCTCCTGTTCAACTACTCTAAATCAGGTGTCTTCTCCTCAAAGCTCGTCTTTGAGTCAAAATGTTGTTCCATTACCTTCTAGTTAACAGAATATTCTGGATATTTGGACTTCCACAAAATAGTTGGCTGTTTTGTGCAACTCTATCTTCTGTAATAGAGAATGAAAAATGGTGCTCTGCATTCATAAGGCCATTTGCTAGTTTGACAAAATGAACAAAATAATGTAAAATGTAAGCATTAACTATGATTTGCAGCTGAGAGTACAGACAATATGTAATCATTTACTGTCTGAAATGGTATTTTGGAATGAGCTGGGATTACGCTTTTGTAAAATGCAAGATGTTTTCTAGCTTCATTAGAGCTCTGTGAGATTAACTAACTAGTTCACCAGATGCATCCCAGAAAATCTCTATGGGCTGTGCCCTATATTTGTAAGCTATTATGTGAAAACTATTATTAGGCTGGTTATTGGCAGAGTTATTATGAGAATGGAGATGGTTAGGGAATGCGGCTTCAAAACAGAGTGAACATATAGGCTAAGTATCCAGTTTGGTACATCATACCCCAAATGGAACCCATAATCAATGCAGGCAGTTTGTAGAGGAGAAATATGCAGCTTTACTTACTTACTTACTTACTTACTTACTTACTTACTGCAGAGAATCCAGGGAGCTGCCCTGAAAGTTGTGTTTCTGTTGCAGCAATTTGCACAGCAAATTACGTTATCTAGGGATAGTTAGAAAGTACCTTCCCAATCTCACAAGCCCATTCCTGTGATGATCAGAAGACAGTGGGCAATAGTCAGCTTTGTTTTACCTGGTGTAGAACTACTGAAATTAATGGACCTAGCTTAGTCAAGGTTCATTCATTTCAAAGGGTCAACTCTGAATAAAAGTTAGCTGACTAGCATCCACTTTCTACACAATCTGGTGCAGGAGGAAGAAATTCATAGGACTTTCAGGGGCACTTTGTGGGGTGGGAGAGTAATGGTTTTAACTGTGGGAAGTGGGAGAGTAATGGAGTCAGCTGTGGTGACTTCTCTGCATTTTTCATTTTTAAACAAACAAACTTTTTTATAATTAAAGTTAATGCTTTTCCAGACAGGTAGCCTTGGTAGTCTTTTGCAGTAAAAGCAACAAAGAATATTGTGGCAATTAAACGGCAAAACAGCCCAACTCAAAGCCATCTATGGCTGCAATTCTAACCATACCTACTCAGAAGTAAGTCCCGTGTAAGTGGTGTTAGACTTGCAGCCAAGCTTGATTTCACAGTTTAGTATAAACTTGTCATCCTGCCTTAGGCATCAGGGTGGGACAATTTAGGACCCTGAAGATACTTTGCTCTTTGTTTCCTGGATTGTATTGCTTACTCCTTCACTCAGCTGTAATGCTACTTAACCACATATAAGTCCTTTTTATTGTAACATTTTATTTCATAAATGCATATTTCATACAAAAAAAAATAGACATCTGTATCTGTCTACTGAAACATAATACTCAAGCAAATGTGTGTTGCAAATGTGAAGATTTGGCTGGGAATGGGGCAAAACTTTTAAAGCAAATATTCAGGGGGTGGATGGTGAAAACTGAGCAGTCAAATTCAGATGTTTCTCTCTCCTTTCTCCCCCAAGAGCCTTGGACTTTAATGGAGGAGCACAGATAAAGTCTACAGATTACAAAAGAGATTGCTTCTTCTAATGTGATAAGAAACACGATGCAGTAAAGATACATTTCATGGGTTTTTAAAATTCGCAAAAAGAAATGTATTAAGTCTCCAAAACATGTTTGTTCATTTTTTAAGCTTTTTGTTGCAGAGCACTTGTATTTCTCTAAGACCTGTCCAGGGTCCTGAAATATCTATCACTGACTGCTCTCATTCTCTGACTTGTTAAGTTGCTAAACAGTCACTGCCGGCCCTTGTTGTTTGCTTGGACTGCTGCCCAGGGGCTCAGCCACATCAGGCAGTACAGGATAGTTGCTTATTTGTGCATGAAGCAAGATGCAAGATTATTTGGTGGCCCAAATGTTAGCCGTACCTGAAATAAGCAAGAGGGAAAATGTTCTCCAATAATTTTTATCATGTATATGGGGTGCTTCCCCTACCTATCTGTGTATATAATTAGTGAAATAATCAAGACATGTCTCTGTATCCTGAACACCAGAATGGGACTGGGAGACCATAGGGAGGCTTATTTTTGCATAGTCCTTGGGTTTGCCTGCTTTCCATTTATAGCCTTTCATTCTGCAGTTAGATTGGGTCTAGTTTAGGTTCCGAAAGTTCGTGTATTTTCTTTTATTAGTATAACATGCACCATGCAATGTAAGGCTGTGGTACCCAATTATAGCTGCTTTCCTCCAGCTGCACACCAGCAAGCATCTGCTAGACCTTAAAGGGGTTGCAAATGGCTTGCCTGGAATTACTCCAGTTCAGCAAAGCTGCATCTTGCTGCATTTGTGCTTTTCCCTTGAAGGGACATTGTGCATAGTCACCTCCTTTCTAGCCTCCACCCACCCAAACACCCCAGCTCTCTATAGTTGGTCTGAAATTCCACTTCTTTTGAAGCTGAACTGCCCTGAAATACATATGCCATTAGCCTGACTGATCACACTGAGCTTCCAAGAGAGTCTGCTTTTGATCTGCACTGCTTTTGTTTTGCCCTCCAGAATCTTGTAGTGAGATAAGTTTTTCTCGTTGCTTACTTGCTTAGATCACTTTCCTAGGGGGAATTTAAAACAAAATGTTCCAGCAAAAATGGTGATGCAGTCCTCTGAAATATTTAAAGGATGGAAGTTGAAAAAACATGGAATTTTGTGTGTGTGTGTGTTTGGGAGGGGGAAGAACTTGAGCAATAAAACAGCTTTTCATCTTGTCTGCATCCCAGAATCCCTCTGGCTTTTTCCTTATGAGACCTTTTTACCAGCTTGATGGCAGTGCACTTTCTAATGGCACTTCCTTGTAGAAGTATTTCTCCTGGTGTGGGTTCAGGCAGAATGAATCTGTTAACATCTGTAGCCTCTCCGAGGATCAGTGCCCTGAGCTAGAAGGGTTTTGTTCCAGTTTTATTATGCAGTACTGTCCCTTGACTTTGAAAGTAGCTGGAAATATCAGCATCAAAGATTAAATGCATAGGAGCCTTGCCTTTCCCAACTCCCTGGGAATGGAAGGCTTTTAGAGGAGTGTTGAGCTGGCTTTTATCCTACCTCTGGCAATCTAAAGAGACTTGAAAGAGAGATGGCGAAGTAGAATCCTAAGCATTAACCTGCTTGTGTAATTTGTGTCTGTGCCATTGGCCTTTTACATGGCTCTTCTCACTCTGTGGTGACATTAATTCTAGGGATCTTTGCTGCCACAAGCTGTGAGTTGGGCAGAAGCTGGAGCTCATGGGTTTCTCCCACCAGTCTTGCCAATAAAATCTTCATCAAATATCTTTAGTACATTTGATTTGACACTCCATTTTGCCAGGGAGTTCAAAAGTGTGTTTGGTCAAATAGGTCTTCTGTACTCTGTGTATCCCACAATTAGCAAATTGACATGAAGAACGAAAAAGAAATGGGGACAAACTTACACTGCCTCCCTGATAAGCAGGCATGGTACTCTTAGGATTGAAGGAGAGCTGAAAAACCAAAGGCAGTTCTTCCACCTCATTCAGAGCTGCCAGGGTGGAACAGCAGGTGGAGGGGAGCTCTTACACTATTAAGAAAAGAGGAAAAGGTGGAGGAATATAACAAAAAGGGGAAAACCCCAGGCAATGGGGGTAGGAGTGGGAGCAAGGAGCAACATGACAGAGTAAGAGCTTAACATCCAAGGCACTTGGGACCTCTCAGGTCTTCCATCTGGGAGTTTCAATACAGAATGTTCAACCTCTTATTCTACTGTTTCCTCTTTCCTTCCACTGAGTACAAGAGACTTAACTTCTGTATTTGAAATTCTCTGATGGAGGATCTGAGAGGCCAAAAACACACTGGATATTTCCCTCCCTTTACCCCTTTGCTTGCTCTTTCTTTCTTACTTTCTTTCTTTCTCAAGCAGCAACAAATCTGCCTCCCACTGGGCACAAAGGGAATAAGCTACAGCAGCTCTTGTAGTTTTCACTGTGTGTGTGTGTGTGTGTGTGTGTTTAAGGCATTGGATCTTTCAGGTTCATTTGCCAGAATGATCCATTTTCAGCCTTACCAGTGTTTATGCTCCAGCATCAGTAGGACAAGGGCCATAAATTTTCTACAGTGGTGGAGAGGTGGAATCTGATTTTGGATTACTCTTTCCAAGATGCATTCCATGGTACTAATCTAATGGACCACAGAAGTGAAAGTCCCATGAGAGGATATGGAGGTTGTGGGAGTGAGATGGAGTACATTTTTTTCCAGAGCATTTACAAGATACAAGAACTGAGAGTTTGAACTGTCAGAACTTTGGCTCCAGTTTTGGAAGACGTTTTTGCATCCTAGGTTGCATGCAGAGGAAATGCTTCTGTTCTAAAATCTCATTTATTCACAACCGCAGAGCAATTTCCTTGAATATTATTGGTATAATAGTGAACTCTGCAGGTTAATTGGAAAGCCAATCTTTCAACCAGTCTGAACAGCTCAAATGAAAAAAACATATTGCTCTCCTCCACAGTGGTAGCTTACTGAGGAGGAAATAAAAGGCAAAGGAAGCAGATGCATCTTCATTTGCAGATTATTTACACTTTGGTGTGTAATGGTACCTCCTGAGGTACTTCAGTCTACTCCATCAGTGCTTTTTCTTCACATAGATGCTAATCCCAAATACCAAACATCTTCCTGACAAGTCTCTGCTAATCCCCAGATAGGCACTGTGCTACTTTTCTAAATGACAACGGCTTACTTATTTTAATTATGTCCCAGTTAACTACATTATATGCTAAAGGTTTTGGTAAAATATAAAAGCTGTATTTTGCATAGCAGCCATTTTATAAGCCTTTCAGAGCTAAAATGACAAAAACATTTAAAGAGTGCGTGCACCCACACCCACACCCACACACCCACACACCCCTACACCTACTCTTGGGAATTGTGTGTATGTATGTTTACTGTTCACATTTACATTCCAAAGATTCACAAGTGGTGTCTTACATAGGCATATATAGAAAGCTAAAGTGAGCAAGTCTCCCAGTACACTTCCATATATTTCCTTCCAAGGATCATGTGCAAAGAGAAAACATTAATTCACTCATTGAAGTGGATTTAGAAGATATGCTGAGATGTCCTAGACCTTGTGAGCATGTAAAGAGCTGCTGACTGTATTGTACCCTTTGGTAATAGATGTAAGGTTGCATTTTAACTGTAGGTCTCTAGCTGTCAGCTTACGTCTAAAGGGTAACTAGAGGTGAGTTATAACTTGCTAAAGAATGGTACCAGCATAATGTCAGAACAGATAGCATTTACTTTTGGAATAAAATGCACAGACATACATTGCTCCTTAATTTCAATAGGATGGAGCTACAAACAATGGTGAAATGCCAAATGCTTAATTGCACTTAAGTAGTAAAAGTCACACTAATTTAAAAAAATGAAATGTCATTTCATATCAGAGTGATTCTCTGGAATAACCCCTGCCCACCAAGTCTTATGTACAAAGCATTGCACTGCCCCCATTGGATTCCACAGCAATTTGATTTGTGATTCTGTGACCATAGGATGAACCAAGATTGGGACATACATTCACTTCCCACTCATGAATTGAACATGTTTGATCATCTCTGACTCATTCACTAGCACGATACACATACAGAATTAGTCATAAAATATAGTTGGGATTTCTGGGTTCCTAGCAGGTAGCTTGATCCCAAAGAGAATCTGACATAAATGAACTCTGGAGCAAGCGTTGTTAAAGATGCAATTGTGCTTGATTTCATTATGTAGTGAAACTCTAATTGTGGCATGGAAATGAATGTTTGGAAAGGACAGAGTAGATAGAGCTAATTCATGATGCTATACATGGGGCCTGTGCTAATTGTGGGCAGATTTCTTACTTATACAGCTGACAAGATGTGCCATCACTTGCCAGTTGTACAATTTCAGAGGCATTGGGTGCCTTACTATTATTGAGTGTTTATATAAAGCACCACAGCAGATTCAAATACTGAAGATGCATGATTTGAAATATAGACTTGCTCAAATTCTTAGCAGATACTGCAAGATACAGTAATGAAAGAGGAAAGGATACTAATCCCACACACCCCTAAATAAGAATATTTTGCCACAACACATTTAATTCAGCCAATCCTGAATTTAAGCAGAATGTCCACTCTAAATCATTCCCTTTTCCTCCCTGTAAAGAGCATGGTTTGTTAGGACAGCTGGTGTATATCTGGGTTTCTACATGCCATGTGGCCATTGTCAACTGTGCCAATAACATTGTGTCTACTAGTTATCATCTAAACAGTGACCCATGTTTACTCCAGCTGTTAAACATTTGATCAGTCCTTAAGGAACAGTTGATAAACCACACGGGAAACTTTGAACCAATTTAGGTCATGCATCACAGATTTCTCTTCATTCCTTTCCCCATCCATCTGTTGTCCTGGCACCATTTATTCCTGAAGCAAACAAGGGAAACTCCTAACCCATGAAAAGCAGTTTGTGCTGCGCAAACTCCTGTTGCCTTTGAACAGAGCCCATCTAAATAGCTTGATTCCAGATTTTTATTCATGTTTGTACACATTAGCTAAATTAACATTGAAGATGCTAGTCTTGCTATTAGAAGCAAAATTCATTGGTTAACTCTAATTGGTTATTTTCTTTTAACAGTGGAGGTGGTGGTTTGATGCCCAGAAATTTTTGATGTGTATTTTTCTTCCAGGGTTGCAGATATATGGGCATTGCTGTGCAGCAGCCTCTCAGGGCTACATCTGTACTACACTCAGCCTTCCACCACAAAGCCCCCTTTAGATAGTGGGAGCTTCTGGTAGGAGCTCCTGGGACTGTTTCTCTCTCAGGGCCCTTCAAGGAATCACTGGGAGAGAATGGCCACTTCCGCCTTCTCCCGGGGGGCCAACTGTTGCAGCCCCTCATGGATTGGCCACTGTCCCTGGCAGCTGTCACACACAATCTCAACCAGCCATTGGGAATTTCCTCAGCTGGCTGAACTGCAGGGCAGGACTGCCTGCCAAAATTCTGTATTTAAATGAGCCAGTCAGGATCATCCCACTAGTGGGCAGAGCCTTGTGAGTTGGTTTCTCCTGCTCTGGTCCACCAGTGACACTGACTCCTTCAGCACAATCATCAGAAGAGCAAACCCTCCCATGCTCCTGTAATTTTACCCTTTTACCCTTTTTGTTACATTCTAGGTCATTTGTTTTATCATGTATATTCACTATAACTTGCTTCTCAGGTTTGTGGTTTAACCATATTTGTTTCCTAGGTTTCTTGTTTAACCATGTTTTTGCCTCCTTGTACCATCTGACCTTGCTCTGGTTGCTAATGGTTGCCATATCTGGAGCCAGGAAGGAATTTGCCTGCAGAGAGATTGGCCTATCTGGAGGTTTTGCCTTCTCCAAAGCAAAATGTCACAACTTTTGGTGGTTAAGGCATTGGGTGGAATCCTAGTCATCAAGCTTTTGGGTGAAGTGGTGCATCGCCCAGACCTTATCCAGTGGCGTATTCAGTGTACCCCATTAGAGGAGTCTTGATGCAAATCCCTGTCCAGAAGCCAAATGTGGGGTACATGGGCCATAGAGCTTCCAGTGGCAGCCTGAGGATGGCCACGTCCATAGACTGCTATTTTGGGGAGCCCATAATCCTTGGCACAACACTGTTAAAAGCTTCAGCCTCTGGCAGGAGGCTAGAATGGATATTCACCCAATGCCTGAGCAAAAATCCACCTACAATTGGAATCAATAAGGTTGTGGCCATTTTTAATCCAGATTGTTGTCCGCTTGAGTTTGTTCAATAACACCATAGCTATAGCCACTTCATGGATGGCACTGGGACCACAATGTCCTGTGACTCTCCCATCTTTGGTTCTGCAGAATATCCCAGATTTTTTACACAGTCTGCATGTGCTAATGACACATCTTTGGATGTCATATACCTGTGCCGTAATGTATATGAGTATAAGAAAGCACACACACATCCCCACACACATACAAAATCAGTCTGGGGGAGGGACCTTTAACACTAAAAAGCAAAGAAGTCTGAAGTGAAGAATGCACAGCAGTTTGTTAAGAAGTATGCCAGCACTGCCAAATTATGGGGGGTCTTGGGGGGGCTTTAAAAACCTTGGGGACATATCGAGTCCACAAGCAGCTACTTCTGATATAAAAGATGGAAGTTAAAAGGAGAGCTTCCAATCACCTCTGGTATGCAAGAGAAGAGAAGAGAGAAAGGGGGCATATAAGCCTAAGGCTCAGTGTGACTAATTCACGGAGCAGGAAAACTCAATTTCCCATGGGAGCTTGTGTTGTTAATTTCAGAGTGCAGTGTTTCTGAGGGAAGCTTTGGGAGCCATTTATTATGCATATATATATATATATATATATATATATATATATATATATATATATATCCATAGAGCCACTTTAGCACAAGTACTGAAAGCGGTTACAACCTGGAACTAATACCACATGAGGTGGCCAAAGGGCTGAGGATAGACATTTAGAGATAGCATTCTGAAATAGGTCTCAATATCACCATATAAAGTGGTAACTAAGTCCCATTGAAATACACAAGAAAAAATAATGTGAGTTAATTGAATTAACCTTAAGTGTGACTCACATTCTCTGTATTGCACTATGCTCTATCTTGGGGGTTGGCAGATTTCAGGCTTGTGGGATCTACTTCATGTTTTACTAGAGCCTTAAGATCCACCAATGCCAGCCAGGTTGGGGAGGGGGGAGAAGAAAGATACACAGACTTAGAATGAATCCCTGGGTTCTGAACTTTCTGAGTACCAAAAAATAATTTGAGTTTACATGGCTCCCACATATTTTTGTTTAGTCCTGGTTACTCTCCCCATCCTGCATTTCTTTGTGCCTTTCTTTATATCTATTCCCTACCTATCTCTATTTTCTTCATTTAAACATTTCATCCACTTAGAGTCAGAAATTCCCGTCAATCTACTTCAGACCACCCAGAGAGCTATTAGTAGATCCCAATCAACCTTTGGGCAACCCCCTACTCAGTCTCTCTCCCTTTCACTCATATATCCATGAATTAACTGTGTAATCCTCTAAATGTTGGCTTAAATATAAGTTTAGTAGACTTCCTCAGAGTCCTTTGGGAAAAGCCCAGTGGTGGAAAGCAACGGCAGAACATTTTTAGGTAAACAAAAATCAAGCAGTGACATGCACTGAACAAAGTTAAATGCAAATATTTTGTTGTAGTAAATTTGGACTATGATTGCTTATGGTGGTATGCAATTATCTGGGTTGCTTCTAGAGTCGAACAATAGGCACGCCAAATGTCAGTGCTCAAAGCCGGGAAGTTTATTATTAAAATAATTCTAATGAATTAACATTTGCTGTGTGTTCTGACATGAGGCAAGCATGTTGCTTTATTGTGCTGTGTTGTATTGTACCAAGCACAGCACAGTAACCTCAAAGAAGTTTCACTGCATTCCTTCCAGTCAATAAAGCACTACCTTTAGTTTTAAAGAGACACCTGTTCAATTCTTTGCCTTGAAGAAAGCATGAGTTGTGAATCTTTTCTGTGGTGTTCAACAGTAGGGCCTTTCCTGGGGTGAGCAGAGGAACAGTCTAGTGCCTTATTTACTGACCTTTAGATGGCAGATTAAGGTTGAACATCTTTGCAGATTTAATTGGGAATAACCCTCACTGAATACAATGGGTGACATTAAACCAGGCTATACTCCATTGGATTTAATGAACATGATTAATTAGGTTCATCAATTTCGATATGTTTACTCTGAATAAATCTTAATTGAATACCATCCAGTGAAAATTACAGAAAAATCATGACTGAGGAATGACTATTACACCCTAAGCCCTATCACCTTGCATAACATATATTTTACAGGAGATTATGTGGTCATGGCAGTCTACTTTGATCTAAGCAGAAGGATGGGCTACTTCACCATTCAGACTTACATCCCTTGCACACTCATTGTAGTGCTATCGTGGGTCTCTTTCTGGATTAATAAGGATGCCGTCCCAGCCAGAACATCTTTGGGTAGGTCATGGCTTCTCTTTTTTCTGATTGTTTGTGTTCCTATACTGAATTATGACCATTCCCTGTGCACATGGATCCAAACTGTCAGGATCTGGGGCCAATTCATACATAAACTGGGCATCCCACTGTGTGACTGGAATGCCTGCTTTATTTCATGTTATTGTAGTGAACAAAATTATTTCCATGGTGTTTCAGTAGAATTAAAATGACCTTTAGAGAATCCCAGAGTGTTTCTAGGCCTAGTTTTTCCAATTCATGAAACTGGGCCCTCTGCTTTGTCTATGGATACGGTAGCTCCGTGTCATGAAAACACAGCCAACATTTGATACTTAGCAGGAGTAATGGAACAGTTGAAGCTGATGTAACTACATCCTTCTGTGCAACTGAAATGGAAAAATCCAGCACTTTTAGTTCAATCACTGCTATGCGCAAATGCTGCCCAGTGTGATAAACATTGCCTTTTACAATATTGTGACACTCCTTATCCCTTGAAGCACACTCGAGTGAGATGTTTACATGGACTAGTGGTCCTACATAGATCTTAAGTGAAAGAGGCCTATTTGTAAGCTCAGTTAATCAATATCTGTAAACACTTTGAAGATGCCCGAGGAGAGAGGCAGCATGCAACCCAAGGGTATTATTATGATGCATTGCTCACCTCATCCTGAAGCACTGAGACCTTTGCTTGCATTTCTCAGGGGAACCTCACAGTTTATTGGTTTATATAAGCACATTTCTGACCATATCGAGGCAAGCTGATTGTTCTAATCCCACAGAAACCAGGAGCATTCCATAGGGACTCACAATGAGGGAGCTGAATGTTAATGTGGAGTTAAGCAGTACAAGGAATGCCTCATGTGTTGAAGCATATGGGAGAGGATTGTGGTGTTGTGCATTCAGCAGCAGTGTGAAAGGGCCTTCTGCTCATGCCAGCATATGCCGCACAGCTCCTCTACACAAGGGAGAACCCTGAAGTAGTACTGTATTTTCTGTTCCCTTCCTAGGTATCACAACTGTCCTGACAATGACCACCCTCAGCACGATCGCTCGCAAATCCCTCCCCAAGGTCTCTTATGTGACAGCAATGGATCTTTTTGTATCAGTTTGCTTTATTTTTGTTTTTTCTGCCCTGGTGGAGTATGGGACTCTTCACTATTTTGTCAGTAACAGAAAGCCAAGCAAGGATAAAGACAAAAAGAAGAAAAACCCTGTATGTATATTTATTACTACACCAACTGATAACCTACATTTTAATTATGTTTCCCAGAAATGAGCATTTTGTTGTCCTGTAGCTGTATTAGAAGTGGAAACCATAGAAGGTTTGCTTGATGACCAGGGAAGGGAAAGCAAGGAAATGGCTGATCAGGTTCACATGATCCTTTTTTATACCGGGGTTGGCTTTGATAGCCAGATTCCAGAAGAGTACCAGAATACCAGAGTACCAGATTCCAGAAGAGTATCAAGACTGAGTGACAAAATCTGACAAATAGCTATACATCAAATCTCACAGTTAAAGGAAACTTAACTGTTAGTGACAGGAAAATTGACCACTTTTATTTGGTCCATTTTCTGTTCATATGCATATCTTCTATTGTGTTTAATTGCTGTAACCACGGGAACAAACTAAATCCTAGGTACACTTTGTGGGAGCAAGCTGCATTGAATTCCAGCACAGGATTGGGCTACATGTAACATTTAAAATTAATCTGCCTGGAATTATGGTCCCTCTCTTTTGGAGCATGTATTTTCATCAACTAGCTCATTTGGTGATGGCTTGTGAACTCTGAGGCTGTGGTCAAACTGCTTTGTAGCCCAGGCACAGAGAACAGTTCTGGTTGATTGAAAATAACAAGGCAAATCAAGACTATAGATGTGTGTTTGAATTGTTCCAGTTCCCACGAAGGCACACCACAGTTTCTGATAGGAGTAGCCTTTTGGAATTGTGTCTACAGATATATGGGTGGTGGAGGTTAGAAGGCAGGCCTGTAACGTGGGGCATCTGAGGAATGTGACCCACTGCCTTTATGGGTGTCCTTGGACTCCTTGCTAATATTGAAAGATGGCAGCAGGGAAGTTACCTCAAGATGATCTACCTGTACCCATAGAAGTCTCCTCGCTGATCCTATAAACCTGCTGAGTCCTAGAAGCATTGTATTAAGGACAGAAGGAAGGTCGAGAGTATGGACATTACTAATCTGAATTTCAAAATATGAATGATTTCTTCTTGTATCTCTTCCCCCTGCCACTTTATTCCCATCTCTTTTCTTTTCACTGCCTGTATTTTCTCCCTTCTCTCTTTTCTACCACTTACTATTATAAGTTATTTATTTTATAGGGTGTTCTATTAGCACAATGCTGTCCCTCCTCCCTTTTAATGCTGTTGTCTTAATTTGTGTAATCTGCATTGAAATCATTGATAAAAAGGCAATATATAAATCTCTTAAACAAATAGTTTAAGAACCAAGAGATACTTCTACAATCTGCAATCCTTGTTCACCATATTGTGAACAAGGAAGGCAAAAGGGTAGAAACTAATGCCTATAGACCTTGAGGAAGAACATTATCTACTCAAGACTAGTGGGTCTTTCCCCTTAGTTAGAGGAGCAGAAAAGAAAAGTATTTGACTGTCTTACTCACAGTATGTTTGCCTATCCATGGAAATAACTCAGAACAAACCACAGAACCCTGAACTGTCAATCTATTTTAAATTGGATTGCCAAGTTTTGTTAACTCAGATCCTTCTTTACATGTTAATCGCTTTTAAAGTTCTTATAGAAAATTCTATCTTAAATCCTTTTTCTATTTCTATTTCTTTTGACTTGCTATAGTTTAGAAAAGTAACTTTAATTTATGCTACTTTTTGTCTCCTTTCCCCCCTCTCTACCTTTCTTTAATTTAAAAACCTCTGATTCTTTCTTTTTCTGTCTACAAAACCAAAGCTTCTTCGGATGTTTTCATTCAAGGTATAATATTTTTGGTATAGAAATCCACTGCATGTGACTGCTGAATTGAACAACTATAGCTTCAGTAAAGGCTTGTTAGATATTTATGCATTCTACTTGAAGCAACCTTGCAGTGAAGTAGAATGGCTAATATGTAGATATTAACATGAAGTTGATTCAGCAGCCCAAACACTAATTCACTACTGTTTTGAACTTATGATAAGTTCAATGGATTTTAACATGTTTGGATCGCATGCATGAAGAGAGCCTAGTAGTAAAACCAAAGCATTTGTGCTGCTCTCTTTTTTAGTTATTCATGGGATCCAATCCACTAGCTACACCAAGAATCCACAAAAAACCCTTTTAGAACTCAGTTCTGACTCTTAATGATCTCATTTAAAGATATGCAAGCTTCAAATCTCTCAAAGATCTGCAATGAACAATCAGATGCTATTGGAATGGTGCCAATATTGTTCTTACACATACTCTCAGAGTTTTGAAAGGGTATAAATTGCTTACATTCGATGCTCTCCCCAGCTCTTCAGATCATTTGCTATCCAAAATGGCAAATATAGGTAGCTGTATAACAACTTCAAATATCCCTCATTCTGAAATGCAGATACTTAGTTCTTCTGGGTGATTCCACCCCCCCCCCCAAAAAAAAAGCAGGTGGGAGCCAAAATCAGAGCTTTATTAAAATTATAATTTTACTTTGTTTCAAACAATTTTTCTGACTCCAGCCTTAATTTTAACAATTCACTCTTTTTGATCATTTGTGTGCCAGCTGCTGTTTGTTGTGCAGTATGTTCACCAAAGGATCAAAAGAGATTGTCAGTAAAACATGATTCAAGTGATTCTACATGTACAGCTGCTGTATACTGTGTTGACATTATGAGGCTTTTAGTCAATGGACCATTGTTAATCAAGAGCTGCATGTTGTCAGGAGTGCTTCATAGCAGAGATCATTATAGAGCCCCACCTAACCTATATTCAAATAATTCTTATGTGGCATCCTCTTCCCCTTAACCAAATTAAGTTACCTAGCCATGCAGGAACATAAAGCATTCTTTTTCAAGAATTCTGCATTTAAATTACCTCTCACCCCCCCCAACTTAATAGTGATATGGGGTGGGGGAGGGAGAATTGTGATTGCCTTCTTATATGAAGCAGTCACTTAAACAAATCTCAGCACTTTTTATTCTGCATTCCTATTTGGAATTAAACCCTACCAAACTGATGCTGTTAAGTAAAATGGGAATTTAAAGACTAAGTGTTGAATTGCTGCTTTGAGAAAGTTCCAGATTAAAGGTTCATCATTGTAACATATCTAAGCATCATGGCTCCCTCATTCTGACATTATGTAGAGCAACCGATTTTGATGGATCAAATGTTAGTTGAAACAGAACACTGTAGCAACGAGCAAATCACTCATTCTCCTCTCTGCCCTTTCTTGCTGCTCGTTTGTCCTAGGCACCTACAATCGATATCCGCCCCAGGTCAGCTACTATCCAAATGAACAATGCCACACACCTCCAAGAACGGGACGAAGAATATGGATATGAATGTCTCGATGGCAAGGACTGCGCAAGTTTCTTCTGCTGCTTTGAGGATTGCCGAACGGGAGCCTGGCGGCATGGAAGGATACACATCCGCATTGCCAAAATGGACTCATACGCCCGTATATTTTTCCCAACTGCATTCTGTTTGTTTAATCTGGTCTACTGGGTGTCCTACCTTTACCTTTAAACAAGTAGAAAAGAAATTGGGTGAGAAGAGCCTTACTCCTGGAATTTATTAGAGAGATGGGTAACCTGTATAAATCCAAGCTGACGCCCCGTTCCAATGGCTGTAGTGCACTTGAGGGGAATTTTTAACATACTCGTGGGCTTTCCTGCAAGTAGAAGCATCCCATTCTCTTCAGTGCCTGGGAATACTCTACGCACGCTCCTTTATGCACACAGAGCATTCCCTGACATGTGCAGGAGGTGGATCAGCCCTGCGTCACTTAGGAATCCATTGCACATCATGGAACTCTGAACTTCTAAAGTGGTCTGAATTCTTTAGTGCCATAGCCCAGTAAATATCATATCATATATATTGTCTAAGGCTACCATGAAATTGTTGTAGTTTGAATGCTATCAGTCAACGTTTTAAGAAATTCGATAAGCAAAAAAAAGAAACAAGTATTACATACGATACCAATGAATCTGAGAGGCACCGTAGGGAGAGGACCCACAGACCATTACATTTTGGGCATTATGCAGTGGCAGCAGTTCAAAGGTAAAAATACCATTCAGTTTGTGAGCATTCACTATAAATATGTGATATCTTTGTCCTCTGTGGGCTTTTCCTTTTGGAAGAGTCATCTCTCACTTCAGATCGATGTAACTAGTCTAGGGGAAAATAGCTTTTCTTTACATCCAAATAAAAATAGAACTTTTGGGTGACCTCCCTAAAAGCACATGTACAAATGTTGTAAATATTTCACTACCTTGTAGTACTTGGGTCTAGTGCATGGAGAATTTTTTTTTTGGGGGGGGGGGAAATAAATGGCGCCAAGATACCATATACAATATTGTATTTTATTTCATATCCCTGGCTTTGCTGTTATAGCAGAAAAAAACATGGATTAAAATCATCCTTTTCTTTCCTGGCAGAAATGCCTTCTCCCTCATGCATGGAAGATTTGAACAGACAGCACTTTCTGTAAGAAGTTAGACAAGCCTTAAGACGTTGAACAGAACATGATCCATAGACAGAGCACATCAGTAAGACCAATATAAATTATACCTTAGTCTATAGATTAGCTCCAGGTGTTTGCTGCTGTTTTATTCCTCATTTCTCCATAGCAACTGAAACTACAATTATTATGTACTACAAGATTGGCTGCGGTATTCTGAAGCATTTGTTTGCAGTCAACTGATCATTCCCTACTCTGAATGCCGATCATTTGCACCTAGAATATTTTGCTGAGATGCATGATCCATCTGAAGAAACCAGAGCCAAATATAGCTCTTGCTATATTTGCTTTTTCACAAATGCAGCAAACATTTGTTTTCCAAGCAGATGTTGGGACATTTTCATTTTTGCCAGTATATATTCCCACTGTTGACCATGCATTTGTGTGGAGTCAGTGGTATTCCTCTACCCCAGTTGGTTGATGATGATATAGAGTATATCCACAGCTAAAACATGATTTAGAGGTAAATGAACAGCAAAAACACAAAAGTGGTGATGGTGGGAGTGTGAGAGAGGGTGTCTTTAATAAACCGTATCTGTGTAGCACATGTGTATTCAAATAGCAACCAAACCCACTTGGGTCAATCTTGAAATTCATTTAGCAGTAGCTAATGGTTTTAAAACACCTGTACAATGGTCAATTATGCAACATTAAGCACATGTAAATATAACCAACTTTTTTTTATTGTCACAAACTGAAAACACCAGTTCATATCAAATAGGTTTGCAACTGGGAATGAGGAATTTTATATATATATATATATATATATATATATATATATATATATATATATATGCTTTCGTAGATTTTCACGGGTACAGGAATGCAGGTTTTGGTGTCTTCGGGTGTCTTCCCGTGTAAGAGTTGGGGTGTCTAGGCGACGCTTCGACGAGGTCTCACTCGTCATCTTCAGGCTGGTGCTTTCGGCTTCTTGTTACTAGAACAGAGCAGGGTCTCAGTGTTTGAGTTCCTATAAATACTGTTGAGGGGGTGTGGTGTATAGCCTCCAACGTTCTGGGCAGAGAGGAAGTTCCCAGGTTAATGTGCCTTTTCTTCTTTTGTTCATTAATTACTTGAGGGATATCTTGAGTGATTACTTGAGTGATATTCTGAGTACCACTTAGGAGGGTCATTAGGTGTGGATTAGTTGCTAAAGCTTTTGTGTCTTGATCTCCTGAGCTTGAAGAGTTTTTCTGAGAAGATGGCTGTACTGCACTTAGTTGTGCTCTGGCTTGGCTTCGTGTATAGGGGCGAGCTGTGGTTTTGTGCCAACAAATAAACTCCGTAGCCAAGACTCTCATCTCCAGAACCAAACGCCTGGCTGACAAAGACCACTTGACAACTGAGTTACAGAATCTCTCAAATGTGTTAATCGCCAACGGATACCAGCAAAACAGGGTTACGAAGCTAATCCAAAAAGAAACACCCCCCAAAAACCAAGACACAGAAGAAAACAATGGCATGGCCCTCCTTCCTTATATCAAGGGCACTACAGATAAAATTAGCAAAATCCTCCATAAACACAATATCAAAACAGCCTTTTGCACCAACCAAAAAATAGCCAATATCCTCAGAAACCCAAAAGATAAAATCCAGTTAGAAAACCAAGGGGTCTATGAAATACCCTGCAAAGTCTGCCCAGCCACGTACATTGGACAAACAAACAGACGAATAAATGCACGTATCGCAGAACACAAGAATGCCGTCAAAAAAGAAGAAAAAACTTCCTCTCTTTACCAACACATGAAAGAAACAGGACACGAAATTAATTTTGCAGATTCCAAATTGCTCTTTAACATGGAACATCACCACAAGAGAATAATCATGGAAGCCATCGAGATAGAGAAACACCCTCACAACATGAACAAGCGTGACGACACGTCCCGCCTGCCAGACATCTGGAAATTAGCCCTCCCCACAAAAACCGACACCAGAACCAGAGGCACACAGAACGCCATCTCCAATCAACCACACCAGACCCAAACCCAGACCCTCTCCACAGATAAATTACAGACACCATCCAGTAGCCAAACCATAGTGGCACCTCCGGATGCTGCACCCCCCTGCAATCCCTACACAGATCTGGCTGGCACAGGGCACAAAACCACAGCTCGCCCCTATACACGAAGCCAAGCCAGAGCACAACTAAGTGCAGTACAGCCATCTTCTCAGAAAAACTCTTCACAAGGTCAAGAGGTCAAGACACGAAAGCTTTAGCAACTAATCCACACCTAATGACCCTCCTAAGTGGTACTCAGAATATCACTCAAGTAATCACTCAAGATATCCCTCAAGTAATTAATGAACAAAAGAAGAAAAGGCACATTAACCTAGGAACTTCCTATCTGCCCAGAACGTTGGAGGCTATACACCACACCCCCTCAACAGTATTTATAGGAACTCAAACACTGAGATCCTGCTCTGTTCTAGTAACAAGAAGCCGAAAGCACCAGCCTGAAGATGACGAGTGAGACCTCGTCGAAACGTCGCCTAGACACCCCAACTCTTACACGGGAAGACACCCGAAGACACCAAAACCTACATTCCTGTACCCGTGAAAATCTACGAAAGCAAATATATATATATATATATATATATATATATATATATATATATATATATATAATCACTGCAGAATTAACAATAACCAATACAGAGACCTAAGGACAATTTTCCAATGTCTGTATAGTTTTGGAAATAAACATGTATAGAAAGCTATAACTAACTCCTGATCATCAATTGCTCCTTGTCTAATGTGTTTTAAAGAAAGAAATGCACATACCCATAGTTTTTTTTTTCCAATAAAATGGCTGCACTCAACCTCACAGTAGTTTTTAGTTCCTGACTTCATTAAAAGTGTTTTAGTGTGTGTGAAAGAGCGAGCAATGGTGTTTCTGAATTCAAAGTACTTGTAAAAAGCTATATTTTTTTAGTTAGGCAACTCCCCCATTAAGTTATGTATATCCACTTTTGTTCAGCGCATACCAAAACTTATGCATGCACAAATTGCCATTTAATTCACAGCAGAGCTCTTTAGGTGCAGGAGTGTTTGTGAAACTAAATGTCCTGCAAACGCCATTGCCCAGTGGAGGGTCATAGTGAAAACAGAGTGCTTGTCATAACAGGTAGTGTCTGTAAAGGAAATATGGAAGAACCCAACCAAGTTCTAAAGGGAATGAGTGTGAAGTGACTTCAGTATGTGGTTTTACATTATCTCCATCACATGCCACTATTTACATATGGTTGATGGTTTCATAGCCACTAAAGATAAATGGACACCTTAGCTAGTGCTCTAATGTCATATATGGCATACAAATGCATTGTCATTCCTCTCTCTCTTATGTTTCGTTGAATCTTTTGTGCTCTCCCTGCCTCAGAAGAATGATTTTCAGACTTTTTCCCCCCCCAAAGCAACAGTGCTTCTTGGAAACCTAACAGTGATTCTTAACAAGATCATTAATGCTGGACAGCTTCCCTAAGGGAAATTACCAAATCTTCCCCTGCAATGTGCACAGGAAATGGCAATGTCATATCCTAGACTGTATTCGCAGTTTGTGAAAGGCAACACCAGAACCCAACAGATTTTGCTATTTCCTCAAGGTACCAGAGAATGCTCCCTCAGAGTCTTCTGTGCAATGCACAGAAGTTTAATGGCCAACTCACATTGGTGCAGGCATATCAAGAGGGAGAGCTCACTGAAGATCAGAAGTTTGATGGGCAGAAAACCAATGGGAAACTTGGAAAGGTGAATTTCCACCATGACAGTTCAGCTTCTCCATTGGAGGGAAGGAAATGTTTGGAACTAGCCATACCAGCACACTTCAGTCCATTTAAAAAGGAATCTGCAACACTTGCCTTCCTAACAACATTTCCCTTTAACTACATAATCCAGGTGCATTTATGAGTATGGTGCAGTACTTTCTTTGATAACTCCCTCCTAGAAAGAATCTGACTGTGAAACATCTCATTGCTGGCCAACACACATTCACCATTGAGTCCCCTCCTGTTGCATTTATGTAATATATTGATGGCAGCCTACATATACAATTATATGAAGGGGAAAAGCCAGTCCCCTTCCAATGAATTTCTAAAATCTGCAAGACCCTTAGACTAACTTAACAGCCACAACCATTTTCTTATTTAACAAAATCTATGTGTTAGAACTATGATTAGCCACAAATGGGTTCACACCAATTTGTTGAATGGGATGTAACACAACAACAATCTTCACATTTAGAAAGAGAGAAAGATCATCTCAAGGTGTTACCATGTCTGTGATGTCAACAAGTTGCAACACTTACATGTTCTCTACAACAGCAAAATTTGGAACAGGGAACCATCAAGGAACTAAGAACTATCAGGGAGATCTGGAAAACGTAGTTGTATAATCAGAAAATGCTGCAAGTTTCAGAAAATCCAAGGCAAGGTCAAAGAAGGGCAAGTAAGTGAAAGAGAAGTAATGTGTGCGTGTAGAACAGTCAAAAGCATGGATTATGGAAGAACAGAGTCCACAGCGTTTGGAGACAGATACTTTTTTGGCATCTTGAGTTCCAGAGCCTTTTGAATGTACCTAGCCCACCAGAAACTGCCACTCAGAGGAGATTCCAGTGGATGTTATTAATATGACAGAAGGCTGAACCTAGACTGAGTTCCTTCAAGACACCCAGCAGAATTGAACATAATCTGTAGAGGCACCCAACATTAAATATTCCACTTTTCCAGTGGTTCACCTGGATTTCAGATGTCTTTCCTCTGCGACATCCCCTGTTTTTAGAAACTCCAGTGCTCAAATCTGGAACTTTAATGTGCTTTTCCTGCTGACAAGTATGATCTATTATGTGTCAGATCAATTATTCCTATAGCTCATTCTATCAAAACTTGTAGGCAGCTGTTTCTAAGACTTCCCAGCACACCCACTGGCCCTTCATAATATGACTGAATATGGGTCTTCCTACATGCAAAGCATGCTCCCTACCACTCCAGATTCAATTTCTTCCCTCTAGTACAGCTCCACTTGGGCTGAAAGTAGGTTATTTGTTATTTTAATCTGTAGACAAAGTACAAGGTATGGTTATGATCACACACTTTTGCAGAGCTCCTGCTGTTCTTTTGTTCCTGCTGTTGCACACAGCCTGCTCTCTAACTCTGTGCAGAAAATAATCTAGGGAGGATGAACTATCTAGGAGAACATGGACTTTCTGGCCTTGCGTATGGTCTTTGCACACTGATCTGACCTTCTGTACAGAGGGTACTGCATGTTCTAGTCCCTCCACCCTCCATTATTTCAAGAGACTGCATAGAGAGTGCTAATATGAGTTCCACCTATATAGATGTAGGCTACATGCAGAGGTTCGAATAAATGTGTGGCGCAGGGCAAATGGGCAGCATGACAATACATCTATGTTTGTTGCTAGATTGTATGGGGGCTTCTCGATTTTCATTGTCATACATAGCTCAGTTGGTAGAGCAAGGGACTTTTAACCTCAAAGCCATGGGTTTGAGACCCACATTGGGCAAAAGATTCCTGCATTGCACAGTGATGACCCTCATGATCTCTTCCAACTCTTGAATTCTATGACCCTATGCTTTGATGGAGAATTTCATTTAGTCCACATTACAAAGTGGTCCAGACTAATTTTCCAAGTGTGGATTAGAACACAGTTAACAATGGGACTGTTGAAACTGCAGTGCAGTTTTGGTTAAAAAGTGAATGCAAGTGTGCATATTGTACAGGGAAAATGAGTGCAGAATGCATACAAAATTGTGTTTTAGGGGGGAATTGATAGAAAAAGATACAAAATGTGCATTTTAAACGAAAAAAAATGCATATCATTTAAATGAATTTGCTTTGTGTGTGTGTTTTAAAAAATAAAACAAAAATCTTCAGAAAATGGGCCAGAACAGACTTATGATTAGACACACGTAAAACTGAAATGAAACAGAAATATTCTCAGCTATTTACCCTAAGTTGAGGCTGGATTATGACAACAGAAATTCCTATTGCATCTGACAGTATGTACTGGCCCTAAGGCTCAACTACCTACCACATGTAGCCTAATTTGTTACTGGAACAACCTTTTCTATGGCAATGGAATTTTCATTGTGCCATTTTCCCATTCTTTTCCTTTCCCCTCTCACTCAGGGAAGCCCATTGTTCAGCTTGTTATCTATATCCTTATCTGTCCTTTTTCATATCTGCCCATTGTCTGCTAGCAAAACCAGCTCTTTTGAAAATCACTACCCTGACTAGAATTCAGAAACTTTTTCTTGTTCCCGTTCTGAGGGGGAAAGAAAATATTGTGGAGAAACTTAAAGGAACAAGTGGGCTTTCAGAGTTGCAGGTTTCTATACCTTTGTAGGAGCATGTACAGCTATAAAGCCATACTAGGCTCAGATGCTACAATGTCTGGCACAGATAGATGTGAAATCTGCTCTTCCTCCTAGGTTTGCAAATGCCATAACATGGCTTCAGATGTGCCCCTCTAGCTTAGTCTTGTGAGAATGTGTTTCTTTCTACAAAGGAACAGCACGTGTTTATATGCCAAAAATCCTAAACTGATTTCTTGTTATGGGGCTGGGAGGGACTCCCTATCCTAAACCCCAGAGCACCAGTGTCAGTAACAATAGAGAGCTAGATGGAGACATGTTCTGACTCTGTTGAAGACAACTTTCTACAATATTTGTTGTTTCGTTAATAAAGCACACATGATGCCCAGGTCAGCATGCAGTAAACTCATCTTGAAATAGGATTAGAATCATGAGCTGGAAGTGGCCTCTAAGGTAATATTTGTCTTCCAATGTAGGAAACCCACTGTCAACAACATTTTGTCATCTTCTCTCATTTAAGTAGGCTGTTCACACCACAAAGTCTCTTAGGAGGCGGCAGGGGTTCTTTGGTAGGCATTCATTAGAACAGACTGTGCTTCCAAGACTCTCTAGGGAATTTAGTTTGTTAGCATATCGTTAAATGGTAGAAGTTCAGTCATCTGACAGGTAATAGAAAGCAATGTAAAGTAACAAAACCTTTGCTAAACTGGCCTTCCACTCAGCCTAAGGTAATGAGGGTTTGCTTAAAATGTGGATTTGTGACAAAACCCTCAGGATATAAAATGAATCTTATTAATGGGCACACAATCATACATTGCTCAGCAAAGTGGTACTTTCCCCCACTTTTTTACCAAGTTTGTATTAGAGGTGCACGCAAACAAGGTTTAGTTTGGATCAGGATTTGGGCTTTGGAAAAAGGCTGTCTCAGTCTGTGGTGCAGCCCATTTCAACTTCAGACCATCCTACTCTATTTCATCCCTCCATTCACTATTGGAAATAATAAAAAAATGTCAACAATTCCCCCCACCTTTTGACAGATGTGAACGAAATGTATAGGAAAAATACATTGATGAACCCTGCCAAATTACAGGGGTTTTTTGCTGGTGACATTTAAAATGTAGGCTTTGTTATTTTAAAGTAAAAGTCCATGGCTTTATTTTATTTGGGGGCATGACTGAATGAAATTTGCAGGCATCTCTCCTTCTTAGGACATGAATCATGTCAAATTCCAGAAGGATAGCTGCTGTAGTTTTGCGCACAAGAGTAGCTATTAGAATTTTAAGATGGATAAGAAAATGAATCACTTAATCTCCTGCAGTGTTTTGTGGACAATTGGCCTTAAGACTGCAGACATTAGATGGGGGCCCCTGGGTAAGAAACCTGCCAAATTATAGGCAAAAAGTCCAGAGCTGATGGGCTAGACAGCTTTAAAATTATTTGGGGAGGAAGAACTAAAAGGGCTTTGCTTTCCAGTTGAAACCATTCCCTATAAGGCTATAATGGAGCTCTTCCTCTGCCCTCCCCCTGCCCTCTCCCACTCTGCCTTCTTTAGCATCCCCAACTGGCATTATTCCTTATAAAAGTGATCTTAGAGACATTACTTACTTTTAAGACACTTGACTTACTTTTTTTTATTACTTACATTACTTACTTTTTTAGACACTTGACTGCAGCATTTTTTGAAATGTCTGGATTGCCAAGGAGCAGCAGAACACTTCAAAAGTCATGGGTACACAGATCCTGCTTTGCCTCAGACATGTCCAAATTCCCTCTGAAGAACCTTGTTTTACTTCAGGATGCATCCAAATCCAACACACATCCCTAGTTTATACTCCGTGGTCCTGAATGGGGCAACTGTGCCCCTGAAGGACCAGGTGTGCAGCCTGGGAGTCATTTTGGACTCACAGCTGTCCATGGAGGCGCAGGTCAATTCTGTGTCCAGGGCAGCTGTCTACCAGCTCCATCTGGTATGCAGGCTGAGACCCCACCTGCCCTCAGAGTGATACATGCTCTAGTTATCTCCCGATTGGATTACTGCAATGCGCTCTACGTGGGGCTACCTTTGAAGGTGACCCAGAAAATGCAACTAATCGGCGGGCACCAGAAGCTGCCCTGAAAACACAGAAGGGACCCCGTAAGGAGACCCGGAGTGAAGGAGGGGTAGCGGTGCTGTGAGTTCATCGCTCTTTCCGCGGAAGCGAAGCCGCGCGGCTGTTACAGATGAGCACTGATCCTTCTTCCTAAAATCAACACCAAACTGCAAGTAACATACCCGTGAGTAAAGGGGTTTAAAATTTGGCAAAGAATTTTGTAAATTCGGCTGAAAGCGGGAGACGAGAAAAGGGAAGTCAGTCTTCCGACATTGCTGACAAGATCAAAGCAAAGCTTTAAAAAGCGGAAAGCGCTTGAAACGGGACTGTGGGAAGCTTTAACTTTTCGTGCTTTTAGACCTGCTTGTTCCTTTAAACTGAAGGTGGAAATGGACATTGACTAAAAGAAGTAGTAAATAGGGATTCTCCTCCTGTTTCCTTTTTTCTTCGGGCTGTATTTTTAAGGAGCCAGATCGTCGGGCTGCCAGAGAGGGAGACTGTGTCAAACTGCGGAAACAGTTATAAAAACTTTGCTGGAGCTTAACTGTTACATTTGAGCAGAAAAGATTGGATGGGATACTGTTGCAAGCACCACTTGTGAAACTTTGTTGAACTATAAAAGGTGCTTTGGGAAACTTTGAGTTTCTGAAGGGACTGTTGGACTATTGGATTTACTGATTTGAAATAAGGAACTTTAATGGCGGATTACTTCCTTCTTTGTCTTTGAAACTTGGTGGCACTCCCCCTGCAGGGCTTTCGGATTATAAAATCCTGGGAACTGACTTTTGTTTTGAATTCCACTTCACTGGTTGTTTACTTCTGAATTTGTCTTTCCCATGGAACAACAGACAATCTGACCTTGAACACTGACAGATGTGTAATGAGTGGTGCAGGGAGAACAAGAGCATCTAAAGCTAAGGAATCTAAAGAGGCTAAGGAAAAAGAAAAAGAAAGAAAACCAACACAATTTGTACAAACAACACTGACCCAAGGACGCCGATCGTCGGTTCCAGCTGTACTGGTGTCCCAGAGGGAAGGGGAAATAACCGAGAAGTCCACTGAAGAAGATATGGCAGCAGGTGGGTCAGATACATTATTAAAACAAATATTGGAGCAACTATCAAGTTTAAACCAGAAAGTGGACGACCAGTCTGTGAAAATAGATAAAGCGACCTCCTCGATTCAAAAATTGACTGAACAAGTCTCCCAGCACACCCAAGCAATAGAGAAATTGCAAGGAGCAACAGCGGAAAACCGGGAATTAGCTGGAGAAGCAATTCAGAAAGTGGGAGCTTTACAAAAAGAAGTTGAAGAAATAAAAGGAGAAGTCAAGCCTCTGCATAAACAGGTGGGTGAACAACAAATCTATCTGTCAATGGTGGAGCTGAAAAACCGTGAGAGTAACATCAAATTGAGAGGCATCCCAGAACTTGAGCAAGGAGATCTGATTGGATATTTGACACAAGAATTTTCAAAGTTCTGGGGTATAACAGAAGACACAGACTTCAAGATTGTCTCGGCATACAACTGGGAAGATTGGTAAGGAAAGACAGATCCAGGGACTGTTTGATAATTCTAAGATCAAAGGAAGAGAGAGACAAGATCCTAGGCCTTCACTTCAAAAAAGCAATTGAAATACAAGACAAAAGGGTGGAAATTTACAGAGATATTCTGAGACAGCTGTTGGACCTCAGAGCCACCTACACAGAATTAGCAAAATTGCTGAGACAAAACGCAATTCCCTATAGGTGGGAGTTTCCACAAGGACTATCTTTTACTTACAAAGAAAGGAAGGTTAAAATTAGAACACCTGAAGACAACCAAAAGTTCCTTCACGACCACGGAGAAGATCTTCAAAAAGGAACAGATTGGCTTCCATCTTTACCAACAATACCGCCTGGTGGCGGGCTAACACCTGTACCCTCGGGACCTGAGCAAAAGGAAGGCACCTCATCTTAAGAACATTTAAATCAGAACAGGATGTCTCTGCAGCTACTTAGTTGGAATATAAATGGCGGGAATTCTCCGGAAAAAAGAAGAAGGATATTTCATATCCTAAAAAAAGAACAACTGGACGTAATATGCCTTCAAGAAACACATGTGACTAGGCTCCACAGGAAAGTATTAATTAACAAAAGACTAGGCCAAGAATTTATCTCATCAGACAAAGTCAAAAAAAGAGGCGTTGTAATATATGCAAAGGAGAACCTGTCACCAAAATTTTTATTCAAGGATGACCATGGAAGAATTCTTGCAATTGAAATTCAAACACAAGGGGAGAAGATTTTGATATTAGGAATTTATGCGCCAAATGATGGAAAATCAGAATTCTACAAGAAGCTGCATGAGACAATGCTGGATTTTCTGGACTATTCTAATATTATCGTGATGGGAGATATGAATGGGGTGGTTTCAACAAATATGGATAAATCCCAAAATCAAAATTTAACAACAGACGGCAGACTTCCTAAAACATTTTTTGAAATGACAGACAATATGGACTTGATTGACATCTGGAGGACAAGGAACCCCTTGGGTAAGGAAGGAACCTTCTTTTCTGAGGCCCATTTGTCATGGACACGAATTGACCAAATTTGGATATCTAGAGGGCTGGCACCGAAAACAAGAAAAGTGGAAATCTGCCCAAAAACCTGCTCCGACCATAATGCCTTGAAAATGGAATTGAGACTTACCCCAACTGGATCCTTTAGATGGAGAATGAATGACACCTTATTAAGAGATCAAGAGATTGTTAAGAAGGCCCAAAAAACGCTAAAGGACTACTTTGAAATAAACTTGAACACTACGGTGGAGAAAAGAACAATCTGGGACGCAAGTAAAGCTGTAATGAGAGGGTTTCTGATACAACAGAATACAATAAAGAGAAAATTCTGGAATGGAAAAAAAGAAAAAATTCTAGAGAAAATAAGTGAAGGAGAGAAAAATCTGAGAACCAAACCAAAGTCAAAAGAGGTGCTAAGAGAGATCAAATTTCATCAAGCACAGTACTCGAAATTGATCAATCAAGAGATTGAATGGAAAATTAAACAAATGAAGCAGAGATCGTTTGAATCAGCAAACAAATGTGGAAAGTTGTTAGCGTGGCAGTTGAAAAAAAGACAAAAGTTAAATACGGTTACAAATTTGGAGATTCAAGGAAAAATAGTTCAGAAACCAGAAGAAATAAGAAAGTGCTTCCACAGATACTTCAAAGAGCTTTACGCACAGGGGCCTCAGAAAGAATCGGAAATAGACCAATTTTTGAGGACAAATGGACTATCTAAAATAAGTCAAGATAAAAGATCAATTCTCAACAGTAAAATAACTCAACAGGAAATTGAAGGTGCCATCCAAAATATGCAACTTGGCAAATCTCCAGGCCCGGATGGACTTACCTCCAAATATTATAAGACTTTGAAGGACTTTTTGATACAACCGTTGTTGGAGGTTTGTAACCAGATCATGGAGGGGAGGAGGGCACCGGAAACGTGGAAAGAAGCATTCATCACTTTGATACCCAAATCAGAAAGGGAAAAGACCCAGCTTAAGAACTACCGTCCCATCTCACTCCTGAATGTGGATTACAAAATATTTGCAGACATTTTGGCAAATAGACTTAAAAATGTACTAAATGAAGTAATTCACAAGGACCAAGCAGGCTTTCTCCCTGGTAGACACATGTCTGACAACACTAGGAACATTATTGATATATTGGAGTTGTTGCGAATCAGAAACACAAGGGCAGCTTTAATTTTTATTGATGCGGAGAAAGCATTTGATAACATCTCTTGGATGTTTATGAAGAAAAACTTGAAAGGGATGGGAGTGGGACGGGGGTTTGAGAATGGTTTGGAAGCAATCTATTCAGAGCAAAAAGCCAAACTGATAGTGAACAATGTGGTATCGGAGGAACTTCAAATTGAAAAAGGGACACGACAGGGGTGCCCTCTATCCCCTTTGTTATTTATTTCTGTTCTGGAGGTATTGCTGAATATGATCAGAGAGGACCAGTTGGTGCAGGGTATAGTGGTCGGAGCGAAACAATACAAACTGAAAGCTTTTGCAGATGATTTAGTCTTGACAGTACAGGAGCCAGAATCTAGTACAAAAAGAGCTCTTGAACTTATCTCGGAGTTTGGTCGGGTGGCGGGATTCAAGCTAAACAAACAAAAAACTAAGGTTTTGGTTAAAAATCTGACACCTACAGAGATAGAGGGGTTCCAGAAAGAGACAGAGCTAAGTGTGGTTAAAAAAGTGAAATACCTGGGGGTATCCTTGTCCACCAAAAATTTAAACCTATTCAAAGATAATTATGAAAAATGTTGGTTGGAAATTAAAAAAGACTTGGATATTTGGTCAAGATTGAAACTTACCTTGTCAGGCCGAATCGCAGCTATAAAGATGTGTGTTTTGCCAAAAATGTTATTCTTATTTCAAACCCTTCAGGTCGTGGACAGAATGGAATGTTTTGGAAAATGGCAGAAGGATATCTCTAAGTTTGTCTGGCAGGGCAAAAAGCCCCGAATAAAATTCAAAATACTAACTGATTCAAAAGAAAGAGGGGGGTTTGCCCTGCCGGATTTAAGGTTGTACTACGAAGCTGCAGGCTTCTGCTGGCTGAAGGATTGGTTTCTGTTGGAAAACACTGATGTCCTAGATCTGGAAGGGTTTGACAATGTGTATGGTTGGCATGCATACTTGTGGTATGACAAGGCGAAGGTTCACAAATTGTTTAAAAACCATATTGTCAGAAAATCAATTTTTGCCGTCTGGATGAAGTACAAGGACTTATTAGAAAGTAAGACCCCGAGGTGGTTATCACCAGTGGAAGCCAAGATTTCAAAAAAAAGGCCCAATATGGAGGCCTATTGGCCAAAATATTGGGAATTAATTGAAAGAGTTGGAGACAATTGGAAGCTCCAAAGCCAGGACAAACTAAAAAGTAAGGTGCGAGATTGGTTACATTATGCTCAAATTCAAGAGGTATTTAAAATGGATAAAAAAGTGGGTTTCCAGATGGAGAAATCGAAACTGGAGACGGAGTTACTAGAACCAAAGACTAAGGTACTTTCGAGGATGTATGACTTGCTGCTTAAATGGAACACACAGGATGAGACAGTTAAATCTGCTATGATAAAATGGGCACAGGATGTAGGACACAACATTATGTCTGAGGACTGGGAAAGGTTATGGAACACCGGTATGAAATTCACGGCATGTAGTGCCTTGAAAGAGAACATTATGAAAATGGTATACCGGTGGTACATGACCCCAGTCAAGTTGGCTAAAATATATCATCTTTCTGATAATAAGTGTTGGAAATGTAAGGAGGCAGAAGGGACATTCTTTCACCTCTGGTGGACCTGCCCGAAAGTAAAGGCCTTCTGGGAAATGATACATAATGAATTGAAAAAGGTATTTAAATATACCTTTTCTAAGAAACCAGAGGCCTTTCTCCTGGGCATGGTGGACCGGAAGGTGTTAAAGAAGGATAGAACCTTGTTTATGTATGCAACCACAGCAGCAAGGATCCTTATTGCAAAGTTCTGGAAAACACCAGATTTACCCACGCTGGAGGACTGGCAGACGCAGCTGATGGATTACATGGAGTTGGCAGAAATGACTGGCAGAATCCGAGATCTGAGCGAAGAAACAATGGAGGAGGACTGGAAAAAATTTAAGGACTATTTGCAAAAATACTATAAGTTGTTTGAATGTTAAGATTGTGCACGATTAAGAAACGTTATGCTTCTGCAATTTATTTAAGTAAATGATAAAGTAAATAATGACGAAAAAACGAGATAAATTAGAAACAAAATATTATGTTTATTAAAAGTTCTGAAACCAAATTACAAACTTCTGAAATTGGCAACATAATAAACTCAAAGGTACAATAAGATGTGAAACAAGATAACAAATTGCTGAATTGGCTAGAATAATGAATGCAATGTTGAGAGGATGTGAGGAGGTCCAAAAGAAAGTGAATTGTTGATATCTAACTTCTGTTTTTCTTTTTTTACTCTTCTTTATATATATAAAAAAAATGTTTCTTGCATGTTGCTATGTAAACTAATCTGTCAACCTATGGAAAGAAACGCAATAAAAAAATTTTTTATAAAAAAAAAAAGAAAATGCAACTAATCCAGAATGCGGCAGCTAGACTGGTGATGGGGAGTGGCCGCTGAGACCATATAACACTGATCCTGAAAGACCTACATTAGCTCCCAGTATGTTTCCGAGCACAATTCAAAGTGTTGGTGCTGTCTTTTAAAGCCCTAAATGGCCTTGGCCCAGTATACCTGAAGGAGTGTCTCCACATCCATCATTCAGCCCGGACACTGACATCCAGTGCCGTGTGCCTTCTGGTAGTTCCCTCTTTGTGAGAAGTGAGGTTGCAGGGAAACAGGCAGAGGGCCTTCTCAGTAGTGGCACCTGCCCTGTGGCACACCCTCCCGTCAGATGTCAAGGAAATAAACAACTATCTGACTTTTAGAAGACATCTGAAGGCAGCCCTGTTTAGAGAGGTTTTTAATGTTTGGCGCTTTATTATGCTTTTAATTCTGTTGGGAGCCGCCCAGAGTGGCTGGGGAAACCTAGCCAGTTGGGTTGGGTATAAACAAATTTTATTATTATTATTATTATTATTATTATTATTATTATTATTATTATTATTGCATCAAGTAGGAATGAACTCCACACATCAAAAGAGCAATTCTATAAAAGGGCAAAACAAGAATAACAACTGGCAGGGTGGTATAAATTAATAGCTCAAGTACTTTAAAAATATTTCCAGTTTAATAAGGCTGCATTCTTATGTGTATTTACTTTGATTCAGAGGCATTTGCATCTGAACACAAAAGCTTTAGATTCTTACTAAGAGTTGCCAACTTCTTACAAACTGCTGTTCATGAAGCCTTTGACAACAGCTTCTTTGACACACATTAACACAACCCTCACCATCTTGGTGCCATCCATACATTTTGAATGAAAACTCTAATAGTTGGCCATTCTGGCTGCAACTGATGGGATTGGAGGTCACAGGTTGGGAAAGTCTACACTAGTGGGTAATGATTGTCATCTACATGTAACATGCCATAAAAAGTTTCCCCAGTTGATTCTTGAAGTTCAAGGTGCTCTAAAAGGCAAAGGTTCAAAGTCATTTGGCAACACTGCGGTGCTTGAGGTCTTGAAAAACCTCTTAGCATAAATGATTGTAGGAAACCCCACTACAGTATTATCTCCACTCCGATAGCAATATTATGTATGATTTATCAAGCTTGTTCACATAGAATGGCAGCTTATAGTTGTATGGCTTAGAAAATATATGTTCTTCCATAACACTTTGCAGAACCCATTCAGATTCTTACTATTTTTCAGTTATGTCAAATAAAAAAAGTACTATAAACATTTATAGGGCTATTTACTAGTTTATGAGACAATACTGCTAGTATATAGCAGCTATTCTGTTCATAATGATAAATCAGAATTCATGGGCAGCTGAATTATGCTTGAGTTATGAGGCAACATTAACACAAGAATGCCATAAATAACTGTGTTATATAAACAAAATGCACGATGTAGATTGAATCTCATTTGCTATTGTGTTTCTCATTCAGCTAGTTGAGAGGGGTCCTCTTTATGGTCTGCTTGGGTTTTTACCATTCTGAAAAACATAGCGTTCCTCCACAAAGTTGGCTAACTTAGTGCTCATCCCTGACTCCAAATCACTTATTAATAAATCATCCTTGGGAGACACTTACTTCCCTCCATTATGAAGTTGAAAATAAAGGAGGGCATCAAATGAAATAGATTCTGAATTCAGGTGAATTCTCCTGCAATCCCTGTTTTCTCCCTCCTGTCCTCTTCCTTCAGGTTATTTTGATTTCTTTTTCTTGGTTATCTGCCTACCTGACCTCTACTGTTGCAATGTCTTGTTAAATAAAGAGAAAGGAATCTTTTGTGACAGACAGAGGTGAAGAATGTTGGGATGCTCTGTTGTACATTTACACACACACACATACACACTGGTATTTCTAAATTGACTAGGACATGAACAAATATCAACACGATCCAGTGTTATTCTCATCAGTGAGGTTTCTTCAGTCCTCTGCAGCATTCTTATTTAGGAGAAGATGATGAGAAAAGTCTAAAAATAGAGGGTGGGTTGCTGAAGGGAGCAACTAGCTTGCTCTATTTAGTTAAACCTTATTTGCAAGGCAGACTATGAAGGCTCCTTATAGAACCCTTCTTTTAATACGTTACAGAAGGCACCTCTTTTCTGTATAGATGTCGGGTCATTTCTTCTTATAGCAAACGTAGGTGGGTCTGCTCCCTACCATTTTAGTATTGAAATGGAACCATCCCAAAATAAGATAGCAGTCTCTATTCCACCCCCCTTCCACCTACTATTTAGAAAATAGGCATCTCCCCACAAATGCAGAAATATAGAAATTTGTAAATTAGAAGGAAAAGAATTGCTAGGTTGTTTTAATAACAAAACAAAACAAAAACCCCGCATAAGAAGGACCTTGGCGAAAAGCCAGGATTTAAAAAAACTTGAAGGCAGTTGAGGTAAGAAATAGTTTACACCTTGGATAGATTATACAACCAAAGTCAGCTACCTGAGGCACACTGCCTAATGGTAGAGCCAGACCTCACAACAGAGAAATGCCTCATGGGTGGAAAGAACAAAATAGTGCCTACCCTCCAAGATTTCTCCAATGAAAATGGGGACTTCCCATTTCATAATGATAGTTTTACTATTTATAGCCCACACATTTTATTGGGTTGCCCCAGCACTCTGGGCAGCTTCCAACGTATATAAAAACATAACAAAACATTAAACATTTGAAAAACTTCCCTATACAGGATTGCCTTCAGACAGCTTGGGGGGGAGGGGTCAGATAACTCCATAACCTCCTACCTTTCTTCAACAAAATAGGGACATCCTAAGGAAAAGCGGGACATTCTGGAATCAAATCAGAAACTGGGAAGGCTTCTCTAAATCAGGGATGTCCCTGGAAAATAGGGGCACTAGGAGGGTCTGAAAGTGGCCTGGCCCACACTTTCTTTTCTTTTTTTTGACACACACAAACACACACACACACACGGCCTGAACAAGGCTTCCAGCTAGCTAGAAGAATTATTCATACGGGGTGGACATGCACTATAAAAATGTTGCTTGTTGCAGGGTTTTGTGTGTGTGTGTGCATGCGCAAGTACAAACAAATACACACACAAACATGTTTGTGTGCATGCATACTTGTGTCCATGCTTATCAGTTGATTAAGAGCTTTGAGAGAATTTATTGTGAGAAAAGCTTTGCAATTATGCCAAGACATAGCACAACCAAACTAGTTCCATACCGTCCACTTACGCTGACAACAGCTGTCAAGGGTCTCCAGTCCTGCCACTTGAGAGCCTTTCTTGAACCATCTGCATAGAACCTTTGTGGTGTAATGGTTACAGTGTTTGACTAGGACCTGGGAGACCAGGGTTCCAATCCCTGCTCAGCAATGCAACTCACTAGGTGACCTTGGGACAGCCAATCACTCTCAGCCTAACCTACTTCACAGGGGTTTTGTGAGGATAAAATGGTGAGAAAGAGAACTATGCACACCACCCTTGAGCTCCTTGGAGGAATGCTAAGATATAAATGCAATAAACAAATAAACAAACACCCCGCACAAGTACAAAATAAAGAATATAGGTTCCACGTTGCCCACTGATGCATCAGGAATGTGCCATTCATTACTTGACTTTCCAGAATAACCAGGGTCTATTTGACATGTTTGTTTATTTCACGTTGCATGCATTGCTCCCTCGCACCATATGATACCCTTGATTGTGGGTTGCTTTGTACATTTTGATCAAACTTCTATAACAATTTAATAAGCTGAAGCTGAGTCATTTTTGTTCAATCTCCATTCTTGACAGAAATGACATAATTTGATTTCTTAATGAAAACAGCTCAATGTGCAGACCCAAAGATGTGTTCTTTAATGGAGAATAAAGAACAGGCATTATGGCAATATAGACAGGGACTTAATTTTTTAAAAAATAAATGTAATGTCCTCAAGGCTCATTTCCTTCCACGACTGGATCTTCAAATCCTTTCAGTTGGCTCTTATGCCCTAATTAAATGAATTAGTCTTAACTATGGTTTAAAGTTTGTTTTATTATTAACACATCTGCTGAAGAAACACTCAGAAAACATCAGTAAAGTTATCACTACAAAGCAACAAAAGCAGCAGCAGCAGCAGCGTCTTCAATTAGAGCTACCATATACTGCTACCCTTACAAATCAAACAATAGATATTAAGACCACAGCAGACAGCAAGGTGTGGAATGGCTTCAGTCCATTTAAAACCAATGAATTATCCACAAACACCATGTTACCATAAGCATCAGGCAATCTCTCTGAGACCACAGAATCACAGAGCTGGAAGGGACGACAAGGGTTATCTAGTCCAACCCGCTGCAATGCAGGAATGGTTTTGCTCAATGTGGGGCTCGAACCCATGACTCTGAGCCCTACCAACTGAACTATCCTTTGTACAGATGAGTACTGAATTCCAAGTGAAGCCTCCTCATGCTTCATGTTGTTGTTGTTTAGTCATTTAGTCGTGCTGGTACCTTCGAGAACACCGTCAACCATCTCGTCCTCTGCCGTCCCCTTCTCCTTGTGCCCTCCATCTTTCCCAACATCAGGGTCTTTTCCAGGGAGTCTTCTCTTCTCATGAGGTGGCCAAAGTATTGGAGTCTCAGCTTTAGGACCTGTCCTTCCAGTGAGCACTCAGGGCTGATTTCCTTAAGAATGGAGAGGTTTGATCTTCTTGCAGTCCATGGGACTCTCAAGAGTCTCCTCCAGCACCATAATTCAAAAGCATCAATTCTTTGGCAATCAGCCTTCTTTATGGTCCAGCTTTATGGTCCATGCTTCATACCAAGGCTAAATAGGAGTAGACTCACAAGTGGCAAGTGCTGAATATTTCAGTGTGAGGCCCAAGAAAGCCTGGTAAAAATTCTAGCTGTGTCAGAGCCCCATCTGAACTATACTTTCAGAGCATTTCCAACATGGCTTCCATAAAATAATCTTGGGGCCTTTCGTTTGTTGAGGGTGCTGAGAGTCATTAGGAGGCCCCTATTCCCCTTCAGAGCTACAATTCCCAGAGTGCTTTAAAAATCATTCCCTCTGTGAGGGAACTCTGGAAATTGTAGATCAGTGGTGTGAGCAGGGGTCTCTTAACTCTCAGCCTCCTAAACACTCTACAGTCCCCACAATTCTTTAGGGGAAGCCATGACTTTTCCATCCACACAACCACAAGAAGCATTGTCAGATGTCAAGGCCATATTCCAGTCAGGCAAAAACACTCTGGATGCAAAGCATGGCCAGTGAGGGATGTGCCCCTGGGCAGAGGGCATGTGGCAATCTGTGGAGAGTTCCAAGGGCCAGATAGAGAGACGTTGAGTACCATATTTGGCCTCTGGTCAGGGCCTGAAGTTCCTCATCTCCTAAGGTTGCCACCAAGGTTCATCTAATACATGATTTGAAGCAGACTCTGTGACTCTGCTAATATCCAATTGTGTTGTGAAATGCAGTCCTTGTAGATTGCAAAGTCGCTAGAAATATTTCACACAAATATGTTTGTTCTCATTAGTCATCTATCTCTGCTGAGCAGAGGGTTCATTTGCTCAATGTAATGGCATCTACCACATAGCCTCATTATTTTATTGCTACCAGACCTTTGTTTCTATATCAACGTGGAACCTATTCTTTCTGAGAGAAAGGACAGTCACTAGATACCTCACATTCTTAATAAATCAAATGACTGGCTTCAGTTGAAAGAATGCCCTTTTTCATAGTGTCAGGATGATTTAAAGCAGCTTGTCGGATGCCCATGAATGAACTCTGCTACCCTCAGAAAAGAAGATGATCCTATTAAGACCAAAATGAAGTGTGTGGGGAGGGGAGGGGGAAGCAGTCTGGAAGGAATAGGTTCAGTTTTGTACAATGCTCATTGTATGAAAATGGCAATGCAATCTCCCCTTTTCAATGGGTAGGAGACAGCCACCTTTCCATCTCTATGCCAGATTCCTTTATATCAGGCGTAGGCAAACTCGGCCCTCCACATGTTTTGGGACTACAACTCCCATCATCCCTAGCTAACAGGACCAGTGGTCAGGGATAATGGGAATTGTAGTCCCAAAACATCTGGAGGGCCGAGTTTGGGGATGCTTGCTTTATATTATGTCACTGCAGCTAAACCATGCATGCCAAGCCTGGCTTACTGAGCACAAGGTATATCTGCTGAGTAGAAGGGCCCTTCAACGGCAAAAAATGGAACAGTAGCTATGATGTCACTTGTTATTGTCAAGTGTTACACAGCCTGCAAAGGAGTGTGATGGAAAAGTCTGAGCTGCTCAAGTAAAAAACCAAAACCTGTTGTCCTCTAGTTTCCTTAACCCTAAGCAAGGTTCTTTGGGACACCACCAGTGTAGCTCACAGCTGCCTCTGCCTCTCCCAGTAGCAGACTTAGTGCTCTCAAATTTCAGTGGCACCCTGTGCCAGCCAAAATTTGACACTCCCCTACCTTTCGCCTTCTGCTCTACATCGTTGTTTTGGCACCCTCTTGGTATGGTGCCCAGTGCGGGTGAACCAGTTGCGCTCCACTAAAAATGCCTCGGGACGCAGGTGGCGCTGTGGTCTAAACCACTGAGCCTAGGGCTTGCCAGTCAGAAGGTCGGCGGTTCGAATCCCCAAAACGGGGTGAGCTCCCGTTGCTCTGTCCCAGCCCCAGCCAACCTAGCAGTTCGAAAGCACGTCAAAGTGCAAGTAGATAAATAGGTACCGCTCCAGCGGGAAAGTAAACGCGTTTCCGTGCACTGCTCTGGTTCACCAGAAGCGGCTTAGTCATGCTGGCCACATGACCCGGAAGCTGTACACTGGCTCCCTCGGCCAGTAAAGCGAGATGAGCGCCGCAACCCCAGAATCGGTCACGACTGGACCTAATGGTCAGGGGTCCCTTTACCTTTACCTTTTAAAAATGCCTCTGTCTCTTTCCATTTGTACTTTGTAGTCATAGCCACAAAGGAAGTTTCTGGTGAAGTAGGTGAGAAAACATAGCTCTCTCTTACCATAGCAAACAGTAGTGCTTTTTTCAGGGGGTACCCAAGGGTACACAGTACCAGCACCTTTGGGGGGAGGGGGGAAATGTGACACTTACTGTAACAACTTCTCAGTGAGTACCATCACCTATTTTTTCTAGGAAAAAAGAAAGCACTGGTAAATAGTAGGCGACCATGCACAAAAAATTGGGTCACAATTCAAAATAGCAAAACGAGGCATGTTGCCTAACTCAAATCACCCCAAAGGCCATTGGACTGAGAGAGGAATAAATACCGTATGTCTTGTATCTTAGATAATAGTTGGTTTAACTCTGAGGTGGGGAAACCTCAGTTTTCCGGTCAGATGCACATCCAAATTTCATGCAACCCTCTGGATTCTTTCCCAACTATCCCGTGGGAAAGAAAAGGGGCTTTGATCTTGTTAAACATCCATTGCATCTACTTCCTGTGTAAGACAATCAGCTAAAAAGCAGAAAGGTAATTGTCTCGGCAGGCTTGCGTTCCTTGCAAAAACTAGTTCATGCATTTTGCAATTAAATGCATGCAAGTTTCAGGGTGAAATTTCATTTTGAAGTCTGAGAATTAAATAGCCGTAAGGCAGGCTCTGCATTTCAGCTGTGCATTGACTTAAGTCTGGGTGCTTCTGCTGGGACTACTGAGCTCTTTTTGCCTCCCCCCCCCCCCACAGTCAGAACAGATAAAACAGAGTTTGAATAAAATAGAGGTTGAGATATAAGATTGTGTATGGGTCTGCCCACACCCACTTTGGGATTTGACCTTCCCCATGGCTGGAATGTCATTGAGCCCATGGATTTGACATTAATGGCTTGCACTTCCTGCTTCCTTTTTGGTCAGCTCACATTCTGGAACCTCCTATTTTGAAAATTAAATCCAGCCTACGGAGTACAGACATGCCTAGTCTGGTTCTCACAAAAAATCAGTGTCATGCTCTCCTACAGCATGTTCAGTAATCTAAATTCACGTCTGTAAAGAATGCTTTTGGTGGTGAGGGATGAATCTTCTCACCTTTCAATTCAGCTTCACACCTCCCTCTATATGCTGTGTTCTTGATGCCATTCACCAAAGCTTTTGGGAAGAATGGCTTGGAAGAATCTCATATGGACTGCAACTTCAAGTGACACTGTCTCGAAACCAAACAAAACCCATCATCAAATATTTGTCATATTTTCTCTTCATACCCCCTCAGCAGATTCTGACAGTCTGCCAGGCTAAATCTCAAAATGTGTCAAATGAAATATAAATTAATACTCCTTGACTATTGCCATTCAGAGAGCAAGGAGAAATTCAGGCAGGTGATGCCAGCTTGTCAGTTATTCCTTCAGAAAGTGTGGAGCTAGAGATACACGCTTGGGGTTTCAGTTTGCCTGTGTATCCTCTTGTCAGTGTGTAGCTGTGTGGAAAAAGCCTTTTGGGTGTTTGGGGGGTGTGGAGGCGGGGGACGCTCCAGCTCTCCTAATGCTAGAAACAAGCTAGGGCTGCACATCATTAAGACTTTCACATGTTCCTTTGGGGAACATATACTGAGGATCTTTTTAAGAAATCTTACTGGCATTCCCCATATAGCTGCTCTTCACACATCCTAGGTATCCAGGCTCTGTTAGTTTGGGAAATGCACATTAAGGTTAGGAAACCGCACTCAAAAGATGCACATGACCCCTTTTTGTTCCCTGCACCTTTTTGCATGCAATACATCACTGCACATTTGGTCATCTGGCTGTGGCCAAAATGCCCTTGATTTCAGCAACTGCCCATAGAATGTTCTAGAACAAAAATTCTCCAATTAATAATCCACAGCGCTGGCCGCCACCATCCCTTACTCCTAACCAACATGGAAAAGCTGAAAGATTCTTCAGATCCCCTTTATCCAGCCTCTGAAGGAGACCTATGACCCATGAGGATGGCAGTAGCGTATTCACAGTCATCCTGAGAGCTTGCTCCCTATGAAATGAAAATGTTTCAAGTGAACAGTAGAGATTGTGGGTCTAATTGGTCCTCAAATACTTCTATCACACAGGGAAATAAAGCCATACAGTGGTACCTTGGGTTACATGCGCTTCAGGTTACATACACTGCAGGTTACAGACTCCGCTAACCCAGAAATAGTACCTCGGGTTAAGAACTTTGCTTCAGGATGAGAACAGAAATCGGGCTCCAGTGGCGCGGCGGCAGCAGGAGGCCCCATTAGCTAAAGTGGTGCTTCAGGTTAAGAACAGTTTCAGGTTAAGAACGGACCTCCGGAACAAATTAAGTACTTAACGCGAGGTACCACTGTAATATGTTTTCCATACAGATGTACTCAATGGTATATTACCAGCCCACTCCAGAACAGCTGCTTACGAATTGTCATTGACACTGAGCTTCTGCTATCCTGGCATCAAAAGGCATCATAGAAAAGCTACAGACATATGGTTCTACCCTTATTTTAGAGAACCTTTTCTAATTTCTACCAACTTAGTTTAGTTTAGGTTTTTTTGGAGGGGGTGTTGATTCCTATTCAACCAGGTGCATAACAATATGAGACATTACATTCAATGTAATTTATTCATGCTCATTCAGGCATTCCGCAGTGTTTTGTTCCTTCATTCAGGTGCAGGTTGGGTTCTTTTCAGGATCACAAAGCATTTTTTATCTTTCTCGTTATACAGCTCAAAATTGGATTACAAATGAAGAGCCATTGACCAATCTCAGCCCTTTATTAATGTTTGTGAATATCTATTTTTTCTGAGCAGCAAGCTGTAAAATGAAAACTTATTCAGTGTGTGAGCCCACCTGCCAGGTCAGGGCCTGTTGGCACCAAATCCCATACCTCTCTCATGCTTACTGTGACTAGATTATGCAAATGAAGCAGTGTTTGCTATTGAATTAAAATCAGATTCATTCAGTTAACAACTCTGTACCTCAGCAAGAGTTGTGGATTTAATGTTTCCAGGCTTTTGAATAGTCTCTGGAACTGTCTCTGCATGTTCAAGCTTAAGAGCTTTCTTCAACTTGGATCTAATGTATTTAATGTCTTCATTTAGAGTTAACAAAAAGCTATGTTCCCTAAATTCCACTACATCTTCTGTCTGGAAAGCTATGTTCCCTAAATTCCACTACATCTTCTGTCTGGCAGACAGAGAGAATAACTTGATTCCTAACCCAAACCTACTGCCTTGTGTTAAAGATATAAGTTTAATTTGCATAAAATGTAATGTTTGTACACACTGAAGTTTGGAAAAAAAACTTTGTAAAGGGTAGCATTTACAAAGGGAGAGAAGTTTGCATTAGGCAGGGAACAGACCTAGCTCAGAGTGTTGGCAGAAAGAACTCCCAGCACGCTGGAGGAGAGACTAGGCTCCATGTTGAGTATCAAGCAAGATGCTTTCATAGGATCTCTCTCTGGGATCAGAGAGAGGAAAGACACTGAACCATTTTAAGGACTTAAATAAGACAGGACTGCATTGCTTTCTTGTTTAAGAGCAATGTGTTAACTTCGTATTTTTGCAGTTTATTTGTAACTAATTTAAAACAGTTTCCTGCAAAGCTTTGAAACTCATTCTTATGATGGAGAGCAAATTCATATCTACTCTGCGCAAGGTCTGGATCAGGGATTCTGCTTGCAGCAACTCTTAACACTTTGTACTAGGGATTAAACACTTGGAAATCTTCCAAGGGCCATATGCCAATGATGGGTGGGACCAGAAGTGAAAGTGGGCAGAGAAATGGATGTGGCCTTTACGTTTGTATAGTAGACTACATTCCAGCTATGCAAAAATCAGAGGTTTCTACATGCACAAACATTTCCCTATCCTACAGCCTTCCAAACAAGCAAGAGAGATTATCACAATTCAAAGACACGTTCCAGTCAGACATAAGCCTTTGAGGGCATGGAGTGGGGTCAGTGAGACATGTGGTCTGGGTAGAGAGCTGTGACCAGGAGAGGGGATGTGAACCAGACAGAGTCTCAAGTACCAGAGAGAGAGAGAGGAGCTTGAGGAGATACATTTGGTCCCTGGAACACCCCCACTGTATAAGATGGCTTCCTATGTTCTCATGTTACCTTCACCTTACAAAGAGCTAACCAAATGGATGCCCAGTTCATTTACCAGCCTAAGTTGCTGTTGGACACTAGTTTCCACCAGCAACATTTCAGCAGCGACTAAGTCCTCTTTGGCACAACATAACTTCCACACTGTACAATAAATGTAACAGCTAAGGATGCACTTCTAATACATTCATGTCCAGCCAATGGAAGGTAATTATTTCATTTAAAATAGATGAGAATCATTAGGATGAAGCTGAATCCAGACAAGACAGAAATGAGTTTTGTGGGGAATCCAACTGTTTTGGGACAAGTGATTTATGGAGTAAATGTGACCCTATTGGATTAGGTGTGCAATCTGGACATGCTTCTTGGTCTGACTATGCTGCTTGAGAAAAAAGGTGTTTGGGGTGGGGTCAATGTTGCCATTGTCCAGCTAAGCAGTTTAATAAAATAATAATAATAATAATAATAATAATAATAATAATAATAATAATAATAATAATAATAATAATTATTATTATTATTATTATTATTATTATTATTATTATTATTAATAATACCCCGCCCATCTAGCTGGGTTTCCCCAATTTGTGCTGAGCCAGTGTGATGTAGGGGACTACCAGATTAGGATCAGGGAAACCACTGTTATTGAAATAAATGACCTTGGGCCTGTCATGATCTTTCAGCCTAACATGGACACCTGGGTTGTTGAGAGGTCAAGAATGGAGAGCATAGTTATTCTACTTTGAGGTCCTTGCACAAATAAAAAGAAATGCAGGTTAGGTGTGCAATAAGACTAAATTTATAAACCATCATAAAAGCAGAGCCCGTAATAAAATCATAGAGCTGGAAGGGTCATCTAGTCCAACTCCCTGCAATGCAGGAATCTTTTGCCCAATGTGCTCAAACCCACAACCCTGAGATTGAGAATCTTGAGCTCTTCCAACTGAGCTAAACCAATGGGATTGATTGATGTGGTCAGTCTTTGATACTTTTCAATACGGCTTGTGAAATTTAGCTGGGCCTGGTTCCTGATTGCTACTTCCTGGTTGGGGCACAGAGATTGAATCATACTCTGCCATTGCAGTGAAAACCACACTGGCTTCACATTAGTTGCCAGCCCAATTAAAGGAGACAGTCTTAAACTCCAGTGGTCCTTATAACAGGCACTTTTCCATATGTTATTGGATTATATCCAGTTTTCCCATTACTCAGGATGCCCTCACTGAAAAAAGTGCTCATTTTTTTCCTGATTCCTCCTACCTGTGCCAAATGAATATCTGCTCTGGATAATTGTGAGCAGAGTGTGCAAGGGGGGCAAAAAAGGCAAAAAAAATTGGCTTCCTCCTTTTGTTTGTACATAGGCAGCTCAGTGCACAACCCAACAGGAAATTTTAGGTTAAAACATTTTGCAAATGTTGTACAGAGTGGGCGATTCCTGTGCAACACATACCCTCACTTGGCAGAAAGAGGGTTCTTTCATATATAATGCAGCCATGATACAGTCAATTATGAAGATATACTAATTTATATGTTAATATATACTGCCATATAATCTGTTCCTACTATTGCAAATGTGACTTTGCCAGAGTTGTTGAATCCTTGGACAGTTAATAATAGACTTTAGCCATACACCATTACAAATCCATCTCCGATGTCAAAAAGAAAATTAAACAATGCAAAATTATAGTAGATAAAAATATATACATAAAACATAACTAGCTTCAGTCCTATCTGTCAAACTGTACAAAAATACACAATAAAAAACATAAACAGTCTCTACATCAGCATCTCAGAAACATTAAAAATTAATTTAGAACAACATTAGCTTCCACAAACTGTTGCCTGCTTCTGCCAGCGGCGCAAGTACTGGATCCTGCAGCCTGAGGAGGAAGCTGGTGTAAGGCTAAGCATGTTTATTCAGTCTACCAAGTTCAGCAGGACTTACCCTCTGGTAAGGAATGCAGCATCAGTATATTTGTCTACTAGCAAATAATTCAATAAGTGGGGATATTTAAAAATAATAGTTCTATGGCTGCCCTAATCTTAGGAAGAGTGTCTTAACATATAAGGCAGGAATTTGATGTTCATCAGCAAACACGGGGTTCAAAGTTCTGTGCTTGCCTCTAATGTGTGGAGCAGAGCAGGAGAACGGGTTGGCCTAGGGCTTCCCAATGTGACACCTACGATTGCCACAGCACCACAGAGGTCTTTCCCTGGCCCACCTGTGACTCCCTCCACTCAGTGCCTCCTTGGTCATCAGTTGGTGAGGGTGGCTATCTCTTGAAAAATGCACCCATGGTTAATGACCCATGGGTTAATCAGTTCCTCCCCCCTAACACACACACACACAAATGGTTTCCCACAATGATCCATGCATTGGGAACATCAAGAGTAAGTTATTTCAATGAGCTCCATGTGGGGCTACACTTGGGCCTCGTCTGGAGGCTCCAGGTGGTTCAAAATGCTGTAGCTAGGTGGTTGGTGGGGACAGCCTATCACCTGCTGGCGCTCAAAAACCTGCACAGGCTACTCATATGCTACTGGGCCACATCCAAGGTTCTTGTATTACTTTACAATGCCCTTCACAATTTGGATCAAGGGTACCTCAAGGACTGCCAAATTCTTTGCAGGGGTTCCAACATGAACAATTGTTGGAGGGGGAGAACAGAAAGGTCCCTCCCACATAATCAATCACATTATGTAGTTCATGCACACCATTTGAATAGCAATGCCCATTATCTGGGGTGTCCCCCTCAAATATTTTATTTGGGGAATGAAGACCCTTCAGCCCCTAGGAGTTGGCTCCTATGATCCTTTAAAGCCCTGCCCTTTAAAGCCCTGCCCTGCGACTTCAGGGGAGTTGCTATTAGTGGTCTCCCATGACTTATGTCCACCAGGTGCCATGCATTTAGTATGGTGGACCTAATTTTGTGGAGTCCCATTCCAATCCGATCCAGCACTTACTATAGACTTTTTTTAAAAATTCCAGCTGGCATTTTAATTGAAGTTTGATTTTATAGTTTTAATTATTATTTTTTAGTTTTTGAACTGTATCTTTATAAACTGCTTAGAGACTATTGCAGTGAAGTGGTATATAAATCATTTAAATAAGAAATATTCTATTTAATTATCACAATAATACCAGAATCATGGGGAACAGTTAGGAAAAAGAGTTGACACTGGCAACTAATGCCAGATTTAAGGCAGGGAGCACCCCAGTTTTTGGCTGCGTTCACAAGTAAATAACCCCCAGGTGCATTTCAAACTGCTGCTGCAGCAGTTCATGGTTCTGTAGAGATCAATTTACTGTGAAACACAAGCCAAAGCACTTCCCACAGCAAAACTAGCAGTGACTATTTGGCAGCAATCTCTCCTAGCTACAAATCAGTTCGGATGCTATTGTGCTGATCACTGTACAATGCCATCCAGAACAGATCTCATACCTCAGGTTCTGGATAGCATCACAAGGCAGACCAGGGCTTTCTTTCACCGCTGAGAGCATGCTATAAATGGGAAATAGCTTTATTCACTTACAAACTCTGCACCAAGCACAAATCTGCTAAAAACATGCTCACAATCCTTCATTGCAGACCTTTCAGCTGAGAGCCGGGAATATACCTGTCCAATTGTTTAGTAGTTGGTTTTCAGAGCCAAACCCCCTATAAAGTAGCATACAAAGAGAAACAGAACTGCAGAATCTCAGGGTATGGGGCACTGAGGCCAATCACAGGCTGAGGCCAAATCTCAAACATCATTGGGTTGACCCAGGATTTGGCTGGAGCAAGTTCAGGCAGCTCTGAGTTGGATCAAGTCCACCCAGCACTATCCAGAACTGTCAAGCAGCAGGGGTGATGGTGACTGTCCATTAGCAAGGAGTGGAGGAGAGAGAAAAAGACACAGGCAACCTGCCTACATCTCCTCCTTTCTCCCTTTCCAAACATATATTTAACTAAGATTTAAAATCCTCATTAAACACTGTGCAAGTCCCTCCATACAGTTTGGGCCACAGATCTGGGCCAGATTCGTCCCCCAAATCCAATTGGGAGCAGGGTGTCAGCTCATTCCTAATGGATATATACTAGGGCTGTGCAAGCAATTTGACAAAGGCCTGAACTGAATTGGATCAAAGAAACTTCAAATCAGTCTGAACCAAATCAGATGGATCCTCATTGCTCTAGGAAGTATAATACCCACACGCTTGTTTCCCTCTTTTCTACTCCATTTCTCTTTCTGTCTCTCTAATTCTCAAGCAAGGTAGGCATGTCGTTGCTTGCCAGAGCTCTTTGTGTTCTATCTCCCCTCTCAAACCTATTTGGAATCAGCGTCTTCTTTTGTCTATGGCCTCCTGACGTTAATTCATTGCTCCTGGTCCGATTTAAATACTGCTTATATTGTTAATAGTTTGCTTTTACAGCGACTTGTCCATTGATAATATTTTCTGGTTTTGTAGGGCATTTTATTCTTAGCTTTGGTTTGCTGCCTAATTCTCCTTGGTACGAGTGCAACTTGTGCACTGTGACTCTGAGCTCCTGACCCCAAAATGCGATGGATCCACGTGTGCATGGACATCTGTGCACATATGGCGAAAATGATATAAAGTGATGCTATGAATGAGAGGCGTGAACAGGTGGAGGGAAGCGTGTGCCCTGACAGATCACTTGTACTTGTCTGCCCTTGTAGCAAAATCATAATGGTATCTTTTAGCAAAAACAGGAGAATGGCCTCCCTCTTGAATGCTACATTCAAGGATGAAAAGAGGCAAATCGCTGGCTCAGATAACGTATTGCTGGCTGGGACCAGCGCTGCGTATTGAAAGGGAATCGAGCTTTGCTGGTGGAAGGCAGCAGGCTATCTTTGGCTTCCAGCTGCTAAGACAGGTTACCACTGTGATCACTCCCTGCATTCTCCTGGGAGGCGCTTCTGTGCTTCAGTTAAATCGCACAAGAGAGAAGAATACCAAAGCTAATCCCCAGAGCTGCCTATCCTGGATGACAACCCTGGCATTCTACCCTTCTCTTTCCACAGTGTGTAAGCATGTCGTGCTTGCCTTTCCCCAAAGGCCAGCACAGGCAGCTGTGAGGAGGGAAGAGTGAAAGCAAGAAGTCCTTCTTTGTTGGCAAGCAGGAATAATTAACTACTAGGTAAAGGTAAAGGAGCCCTGGATGGTTGAGTCCAGTCAAAGGCAACTATGGGGTGCGGAGCTCATCTCGCTTCAGGCCAAGGGATCTGGCATTTGTCTGCAGGCAGCTTTCCAGGTCGTGTGGCCAGCATCACTAAACCGCTTCTGGTGCAACGGGACACCGTGATAAGTGCCAGAGCACATGGAAACACTGTTTGCCTTCCTGCCACAGCGGTACCTATTTATCTACTCTCACAAGTATGCTTTCGAACTGCCACTGCATTGACTTGCAAAACAGTACTGGAGTAAGAATCGACAAGTGTGGCGCTAACGCAGATTTAACTATTGCTAGTGCCCCTGTAACCTTAGAGATGCTAAATGCTGACCCCTTTCCACATATTATCATAAAGCAGGAGGAGGCAGTTGCTTTCCTGTTGCTTCTTTCCAGAGATCTGATTTAGGGATGCACAAGAAATTTGGACTTTGTGAATTCGGATACAAAGAGAACAGCTACAGACTCTTCTTTCCCTGTTGCTGTGCCAGCTTACAATCTGTTTTACATGAAAGGCAAATACATTTATTTAGATAAGCACTCACAAATACAGTATGTTCCACATGGAGTGTACGAATAGTTCATTGGCTATTTAACCATCCATGAACATTGATATTTGTCAGAGTGCCAGGCAGCCAGGCATCTCCAATCCCGGGTAGTGAGAATGGATTTGGTATAACACAGGGCTAATAAATGCCACCATTTGAGAAGCATTAATTATTGTCAGAGGCAATAGAAAGTACAACTGTGTGGAACAAAACAACTTGAAGGAGAAGTAGTAATTGTGGAGAGATACCAATTCAAAAATCACTGGCTTTTTTCCTTTTAAAGTTCTTAACTATCGCCATACATCCAGAAGCAATTTTTCAGAACTGTAGCTTCTCTTTTATTTTGCAGAGGAGATAAATAATTTTTGCAACCACAGCCATGAAATAAAGAGGTGTGACACATTTGTTTAGGTAACACATAGGGACATGTTTATTTAAATTCATGTAAATTAACTGCAGTGTGACTGTGTGGAAACCTGTTAACAAATCGGACAAGACCCACCTTGCCACGTAAAAGGGCATGGCTCAATCTCCACACTCTTCTGTCAGTCCCACCACCTTCCTGACTCACCCCCTGTTGGGGTTCCACAACTGAGCCACAAGTCAGCCCCATAGGTGAGCCTTACTCTGACAACAGGTCCCACAAACCCAAAAGGTACACCTCGGGTGTCACTTTAAAACATGGCCAAATTAACCTGGGAAGCAAAGCCAACCCGACAGACTAGAAACCAAATTAACAATGCCAAATCAACACTGAGTGAAACAGTGCAGAGGAGGCCTAGGGTGTGTGAGTGTGTGAAGCCAACCACCCAAAAAGAATGGGCAAATTCTTTTAGGGCGGAGGTCATTCTTGGCTCCCAGAGGTGGTCAGATGACCCTGCACTGCATGCAAGGTAGAGTGGGCAGGCACCAAGAAGAACTAAAGAGGTCAGCCTGGGAGGTGGAGTGAGCTTAAATAGCCATTGCTTAGCCCCGTCCCTCTGCACTGGTGCGGTATACGTTGGTACAGTGTGCATCAGTACCCTGCATGGTTGAAGCCATGACCATGAAGACCCATTGCCGCCAGATCGCTTTGAGCCCAGCAGCTGATCAGGGACAGGAGAGGGGAGGGGGGTTGGCAGTGCTGTTGTGTGGAATTAGGTTGCAGAAAGGTTCGGCATGTTGTGAAGCTGAAGATATACAAGGCAGATTAATCAAATCTGACCTACTGGTTTTTGCTAAAAAGCTCTGCTAGCTTGCAGTTCCAATTCCTGGTTGATCCCTCGCCCAGTTTCACTCCATCAGGAGATTGTAAAAAGTCACTCCACTGACTGTTAGGGCCATTTTAATATTCATTAGAAAACTCCTTTGTAGATAAAGTTTCTCAGTCAACATATTTGAGTTTTTCTCCCCATCTAACCCGTTTCATTTGGAAGAGTTTTTTCTGCGTAGTCATTGCCTCTTTGAAGTCCTCAGTGATTAATGAGGACAGACCTTCATCAGAAATCTACCATTTGGAGGATAAAGTGCCACAATGTACCTTAAACTCTTCCTACAGTGCACTGTGCAATACTGAGATTATCGTTAAGTGTCTCTGTAAAGCGACTGCAGTGCTTTATTGAACAGTATTAAATGTAGCACTGTTATCAATTCTTGCTACTTTACAGATGAAACTTCAAAAATATAAAGTCAAAATTCAGGATCTTTTCCTGACAAAGTGAGACTAGTACATTCTGGACGAATGGGTAACAGCCATCACATGTCAGTATTCTTATTGTAACATATATATTATTTACTCAGTGCTAAGTAGAGCAATGCTAATTCTGTCAGTGCATTCTGATTTTTTAAAAACTGTAGTCTCCAAACGGTGTTATCGTTATCACAACACTATTCCATTTCAATTTTTCATCCGTTATAGTTTCATACATTCCCAGAGCCAGGCATTCCTCACTTGCGGTCCACCAAGGCAAATAAAATGCTGTCACCCATATTTGTATTTTGGCCTACCAGGTATGTAGCAAAAACAGATTTATCCAGTGCCTGTTAAGCTACCAAATAATATGTCAAATTTAGTTCCTCATTTTTCCAGTTCTCCACATTTTAACATCACTTTGAAATGTCTTTTTTAACAAAGGAACTCCTCAGTCTCCTCATACACCACATTTTTGCATAGCAGTTTTTCCAAATATAATGCATTTCTGGATCTAGCCTATTTTCTCTTATTAAAAATCACAGGTATTTCTCCCTCACAAAAGTAGGCTTCCAGCCCTCATGATGGTAGCGTTAAACCTGAAAACCTGAGATTCAAAATCTAAACAGAGGCAAGAAGTGGAGCAAATTTTATATCCAAGACTTCCTGACTACAAGCTTTTTCAAATCTGGTGCACTAGACAAATACAGTCTGCACAACAAATAGAAGACCCAAATTATATTCAAATGTCACCCACATACAAAAATAAATATTATTGATTACCAGTAAAACACCTGTTTCTCCAAAGGGCATTTTCTCAAGTTCCCAGGATAACTGATAACTTCTAATTCCTTGGTATGTGTGTAGTGGGGTGGTATTCTGAACAGATTCCACCTTGAATTGTAACATTTACTAGCCTTAAGGACGTTACAAATTTTCCAACTTGATTAATCTTTCTTAGGAAAATTACTTCCTATAAAATACACATAATCCCAGCTTTATCACATACTATATGACATTAAAATATCAAAACAAAGTTACTTACACTTATTGGTTTCCAACTGACCTGCAGTGTACTCACAAGAGGCCCAAAATTCTATCTTCCTTGACCAGAGGAGGGGAAAAAACTCAACCTAGGTCACTATTTATATCAGCTGGGTCAACCTTCACCCACTTCCTTAAAGGGGCAGTGATACATTTGAATAACACCAATGGCCATCAAACTATCATATTCAAAGCGGAAATAAATGTTAAAAGAATTAACCTTATTATTACAGAACCACTGTTAAATCAAATCTCTCAGTTAAACCACTGGAAGTAACTGCCTGCAGTGTAGGAATCCAATATGCTTTGTGTTGAGAATAATAAATAATTTATTGATATGTACAATTGCTTACATTGGGGAAGCAGTCCAGCTAACATGCTCATGCAAATGATGCTCAAACTGCATTTACTAAATACAGATAAACATTCAAACTATTTGCAAAGGTTCAGTATATAAATAGGCTGCCCTCCCTGCATTCATTTTTGATCAGTGAGAATTTCACAGCCTAATTATTAGAGCTATTATTAGACTTCATTTTTAAATGAAGTCTTTTAATTCATTTTGAAACTGTAGTCTTCTGAGCTAAATGAAATTATATTAAGCTTTATCTAGATCTGCATTCAAACCCCTATTCATTAATACTGTTGTTTTAATTGCCCCCTTTTCCTATTGAAAGAACATTTTCAGCAAGAATTTACTTTTCTCGGGCATTTCTGAGTCATCAATAATTTTATTCTCATCAACAGAGCTACGTCTTTCTCCCTTTGGCTAATGCTGACTCATTTTGCTTCATGGTTGTTCTGCTTCTGAATGTTGTTCTTTTCTTTTCCATGTAAATATACGCCGTTAAGCTGTCCTGTATAAAGGAACACTATTTTCTTTCTCTTGTACGCTTTCTTTATATGAACAGTATGTGATCTATCTATCTATCTATCTATCTATCTATCTATCTATCTATCTATCTATAGAGATTCAATAAGTTCATATGCTGGGCAGCTTGAATTTACTCATTGCTGAACTTTATGAGTGCGTGGGCACATTCAATTAATTCTTCTGCATCTAGTGGAAATACCTGGTACAGTAGTGATTTGTGGTGGTGCTCATTGCTGATGTACTTACATAAAGCATATGACAAAAATGGTCCCTGATTCACAGGTTTTATATGAGGACAGTGACGTTTTCTGGGTACCATTTCCCTCCAAGAGTCATAGAACAACAAGTCTATCTTTCTCTGAGGTTGGAGGGAGGCTGCTACATAGTACTTAAGGAGGCCTTGGTGGCTGTTTTACCAATTTTAACAATTTAACGAAATGAAGTATCTTTAGATGAACAGAAGAGGCACTGCTGCCCTCAGACTACCTCTCAAGTCCTTTTTTTTTACCTTCATGTTTCCATGCAGATTTTTAACTACCTTTCCTTTAAAATTAGCATGGAAATGGGCCGAGACTGACTTAGCCCTGGCCCCATGCAGAACTGGGATGGACTGGACGTCAATGGACTCATAAATCCCTCCATCCTAAAGCTGCAATCTCAGAGACAGATGTTCCTAGCACTTTTCCAAGTTAAGTATCTGATGGTTTTGCAGCAATGCTCTAACAACAGTTATTGCTCAATTGGCAGGTATCAGGGACACCGTGAGTTGTTTCCATGCTTACGTGAAACCAGGTTACAAGAATCTAGCTATTAATATTCATTCCGGTGGACAAACGATGACACTGAACCTGTATAATCACTGTGCAGCTTATGTTAGATATTTTTAGACATCTCTTTAAAATGCCTGAAGGCACACATCTGGCATGACAGTTATGGCTGGCCCACATTGTGTCAGGCCAACCACAGATCTACCTGGAAACAGTAAAGTGCAGCAGGAGCCAATAGGTTTTATTAATCTATCATTTGATAAGAACCCTATGTGATATGTGAGTATCATTTTCTGTGTCCTGCAGTGACTTGGATCAGCGGAAGTATAGATGCAAGCTTCATCTGCTTCATCATCAAGCTTCCACAAAGATATCCAGTAGCCATTCAGATGCCTCTGGGAAGCCCCCAAGCCATGCTCAAAGGCAATAGCCCGTGCTCTGTTGCTGTTCCCTGACAACTAGAATTCCCTGGCATGCTGCTCTGGAAGCTCCATTTAAGCCAGGGTTGGTGGATAATTTTTTCAACCCAAGGACCAAGGGAAAGGTTCATTGTTGCACTTGTCATCTTGAACCATGTTACCCCCAGCCTACATAATATTTGTCTACATCCAATCATCTCCTTTGCCAGCTGCACAAATAGGCTGCATCAATGCTGCTTCACACACCAAGGAGAATATGACTTTCCCTGGGTCCTCATTTACCCCACTACACTCTCTAGTACAGCTGATTCTTCCTATTAACTGGCTACATCACTGCCCAGCAAATATGACAGTAGCCTAGCCTAACGAACTATATCCAACAAATCTGTTCCACTAGGAAAAAGGAAACACAACTTAGGAAGGAAAAACAAATTTCCCCTTCTTATAACAACATTATGCACTTCAGAACGAAATCTAAAATTGTGAGAACCATTCAAATGTTCTTAAAACAACAAAACCTTTAGCCCATGTTTCTAGGGATTCAAGTTGGCAATGAAAGAAATAATCGTGCTATCATGGAGAATGCTTGCCACCAGGGGGAGTCGAAACCTACAGTCGACAGTTAATAGACAGGAGGGAGCTGTCTATGAAGTCGTGCAGAGAGAGCATGGTGTAACATCTTGATGTCAGGCCACCTGTCTAGACACATAATGAGCCAGCCCTTCTTGACTCGGTTTGGAAGTGATTTGATGGAAAGCTTTCCCAGCAAGCTTTCACACAAACACAAGAACTTGTGTCACTTTTCTGAGAGTTCTCCCCAGATTTGTAATGTTGGCACAAGCATAGAGTTTCGCACCTTTGCACATTATTCACTGCTCCCTGGGAACTGTGGATGTGTTCCAATTGCCTTGCACCAACCCCAAACGCTAGGTATAGAACAGAGCTATCTGTAACTTCAAATCTCCATAAATATGTAAGAGAATATTTTAGTTACGGAGAGATAACAATATTCATGTAAAATGCAGTGGTACATCCAGTTACAAACGGAATCCATTCCGGAGACCCAGCCGCATCCTGAAAACTTCATAACTGGAGGCGTACAGTGTGATTGCATGTTTCTGTGCATGTGTGCGTGGCGAAACCCAGAAGTATACACTTCTGGGTTTGCCATGCTCGCAACCCGAGGTTTATGTATCCAGAGGGATACGTAAGCAGAGGTATGACTGTATATGCAAGAAACAGTCAAGAGAATTGAATGGCCAAATAGACAAAGGCTCACAGATCAAGTGGGTTGATCACAAAGTTCACAGCAATCAAGAGTTTCATCAAGAGTGAAGGGGTAACATTAAAGAGCACACATACCTACAATGTGGCTGGGTTTCAGTGCCAGTTCTGGTCCATAAATGCTCAGCATTGGGGTTAGTAAGGTAGAGAAGTGCTTTTGGATTAAGCGGGGTTTGCGACAAAAAATGGCACTAAACCAGCACACCAGTTTGGCACTAGCTTGGAGACCAGTGCTGGCATTAAATTAAACAGTAAGGGAAAGAGCAGTACCCTTCCCACTTCTTGCTATTAACCAAGTACTTTGCTGTTGGTGCACTTAGCCATGGGCCTGAAGCAGTGCTGCATCTGTTGTGGGACAACCCACTGAAATGTGTGCTGTGCAGCCTGGGAAGCAGCAGGGCTTCTTCTTACTTATTTGTTTGGAATTATAAAACCACAAGGGGTGATAAACTGGCCCTATAGGCATCTCTGATAATTAGTTAAAAACACAATTTAAATAAGCAGAACATAACCAGCAGCATAGTCACAAAGTTAAATACACTGTTGGGAACAAGTAAACAAAATTTAAGCACCACTTCAGAGCAAGAGGTCCCTCTATTAAAAAAGGAACCTGAAAAGCAAGCAGGTAAGTCCAGGGCCTTTTTTTAAGCCAGAACTCACCAGAACTAAGTTCTGTCACCTCTTTTTCTAGAAGAATAGCACAGGGTACATCTACAACCACCATGTTCAATCAAGACTGGAGCAGACTGGTTATGGCTTAAGAAGGACCATATAAACCAGTATTTGCACCAACATGATACAGTTTCCATGTTTCCATCTTTAAACTTCCTGTCAGCTTGTGTTATGCTGTGTTATTGTGTTATTGAGGATTAGATGCATTTTGGACCCTTGTCCTGCCCCCCCCCCATGGCTTTTCCATTTGTGGACATGTGGTTGTGTTTTTCTGGGACATCTCTCAATCCTCAGGAACTGCTTTTCAGGGAACACAGAATATTAAAGGGAGGAAGGAGAAATGTAAAAAAAACAAAACAAAAACCTTGTTCCATCCTTCCTCCAGCACAGCCAAACTCAAAGTTGGTGGTGTTGCTGTTTTTTAAAAATAAATTAATATAGCATAACCTTTAATAGAAGGAAAAAGAGATGCAGCATCAAACACATTTGACAAGCTACATATAATCACTTTTAAATTTTACAGACCTTACAGGAGTGGCTGTATTTCCTAGACCTTAGGAAAACAGAATCCACACAAGGAGTATCCCGACTTCTCCTATTATTATGTTTGTTTGGTTTTTAGGCTCCAAGTGCTGGGCCAAGGTTAGACAGTAGTGGTGATGAGGAAGTAATTCCTGTTTCTTCAGGGAAATAATAATGTGTAAAATCAAGCCTTTGTATCATGTATGAAAACATCCCTCATATAACCTTATAAGTAAATCACTTTCTCCCACATCAGCCTGTTGGTATTTTTTAAAAAAGTTTCACTTGTACATCTTGTCAGGGGTCCCCCCCCCCCTTAATGAAAGGGAATAGCACAAGTCTTCACAAGAAAATCTGCCTGCCTTGTGGTTCTCTCTAATTGGCAAGTGCCTCATTCAGTCATCAGCCTTCTGGCAAAGTAGGACAAAACATTTATGTAAAACACTGTCAAAACTTTTATGAGCAACACCAAACAAAGAGCTTAAGCTTGTGTTCTTGTTAACATGGCTGCACTTCCAATATACAAATCAAAGGCCTCTTTTAGATCTCCTTCTCTGACAGAGAACAGGGTGCCACCTCATGATAGTTTCACAACAATAGCTGTGGCTATAGCTCCAATATAACACTATCACTTTGGTGATTATTAATAGCAGCAGTGGTTGTGGGGTCAGCAAAGGAGGGATGGTGTTGTACACCTGGCTTATGAACAGGCAGCACCACTTCCTGGGTGGTGGCACGGGAGAGCGCAAAGCAGTGCATCGCCATTGCAACACCAGGAGCACTGATCTGATGCCACCACCTATGCTTGCACCACACGGAGCTCCCTGTGTCATCCCTCCCCCCGTAAGTAGCAGCAGTGCTTGCCCCTTTGGTAGCCGGGAGCCCAAAACACCCTGCCTTCACTGCCCCACCAAACATGACTGAATAACAGACCTCTTTGGTGCATGATGGTACAGCGCATCCCTTCAGGACTAAGGAACTGCTTTGTATTCTACTCTTGCTTGTCACACATGTAGCAGTAAGAGGTGTTTATAGGGCCGGCTCAGGGCCGGATTTCGGTTTGATGAGGCCCTAAGCTACTGAAGGTAATGGAGCTCTTTATATGTCCAGCTGTCCTTTCTCAACAACAAATTGTCGCTGTTTTGTGTGTTGAATATATGCTATATGGTAATTTATGGACCTAACAAGTATCTAAAGCCATTTGCACATGTTGCTATGCAACCAGTCCATGCAGAACGTAGGCACCCTAGATATAGAAATGAGCAAACCAGTAATATTTTAGGGAGCAGACTAGCAGGCGGGGCCCATTACTTACATCATAGGAGCCTACACAACACAAAACACTGTTGCTGTATGTAGGTTTTATTTTATTTGTTTTTTATCTTACATTTTGGAAATGTACATCCAGTTTTTTCCCCTTCAATTTTTTTTTGGGGGGGGCACGCCAAGAGAGTGGGGCCATAAGCTATAGCTTGTTTAAAAGGTAAATGGACCCCTGACCATTAGGTCCAGTCGTGACCAACTCTGGGGTTGCGGCGCTCATCTCGCTTTATTGGCCAGCATGACTAAGCCGCTTCTGGTGAACCAGAGCAGTGCACGGAAACGCCATTTACCTTCCCACCAGAGAGATACCTATTTATCTGCTTGCACTTTGACGTGCTTTTGAACTGCTAGGTTGGCAGGAGCAGGGACCAAGCAACAGGAGCTCACCCCGTCAGGGGGATTCGAACCGCCGACCTTCTGATCAGCAAGTCCTAGGCTCTGTGGTTTAACCCACAGCGCCACCCGCGTCCCATAGCTTGTTTAGCTTGTACATAAACCTGGCACTGGGCCAGCTCAATACATTTTGTTGCCTGAGGTAAAGGCCAACATGGCACTCCTTGTCTGCCCCTTCCTGGTTTGGAGACTGAGCGTACTGCCTGTTGAATCTTAGTTCAAAATAGGCAATGCCAAGGCACTTAAAAAACACAAATCTAAAGTAATGGTGAAATCCCTCTCTAGTTAAACCCCAAACTTCCTGACCACTAATGGTACCATTTTCACTTCACTTAGCTTCTTACTTCAGTATGAGGACATGGATCCTTTGTTCCTCTGCTTCTACCAGTAAGCTACCCGAGTGCCTCTCACATTGTCCTCTCCAAAATGTATTGTTCGGCACACCAAAGAGACTAAAACAAATGGCAAGCATGCCCCCTGAAAACAAGGCGACCTTATGACCCAGCTGAAGGCCCAGATGGGAACTGTGAATGCCAGTGGAAATGTTAGGGCTCCAGTAAGGTAAAAGCGGTACTAATTGCTCACTTGAATAACTTTCTGTTTTAGAAAGTGCTAAATTTCTTTGAACAACATTTAGAGTGGAAGACACAGGTATTCCGCTGAAAGGCTTCATTAGGCGAATCCCCCTCTTAACATTAAAATACTTTTCGTGGAGTGGGTGTGTCACTGGAAGCTGCCACTGCCCTCACAGCATGTCCTGCCTGAGGCAGCTACCTCCCTCTGCCTAATGGTGGGTGATCGGGTCTTCCTAGAACAACCTGCAGCGGCTACCAGACAAAAACAAAAACAAACCCCCTTGTTCATTAATGTTTCCATTTAGGATAAAAGCCAGAGTTAATTGAACAGTTTCCAGTAGATGCTCAATTAAATAATGAATGCGTAAGCAATTCTTTTCCTTAATGCAAACAAAGGGCTTATTTGACCCATATCATTACTCTATTTGTAAAACTCGCTTTGATGTTGTATGGTTGTTTGATTTTCAGGAGGTTCTAGCAGAATTGTTCTCCAGTCTGGCAAATCAATTAATCAGATCTTATTACTGGATGATTTTGGCCACTGCAGCTGATGTAATTTTGTATTGTTTGCCTTTTATTTTTGACCTCTCGGAGACTTGCAGTCCCATTTAGCTAGACTTGAGTTGGCCGTGTGCAAATTGTTGATTGGCTTTGGTGCTCTCTTGACTCTGACTTCACAGTAACATCTTTCTGAATGCCCAACTAATTTTTTTTTAATTCTCTGTCTCCTTGTCTAACCCAGTCTGTCTGTCTGTTGGTCTGTCTGTCTGTCTGTCTGCCACTTTCTCTTTCCTCCCATTGCCTACATTCATTTATTCCTGATTTGATGACCTCTGCTGGTTTGTTCTTGGTATTACACTACTTACTATGCACTTCTCTGAATCTTATATCACAAGCAGTTACAGGTTCATTCTCATTCCTTTCTATGACAGATTGCTCCAGCAGGAGGGCTGGTTCTTTTTATATATTATAAACAGTTTTAAAATTGCAAAAGTTTATGCTCAGTCAATTTGTGCATTAAAAATCTATGTGGGTAATTTATTAAGGAGGTATGCAGCAAACATAGCTTTAATAAATAGTTCTGTTTCTACTTTTTTATAGGCAGCTTGGTGAAAAGGCTATTATTAGTATTTGAATTTTTTAGTGTTTTCTTATTGTTGTTTTGATTTGTTTTGTGCTGCATGTGTGCTTTTTATTTTCTACTGTATTTGCAAGCTGCTAAAAGAAGATACTATTGACTTTACTGATGGGGTATTAATGTTAGAAATAAATAATTACAGTCCTACATTACTGTGCCAAATCCACTACTCCCCACCATAGCTTTATAAAGTCAATGTTCATGTGTTAAATGAAGAATGAAATTCATGTCTTGGCAAAGCACAGGTAAGGAAATTTTGTCATCAACACACAGCACAATGTATTATGGTTGCCATATTTCTAAAAGTGAAAATCCAGTGGTTGAGCTTTTTTTGCCAAAAGTTGTTAAGCTATTTTTAAGGAAATTCACCAAAACTCACATGGGTTGCCCAGCAATTTCCAGTATAATACTGTTTCCAGCGGCGAAATCTGTAGCAAAATGTGCTATGGATCAACAGAGAGATAGAGACAGACAGACAGACAGATTATATTTTGAAGAACTACACTATCAAATCCAGAATTATGAACATTTTCATAACATTTCCACTTCTTTTCCCCTTATGTACATGCAGCTAATTATAATACATACAACTCTTGGGTTAACTTACAGCTTTAGAGATGCAAATGTGATTAGAGGTTTTCATTTCTCATCAGTGCAAGGCATAGGTAGTGAGCATACTGTTTTCCAAATGTTGTGGGCTCCAGCTCCCTGCCCATATTCCCCAGACAGAGGTGAAAGAAGTTGTAGTCCACAAAAGTCTTAGCTTCCCAGGGTTTAAGATCCACTGAACCTAATAGGAGAGAAACTCTATTGGCCACAGCCTGGTAAGGAAACTCTTGTGTAAAAAAAAGGGGGGGAGCTTCCCCCTGGCCCACTATGAGAAGGAAAAGCACCACATTGCTGGAAAACTACACCGCAAAATTAAAAGTAGTGCAGTTTTTGAAGGCTGCCATATTGTTTGGGAAAGCGTGAATGTGGTAAGTTTGTGTTCATCATAAACAGTTTGACATACCAGAGGAGTCATTCCATGGGTTGCCTTGACCCTATAGTCTCTGGGCTCTCTCCTCTTATTTCTCTTCAGAAGGAGGGGGAGAAAGGCCTTCTCCTTTGGTGTACTTTGACCCATTTCAGTTTCACGTCTTCCTTTTCGTTACTTCTTAGGAAAGAGTTGTGGGATATGAGTGTAACTGATAAATGAACAAATGCAGTTTATTAATGGATGAACTGCAAGTAATAATATACAAATATATAACCCTCAGCTGCCAATCTGCCATCATAGTATCTAGTTTGACTTTGGCATGTAGCGCCAAGGTTTAACGCACCTGAGAACTGAGAGCAAAAGCAGTCACGTTACCTTCTAAAGACTCTCTGGACACAACAATTTGTTTCTCTGCTTGCCTGAATTGCAATTGCGGAATTTTATATTGAGGTCTCCCATGTACACACATCTGCTGTATGTCTATTAGCATATGGTGTTTCACTAATTAATTGCTAGCTTTCAGCCAGCTTCCTACTGTTCACATCAAATGGGAAATGTTTTCTAGGGTACTCATGGTAATGAGCATTACACAAATTATGCAATATAGGTTGCAGGAAGTGAAAGGCACCTCTCCCTCCCCACCCCACCCCATCATGCAATGGGCTTTTTGCTGGCATTTGGCTCAGGTCTAAGAAAAAAATGGGAAGGTCCAGTGCACATTAACTTCATCTTTCCTTGTAGCCTCTTTGAAGAGCCTGGAAAAAACTAGTTGCGTGTCGAGACCCTGAAACCACCCCCTCGTTGAAGAATAACACACACACAAGGACACATATTAGGTTAATGTTATTGGGCAAATTTTGGCCACAACTTTATTGATTAGAGAATGTAAGCGGTATTGGCTTAGGCATTGAATGGACCCAACTATATCTGGCTCTTGCCCGTTGGGCAGGGAGTCCAATAAGGGGAAACCATCGGAAGGGGGAGCCCCGTTGATGCAGACCAACTCGAGCTCCCCCAGGTGTTCCCCTCGGGGTCGTGTTATGGCCCTGGCCCCGCCCCGGGCTTCGGACAAGATCCACATCCCCAGATTCCTTTAACAGAATACCCTTAAACTTGGAGGGGCAGGTGATGGCTACACCTCCCCTTCCCCCTCATAAGGTCAAACAATGCCTAACCACCAACCTAACAAAGTTGTGACAATTGCTATGAGGTAGGCGAAAACCAAATGGCCTGTGCTAATTTTGCCAAGTGGGAAAATTCCTACCAGGCCCCACAACGGCGACCAACCATGGTCCATAGTAAGACCAATGAAGAAAACCTGCAAAATAGGGAGGGAGGGCGGGAGATTGAGGAAGCAAGCCAAGAAGAAGCCCTCTGGCTCGCGCCTCTGCTTAAATTGTCCCGGCCACGCCCCCACCAGGCAGTGGATTGGCTGGCCAGTCACTGACGTGGCTGGGATCCCCCGGGCAACGTGGGACTTCGCCCCCACCCCCCGGGGGAGAGTGGGTGGCCACGTGGTCCACCGCAACTCCTCCCCACAGTGAAGTGGAGCTGACTTCTGGAAAGACTCGCACAGAAAGTACCTGGAATTCTTGTTGGCTTGAGCAGTATCTAGCTTTGCTTCTGAGATTCTTCCCTCTGCCCAAGAACAAGCAATGTCTTACCCAAAATGGATAACTGAGGTCTCTATGAAGCAGCTACGCCTTTAACTGAGGCAAAAGGGAAAACAAAGCTTCATGCATTTTGTTTCAGCAACTTCGACTGGTGGCCAAGATGCAAAAGTGAGTGGGGGGAGGGGAGAAGAGTCCCAACAGAAAGCAACCAAGGAAAGGCATGTTTGGAAACATGCATTAGCTCAATAAATGCCTCCTTCAGGGAAAACAAGGCTAGCAAAGATGATGACTTTCCTTTCTCAGATGCAGTGGCCCAGTTAGAGTAAATCCTAGTTCCCAACTCTGCATTTTGACAGGGGATGTGAATTCATGTGCCTCTTTGTGTGTGGGAGAGAGACTTTTTAATGCTGCGTTTGTTCTCATTGTTTTTCTTTCTACTTATAAAAATAAAATGTGAAAAGTAGAAATCAGTAATGACGTGAAATAAGAAGCTTTACTTGAGGAGAACACAAGATCTTGAAAGAAGCAAGGGGGCAGGCCCAGGCAGAGACCTGGGGCAGTGGTTCGAATAAAGTTATAGATTCAAACAAAAAAGCAGCTGGTCCCTGCTCACCCCTCAGTCCAGCTCTGTAAAGGGGTGACCCTTGGTGACTTGGAGGCTGTAGTGTGAAGATAGCAGTGGCTCTGCAGGCTGGAAGGCTCCTTGCAGGTTCCTTGAACCAATGAACCATAGAATGGGCAGAAAACTTAAAGACAGGAGTACAGTGGTACCCTGGGTTAAGTACTTAATTCGTTCTGGAGGTCTGTTCTTAACCTGAAACTGTTCTTAACCTGAAGCACCACTTTAGCTAATGGGGCCTGCCGCTGCTGCCGTGCCACCAGAGCACGATTTCTGTTCTCATCCTGAAGCAAAGTTCTTAACCTGAAGCACTATTTCTGGGTTAGCGGAGTCTGTAACCTGACGCGTATGTAACCCAAGATACCACTGTAAACAGTTTTCACTCTCCTGCTCCAAGGAGACATTGCTTGTTGGGTTCTCTCTCTGTGTGTGTTTGGCCCAATACGTGTGCCATACATCATACTTCTAGCCCAAAGTACACAATTTTAGGTTTAGCTGCTCTGCTAAAATGTCTAACAGGGAACCTATGTGGGAAAACATGGTGTAATCATGCTGTAGAGCAGCAGAAGCCAATACAATGCCCTTCAGATGTTTTCAAACTACAACTGCCATCATCCCAGACCACTGGCGATGCTGACTGGGCCTGAAGGGAACTGCAGTCCCACTGTCATTTAGAGGGCACCCTGTTAGTTATCCCTGATACACAATGTGTTTGATAAAGTTCCACCCCTGTTGTAGAAAGTCACGGCATTTCAGCCAAGGAAGAAAGGAAGAAATGACTAAAAACTCATGCCTTGGAAATGGTGCTCTGAGCACCAATTTCTACTTCCCATGTTGCTTAAGCTAAATTACAACCCATCTCAGTCTGGAATGTAAGAGCTAGTTAATGAAACATTAACACTGCTTTAACTGTCCTAGTGCAAATAGCCCAGCTGTAAATTGCAGTTGCATTTCACCACAAGACTTTCCACTGGATAACGAGATATCTGATCTCTCTCTCTCTCTCTCTCTCTCTCTCTCTCTCTCTCTGTGTGTGTGTGTGTGAAATAAATGTACAAGTGACCTTCCCCCAAAGCAAAAGAATTTCCTTTCAATTTGAAATGTAGTTAATGAGTCCGATTAGAAAAACCTCTGCAGTCTCATTACGGCTTTAAAATTCCAGTGTTGTCTTCTAGACAAAATAAATTCTTTGGCATCGACGAAAAAAAAGAGCAGTAGCCTATGAAAGAAAGATACAGGGAATAGTCACCTTGAAAACGAGTCTGAAAATTGAACGGAGGTGTTGCTTAGACTGTAAAGAAGGTAGGTGCACGTTTATTTATTTATTTATTTATTTATTTATTTATTTATTTATTTATTTATTTATTTATTTTCTTCCAAATGAAACATTCGGCTTCAATTGAGCTCCTTTGCTGATAAGGTTAAAAACAACAACAACAACCCCTGCTGCACAGAGGCACAGAGTATGATACCATGGTGGGGGCGGGGGCTTATACACTTGCTTTCTGGATCAGAGACATGCCTCAGTGGTGCCATTAATTGAGATTTTAACAGATTAGAATATGGGACGTTTCAACAGATTTGCTTTGGGTGTGTAGATTCTGAAATCACCCCGAATGAATGCATTTAGTGAAACAGTACCCCTGGATTTATTAGCCTTGATTTCATGGCACAAATCAAGGAATAGTGGCAGGAAGCTGGCATAATCAGTGTTATGGAGGATGCAACAAAGGTTCAGTTTATGGTAGTTTGGCAATATGTCTGCCACCAAACCCCAATTCCATTTGGTCTGGGTTTTGCGTCACAACCATAATGCACCTAAGTCACAACCAAGTAGACCCATGGGATTGCATGGTTAGTTCACATACTAGCGCCACACATCAATAGGCTGTTCCTTGTGGTTGCTTTCACATGCTATGGCTGCAACGAGTCAGAGCTGCAGGATTATTTTTGGCAGCAGTCAAGTCACCACCTGTCAGGAACTGGCTGGATGAGGAAGAGTGGTGGGCACCACCTGCCCAAGAGTCCCCCAGGGAGGACACAAAAGAAGAAGACTTAGACCCCGGATGATGGCACTGTGACACTGGGCAGCAGTCTGAGGAAAGGATGAGCTGGGAGGTGCTAGAAGCAGGAGGTTTGAGTGATCAGTAGGGGGGTCAGAAGAAGGAGACCCGCCCATGACAGGCCTTGAGGCTTAGAGTCTCAGTGTGAGCCCAGACTAAGACAGAGAGGAGTCAGAGGTGGCCCCTCTACCCAGCAGCAGGACAGTCCCAGTCCTGCTGGCTCTTCTCTTCCCCAACACCCCACTTCAGGTGAGTCCTACACGTTGCTGAGCAATGGGCCAGACAGGCCCAGGTAGGCTTGGAAGGGAGTGAGAGGCTAGAGGGGAAAGGCAGAGCCAGTGGTCAGCTTCAGCAATGTCTCCAGCTAGATGGGACAACCTAGAGGACCTCTTGCTGTGTTGTTACTTTCTGTGAATAAAAGCTGTCAGGGAACTGCCATCAGAGGCACGGGAGAAGGAGAGGGTCTCTGATTCTGCAGGGGAAGGTCCAAGCGCTAGAGGGAGACTTAGCCGGGAAGAAGGGGAAGAGAATGAGTGTAACACCATGGATCCAGGAGAGCAACGGGACAGGGAGGTGCAGGGGCTCCAGGACTCTTCGTTGGAAGTTAGCGAGGAGAGCCCAAGCACCCCGCTGCCCACGCCCACCCTGCGCAGGAGACTCCCGCGCAGTGAGAGGCGGAAACGATTGGGTGTCAAACAACTCTTATGTTGGCAACGCTTTAAGAAACTCCCACAGACAGATTCTACGAGTGACTAAGGGCAGCCACGCAAATATGGGCTGCGTAGTCCGGAGGGTTTAACCAGGCAATCCGATGCTCAAACAGAGCAGGATTACGCACGAGTAACTCCCAACCACTACAAAAGTGAATTGCCTCATGGTCTTTCCTGCCCCGTGGATGACCTGTGCTTGCCTAACAGCTCCTTGACACTAACCAACTTCCTTTGTTTTGCTTTCCCTAGAGAGTCCAAGACCTTGCCCAAGATCCCTACGGTGCTATTCAAAGTTCTTCAAACACAAAACCACTTTGATGATGTTTTCCACAAGAGCTGGTGAAAGAACAAATATACCCTCAGGCCCAATTTGTAAGACTAGGCTCAGAAAGAGATCAAATACAACAACACAAATAGTTTGGCTTTGTTACCACTACCATCCATGTACATGGGAACATAAGAAGCTGCCTCAGACTGTGTCCCATCACTTGTCCACCTAATTCAATATTGTCCACACTGACTGACACTGAATCTCCAGGATTTCAGACAAGTCTTCCATACCTCCCTGAAGATGCCAGGCATTAAGCCTGAGACAGTCTGCATGCAAAGCAACTGCTCTACCATTGAGCTATGGCCCTTCCCCATTTATGCTGAGTAACAGAGTGGTACAAGCAAAGCAAACCAAAGAAGTCAGAGACCCTTCTTTTTAAATCCCTTACTTTATCATATTGTGAATCTGCTTTCTACACCTAAGCCCTTGCATGCTGCAAAAACACTTTCCATGAGGAAAGCTATGCAAGAGTTAATCAAGCCTCATAGGATTAGCTCCCCACGAATAGGAGTTATAACGGTGCACTATGACAGGGTTCACAGGCTCTGCGAATATCAATAATGATTTTCTCAAAATATAATTAGAAAACAACAGGTATCCTACCAATGACAACTTAAAGTCACAAGGCAGATTAAATCCATTGATTGAGAAAGGTTGGACACTCAACAGCAGAGACAGAAAAATGTTGAATTCCTCCTTCACAAGACCATTCCTTCAGATGTGACACTCTTCCACGACTCCTGTTCCTCTTGCCAAGCAACTGAGAACTAGTGTACCACTAACTCCCACAACAACCCCTCCAGAACCTTCCATGAACCCACCAGATCACTTTTAGAGATTGTTATTCAGCTCTTGCTCATCATTAGAACAACAAAGCATGTGCCTCCTAGGTCATCTCAGGGTGGCCTGGTCTGCAGAATAAGGCTGCAGAATTCTGAGAACAGAAAAGGCATTGTACCGCTTCTTGTGGAAGGAATGCCATTTTTAATTATCCCTGTGTAAAAAATCTACCTAGCTGGTGGGTTATTGGGTCAATGCCAAAGATCATCTAAAATGTGACACCCCACACTTCTTTAGTCTAAAGTAGTATAGTACATTTGGCACCCCATAATTTCATCACTTGCATCTCACCTCATTCTGCCACATGTGATCAGCCCAGTTTTAATGCTGCCAAAGAGGGGTGGGATGTGAACATGGCATATGTAAACCACACCATCCTTATGATATGGATCCAATCCTTACTATATCACATTATAGTTCCTAAATCTATGGTCTATCCTTTGCCCTGTTTGAGTTCATTCTTTTCATTAGACTCCATTCTTTTTTTCCAATTTCAATATATATTTTATTCAGGATTTTCTTGTTTTACAGAAGTGTAGTGCCTCGTATTCCCCCCCCATGTAACATTTTTACAAATCCATTTCATTTGTTGAGGCATTAGGGGGAGAAGAAAAGAAAAAAGAAAAAAGAAGGGGGTGGAGAGAGGGAAGATGGGTAGGGGTGGGGTCGGGTGGAGGTGTTTCTATTATGTTTAATGTATGTAGAGTTTGGTGTCAGCGTTGCTTGTTCACTTGTGTTCCTTTGGTGGTGAGAGAGGTTGGGGTTGGCCTAGGGTGTGATTGTTTGCTTGGGATTGGCTGTGGTGATCTTTGTTTTCGTGTGTGGGTGAGGTGGGTGGGTGTTTTGGATCAGGTTAGCCATATTGATTTGTATGCTGTTGGTGGATTATTGTCACTGTCCTGTTGGGCTGTGTATGTGATAAAGGGGAGCCATACCGGGGTGAAGGCGTCTTCTTCTGTTTGTCCCCGTGTCAGTTTCAGTTTATTAGTTAATTTTTCTAGTAGGGCTGTTTCCCATACTATTTGGTACCATTGGTCCATGCTTACTCCTGACAGGTCTCTCCAGTGTCTGGTTATGGTGTTTCTGGCTGCTGAGAGCAGGTGGGTTATGAGTTCTTTGTGGTGTAAATGGGCATTGTTGTCTTGGAAGATGTTTAGTAGGGCCAATTCTGGGGTGATGTCTATTACTTGCTTAGTTATTTTACATATTTCTTGTATGGCTGTTGTCCAGAATAGATTCTAATGTGTTCATCTACCATCTAATGCTATAAGTGCGCCTCTAAAATAAAGTAATGAGAAACCTACAGTCTCTAATATAATTCAAGAACTGCGATGAATAATATAGGGAGCAGGGGATTGATGCCTTTCTTGTAAACATGGCTGAATTCAGAGCAAGAAGAGTGATATATTCAAATCTTTTATCTGTAAGGTGACTTTCTGTATTTTATCTCCTTCACCTTCTCTTATTAACTATCTTTCTCTCTCTGTCTTCCTTTTATCTCATAAAATTGCCCATCTTCCTTTATCCTCCAAATATGCTTAGCTGTATTTTGCCTCACTCTCAGGGGGGAAAAAAGACGAAAACTGTGCTCTTGTAACAAATAATATATGAAAGAAAGAGAAGTTCTAAAGCCTTCAGCACCTTTCCTCAGGAAACTACCCTCACCATTAACACCCAGTTTCAGCCAGTGAATTTGGTGCTAGAATATTTGGGACAAAATATACCTGTTCTTGGTGCTAAGCTCATTAGCTCTTGTTGTTGGAAGAGGATTGCAAGTTCCCAAAAGCTATTGCTCTAGAGAATTATATCCTTGTGATAGATACCAGCAACCTCTGAGTACCTAGATAGACACAGTGGATGATAGCCAATGTTTTGCAAGTGAATTTTCGCTTCCTCTCCTCCACCAGCAGACCACTATCCCACACTCCAGATCTCTTTCAGAGAGTCCCCCAACCTTAACAAAACAGATTTGGTGGGCAAGCAGGAGGCTAAAGGGTGAGGTAAGGAAGAAGTCCTATTGCATGAGTGGAAGTCCATTCTGCTAGTGGATGGGCTCAGATGGATATCATTTATTAGTTTCAAATTCATGTATGAAGGGCTGATGCCATTGTCCATGGGATGGGGGGTTTACTTTTATAATGCTATTTGTATTATTAAATGGAACTCAGAGCTGTGCTGAAAATAATAATACAGAACCAGTAGAAACATTTAATAGGGGTGTGGATTAGCTCTGCATGGAGGGCAAATAAAGAGGAGAATCAGGGTGATTTGAGGAATGTTTCTTTTTGAAAAATTCCCTGTTTTAGAGAATGGGGAACACAGACTCTCATTTTATAGACAGTGGCTCAGAACGAGCATGGACTTGACTTAGAAAAAGATGCATTTAAAAATAATAATACACAGATACTAAGCAAATATTGGGTACTGTGCAAGATGCTTATTGTTGGGAATTGAAAAATTAAAAACATAACAACTGTAAAGGAATAACTTTCCAATTATGGAAGGTAATCTTGAAGAGCAATATTGCTGCTTTGGCCAGATATTCATTCCGCAAAAGTTAATGCTGCATGGCACTTTGTGTAAAGATGGCAGCCATTTATTACTGGAAGACAGAAATGCATTGGATGGTATTTGTTTGCCAATATATTTTTTTACTGTTTTTATTTAAATGATAAATCTAATGTTATGGACAGTTTACAAGGGCATAAGCTGAAATGTAATTAGGAGGAAAGGAGCACGGGAAAGAAGAGAGAGAAAAGGGGAAAGGAGGTTGTGCTTTATAACATTATCAAGGATAATATGTGATGATACATTTCTCTATGTCATCCTTATACACAAATTGTGATGTTTTGCAAATTTTAAACTGTTCTAGTTGCATCTTTTTTAATATACAAAAATGCTATAATTGAAAGGGATATACAGGGGGGAAATCTGTTTGGCAACCATGTTATTTCCACATCCAGTTCACTCATATGCAACATATTCCCCACCACCAACACCACTCCTCCTTTTCTTTCTTCATTTTATTTTTCTCTCCTCTTTCACATTTTTCTTTAAGCTATGATGTCCAAGATGGTAGCCATTCTGGGGATTTGGGGCTATATCCAGCATTTTGGTTGTATCCAATGTTAGAGCAGACCCATCATATTGAATGGACACGACTAATTTAGCACCATTCACTTCAATAGAGAGCCAGTGTGGTGTAGTGGTTAAGAGCGGTAGACTCGTAATCTGGTGAACCAGGTTCACTTCCCCACTCCTCCACATGCAGCTGCTGGGTGACCTTGGGCTAGTCACACTTCTTTGAAGTCTCTCAGCCCCACTCACCTCACAGAGTGCTTGTTGTGGGGGAGGGAGGGAAAGGAGATTGTGAGCTGCTTTGAGACTCCTCAGGGTAGTGATAAAGCGGGATATCAAATCCAAACTCCTCCTCCTCCTCCTCTTCTTCTTCTTCAATGAGTCAACTCTGAGCAGAACATAGTTGGTTACAAGCTTTGTTTATTCAGATAATTTGTTGATGCTGTTCTTTTCATTGGATAATTACATTTTAATTGTTATACATTTCCTTTAAAATATGGTGTTAATGCATTAGACGAACAAAGGGTGGGGAAGGGGAATGAAATCTAAGGTTGACTACATTAGCTAACATTACTTATTGGTATGGATTTATATCTAGTACCTAAATGATTCTGCAAATTGATCTGAAAAGGATCTCTATTTGACAGGGAAAAAATGCATGTTTTCAGAATACAAGGTAATCATAACTTGTTTTTGTAAGGATAATGACCTGTTTGTGGAGCACATTTGGGTCATCAGCAGAGGCATGGGATTTATTTTTGATGAAGAAGTAGGTCCATTTTCAATGATGCAGACCTCATGCTTCTAGTCACCAAATTTTCTGTAGTTTAAAAGGCTGTTTTCTGTTTCAGTAAGTATAAATTAAGGAAGACACACTGGAAGTAGGTGAGAGATTAGTCATACTTCTTTATTTAGTGTGAAATGCCAATAAAATTTCACCTTTGCAATCAGAGTTCAAAGAAGTTAAAATTAAACTTTTGTTAGCAGTATTGAAGAACTGCCTGCCTTATGTCATTGTGACCTCTAACTGTCCTTGACTGCTGCTGAATTGCTACGGTCAATTGATTCAGAAACAAGGAGGGCAATAGCCTTTTACCAGACTGTTCCCAGCAGTTATCTTCAGTGTGCTCACTGACATTTAGTGTTGGATTTTGTCTATAAAAGCTGCTGTCAAGTAGGCACTGAAGTAGGGAAGTTACAGGTATGTTAGCAGCTAGATGAAAGCATGTGAAATGAATGTTGCTATCTTAAATATATTTGAATGTAGTATGCAGTTTTGGAAAAGCAGGCAAGAAAAACGTATTGGAGCTGAAGCCATTTAGAAGCCACACTCAGGCTCGGTTCATAAAACTCTGGGAATGTGCAAGCAGCCAGAGAGGATTTCCTAACCACTTTGCTTCTTCCCAGTTGACCTGCATTGACCTAAGCCAAGGTTTGGCTTAGCATGTTGTCTGAGTCAAGGCCTGTGATTAAGTTCTCTTCTCACAAACCACAAGCTGTAACAAGGTTAGACCCAGTGCTTTTTTCTGGCGGTACACAGGGATACACATACCCCTAAACGTTTTGTGAATCTTTGTACTTTTGTCCATTTACTGTATTTATTTTTCCCAATTTGAACTACAAAATGGTGATATTCTTGAGTCAAAATGAGAGTACCCCTAAACATTTTTTTTAGAAAAAAAAGCACTGGTTAGACCAGAGAGAGAGAGAGAGAGAGAGAGAGAGAGAGAGAGAGAGACGGACAGAGAGAGAGAGGGAGTGATGGGTGAGTTTTCCACAGCTGTGTTCAGGTCAGCACAGATATGTCCCTGATAAAATCAGAAAAGTCCAGTGTTGTTGTTTGTCTGAGCTAGTCTAGGCATTCGACCAGCCCTTCCCATCCCCCAAAGCCTTCCTAACCCATGCCCCAATATATTTCCCCCCTTTTCCTCACATGCAAATTGCACAGTGAAGAAACCCTCAAAAGAATTACATAACTATGGTCCCTTATCGTGCCATGTTGCTACCCAGAAAAGGAGAGAAATAGGGGGAAATCCTTCCCCTTTCCCAGCAAATGCTGATTGTGCTTCCACTTACCTCCCTTGCGAGCTACCTGAAGGGAAGAGAGCAAATACGTTGGGTCGGAATAGCTGGGATGGGGACAGTGAAGGCTAGGAGGAATGAATGATGATGGGGAGGAATTGCTTTGATCTTCATTGACTAAGAATTTAGGAGGCTTTAAAAGCTTACTTCTCATTTGAGCTGGGCTTTCACAAGCCCCCAAAGTTCGCATCCAAGCCAGGCTCTGGAGAATTTTGCCGGCGTTTGTACATTTTTAAAATAGAAGCCTGGAAGGAAAAGATGCTAGAAGGAGTTAGGAGATTATTCTGCTTATCAGAAAATATACATTCCTTAACATCCCAGGCCATGTCTTTGGGGGTTGAGTACTAGCATTGAAAATGGGTGCTGGAGCTAAGCTCTTCTGAAGCCTGGCTCAAATTCAGCTTTGCATTAAGGGCTTTTGAAAGAAAGAAAAAAGTCTCATGCATACTCTTTGAGTTTCATCCTTTTGCCTTGCCAGTTATCACTCCTCTTATACTTGTGCATTTCATTTCTCTTTGCTGTGTGTGTAATGCGTGACATTTGTTTGTATCAGGGGTGCCAACTTGAATAAAATATTGGTAAGCCCAAGACACAGCACACACACACCATTCAAATGGCAATACCCATCAACTGGGGGGGTGTGGGACAGCTCCCTAAGTATTTTATTTGGGGGGCGGCTGGAGAGACATCAGCCACTAGGAGTTGGCTGCTATGGTTTGTACTGGAATGTACCTTCTTGTTTTCAGCTCAGTCATCCAATTTAATTAAAAAAGTAAACTGCTTCAATGGGAAGTGTGGGATTGTGTTTTTCTCTGCCAATTGAAAGTTTCAGATTTTTTCCTTTCTATGAAATGCCACAATATTTGGATGTCAAATTACAACCTGGCACAGAACCTAATTACTGCATGTCAGTATTTCTTCCAGAACAAATATCTATCCATTTTTTTAAATAAAAAAAGTCCTAGTACAGTATACTAAAGCCAATGAAAATTTTACAGTTCTCATTTAACAGGGAGATGAATGAATAATCTCCCTCTGACTTTAATAAGCAGTGTTCATATTTAAATATACAGCCTATTTCCCCTTCCCTTTCTTTTTCTGGGCTTCACTTCCTACTCCATTCCCCCACTCCAGTTAGGCCACAATGGGTATCCTAGTTTTATGAATATATATATATATATATTTCAAATTCCCCTGAACTGAGGGTTATTGGGTAGTATTGCTCTCATGTCCTCTCTGCCATTTTCCTCTTATTACCCTAATCATGGTACTAGGGAATTGTTGTTGTTGTTTAGTCGTTTAGTCGTGTCCGACTCTTCGTGACCCCATGGACCAGAGCATGCCAGGCACTCCTGTCTTCCACTGCCTCCCGCAGTTTGATCAAACTCATGCTGGAAGCTTCAAGAACACCATCCAACCATCTCATCCTCTGTCGTCCCTTTCTCCTTGTGCCCTCCATCTTTCCCAGCATCAGGGTCTTTTCCAGGGAGTCTTCTCTTCTCATGAGGTGGCCAAAGCATTGGAGCCTCAGCTTCACAATCTGTCCTTCCAGTGAGCACTCAGGGCTGATTTCCTTAAGAATGGATACATTTGATCTTCTTGCAGTCCATGGGACTCTCAAGAGTCTCCTCCAGCACCATAATTCAGAAGCATCCATTCTTCGGCGATCAGCCTTCTTTATGGTCCAGCTCTCACTTCCATAAATCACTACTGGGAAAACCATTGCTTTAACTATACGGACCTTTGCTGGCAAGGTGATGTCTCTGCTTTTTAAGATGCTGTCTAAGTTTGCCATCGCCTTTCTCCCAAGGAGCAGGCGTCTTTTAATTTCGTGACTGCTGTCACCATCTGCAGTGATCACGGAGCCCAAGAAAGTAAAATCTCTTACTGCCTCCATTTCTTCCCCTTCTATTTGCCAGGAGGTGATGGGTCCAGTGGCCGTGATCTTCGTTTTTTTGATGTTGAGCTTCAGACCATATTTTGCGCTCTCCTCTTTCACCCTCAATAAAAGGTTCTTTAATTCCTCCTCACTTTCTGCCATCAAGGTTGTACTAGGGAATTATTTTCTGTCATAACCTACAAGCTTCATATTTTCTACTTTTCAAACTGGTGGAACTAATAACACAATAATACTATGAATATATATTTATTGGAAGAAGCCTGATGATAACTGAGGAGGAAAAATGCTCCAGGACAGGCCAACCATATAACTTGCTTAAACAGCTTTGACAATGCTGCCATAAAATTCATACCAAGCTTGTTTTTCTTCCATTTCATGCTACTTTATATATAATAACCAAACGCTGCACTTTCTCTAAACCTTTCCTAAGTGCAAACAGAAGTCAAGGTCAGCCAGGCAAAGTCGCTTGTCTGAAGCCCTGTGATAAAAAGTGGCATGATTGTTCTAGGTGACAAGCTGTCAGAGGTTACGCAGATATATGTCCTTGGAATCGAGTAGATTTATGACTGTCAAATGACAGGATATGCACACAAAGATCACAGAGGAAAACAGGATCTGGATTTAGAGGCTAACATATGCTGTGGTTGCTAGGTAAGTAAGTGCTGTCAGTAACTGAATTCCTAGAATCCTTGATCTTCTCCCACCATTTGCCACCATAGCATAAATTTTCAAGGCCAAGAAACCTTGGTTAGTAGCATGTGAGAGTGAAGAGAAGCCAATTGCAAAACGTTTTCTTCTTCAAAACAATAGCCCGATGTGTTGTGTTGATCTGGGTGGGTCATAAGCTGTGAAGGCTTGATGTGCAGAGAAAAACAGCAGTGTGTCATTCCTTGTGAAAGAGTTATTTGTTGAAAACACACCATTTGCTAGGCTCAGCTGTGTGAAGCGTCATCCAAGAATGTGAACCCCAGCTCATAAAGTGGTGGCACTGATCCCATGGAACTTGCCTGCCTGCTGAGAGCATAACATATAATTAAGTTCAGTCTCTCTGATACAGAATTATGGTGCAAGCTGCATCATTTAGAAATTAGTGAAACTCAGCAACTCTGCTCTGGAAAAGGCTTTTTCATTCATTGTATGGACCTCGGCTAAGAATATGGCTCATATAGCAAGGATTGGATCACCTGAGTGCTATTCTCCACCTCTCTGAAGGCATGCTCTATTTGAACAGCAACAGCAAAACTATTGTGCGTAGTCCTTCTTGCAAATACCATGGACTAGAGTAGAGAAAGGGGCATCCATACATTACATTCAGTGGGTGTACATTCCCTGTACTTGTGTACACAAATAGACAAGCTGTATATCCATACTGAAATTCACATGTAATAGTCAAGAAGTGTACAGTCAGTGTACCTGTGTACACAGATGAACAAGTGTGCACTCGTTCACACAAGTTGTACCCATGTCCAGTGTAATGTGTGAACAGCCTTTGTGAACAGCCTTTGAGAAACACTAAAAATATATAGATCTATAGTGTATGGAAAAGTAAGAGTACAGAAAAAGAGTGATATGAGATTTTTCTGAGGGTCCTGATCTAGTTGTGCTCTGCTGGCAGTGTGGTTCAAATCAGGGAGGTGTAAAATCATGCAAATTCACCCTATAATTTGGCCTCAACCAGAACTGTTGCACATTCCAAGACATGCTCAAGACGCTGCTGCAGCTTCTGCTAGGCCCCATTCAGCAGCAAAACATGTCATCCAAAAACTGAAGCTGATTCTGGCAGGGGTGGAACTTGACACCCACCCTAGATGTGAACATACAATAGAGTGTGGTTCTTAATAATTTTTTTATCGTTTTCATGCAAACAAAAAGCGAGAGGTTAGAGCATTAATAAGTAACAGAATCAAAGAAAGGTGTTCACTGTGACACTGTGAGTATGAAAGCATCAGTAGATGAGAGATAAATATTGGCAGGAGTCATCATTATGAATAACCTTAAACAGAGATGGGTCAGCATCCAAAAGTTCTCCTTGGGTTTACTTTGCAATTACCTAAGCTCTTCTTTGAAAAAGTGAAAGAATTTGGGGAATATTTCCAAGCTAGTAAGAGGTTTCAAAAAATTAATGACAGTCTCAGAATCCTTTTTCTATCCCAGATAGCAACTGGTTGAGCCATTAGTGTCCACAGAGGTGAGAAAAATATGCTGCAGGGACCAAATCAGGAGGTAGACGTCAAAGGCCACCCCTGACACGGATGAACCCAAGGGGTCAGCCTTTGGCCTTATCCTCCAACTGAACATCTACAGTATCTTTTTCCTATAGAGAAAATAGTCCTCAGGGGGAAAGCAAGAGAACAGTAGGAACATAGGTAGGATGGGATTCTTCATTATCAAGTAGATCGAAAGGAATTTCACCCGTGCATCCTTTGAAATAGGCCGTGTATAATGTAATGGAGTTACCTAGGCCTATTCTATTCCACAGGGCCAATTTTAAGAGGCTTTGGGGGACTTTGGCAGCCCAAATGATGTGGCTTTAGCTGTCAAAGCCCCATGATCCTGGGCTGACAAAAGTTTTGCTCAGGCCATGGAAACCATTTGTCAGCCGGGGAAACCAGCAATTTCTCTCCCATGTGAACTTCAATCCATGAAGTAGAAGAATATAGAGGATTAAATCCTCACCTTTACTTTAAGGCAGGCTGTTATGAGTTCCTGAAGCTCTTTTCCACATCTGGCACTGGATAGCTTCAGCATCCCTTGTCTCAAAGTGCTGAACAAATTGCGACTACAATGAGTGGTCCTCCTGTTTGTGTGACATGGGAAGGGACACAGTAGACCAAGGATGAATGGGCAACCATTTGGCTACTCTGAGCATATCAGTGTGGCTTTCTTCTGGCACCATTTCTGCTGCCTTTTCCCTAAAATGAGCATTGTGGCATAGCTCTGCTTTGCAAATAGCATATGGGCATTATTCCCAGACTGGAGGAAGATTTTACAAAGGAAATGTAATCAAATGAGATGGCGCTTTTATCATCCAAAGCAAAAACATATTGATCTGCAAAAACAAAGCACACTTTATACTGTTAGCAAGACAAGAAAAGAGACACCAGCCTAGGAGAGGCAAAAATATCAAAAAGGAAAGAAAAGAAAAATATTTTAAAGCAGTGAGTTGAGCAGTGTATGCCTCAAAAACAAAAGAAAAACCAGCAGCAAATACAGGGTGCCAGCAACATTGCCATTTTCTGCAGGGAACCTCCTTAAGTGCCTGCCAGAAGAGGTGATTTCTGCTGAGAGCTGTCAGAATAACTAAACTGAACCATTGGGAGGAGCTGATTCCCTTATCACCAGAAAGAGCTGATTTCTTGAAAAAATGACATATGAAATTCTCAGGAGCCAGTTGGTTCTGCAATTTGTTGCTCTAGTGTCTGAATATGTAGAGAGTGCTTCCCCTTCACATTCATCTCTGGGTGACTACAACCAACTTCCATACATTTGGGATCATAGGAGGAGGGAGGGTTTTATTTATTAGTTTGTTTGTTTGATGTTTATTTATTTAGTTTCTCCTTGGGTGCGCAGGGTGGCTACTTAGGCATTACCGAGATAGAGAAAATACATCACCCAAGAAAGAGGGCACTGATTTGCATACGCTAACACATACTCCCAAGGTAGCTCAGTTGGTGGAGCATGAGACTCTTAATATCAGGGTTCGAGCCCCATGTTAATCAAAAGATTCCTGCATTTCAGGGGGTTGGACTACATGGCCCACATGACTCCTTCCAATTCTATGATTCTATGATATCGTGGGTGAAGAGACAATGACCTGCTCAGCCTGCTTGTGCTCTCAGTTTTTATATTTTAATTGTATTTGAACCAGCCCTCCAAATGAAATAAAGGTGGGGAAATGAATCTCATCAGTGAGTTGGATCTTTATCTGCCTCCACCCACTGAGTTTGAGAGTTGAGGGGGATATGCCAAATAGGGGGCCATTTTTGCTGTGGAAGCAATGGAGGAAGGTAGCAGTTTTTCATTGGCTCTGTTTTATGCCAAGGATGTTACCACATGTGTGTGTGTGGCGGGGGAATTCCCCTGTAGATCTATTGAGCTTTTCACGCAAGCACACTAAATGGCTCTAATGTGGTAATGAGGATAAATACAGAGTCTGCTTCAGAATGAAAGTCCAATGGGATGAGACTTTGGAGTTCTGACCATGAATTACTAGCTTCTGGTCTAATTTGGCCCTGAGAGTAAAATGAGCCATTTTTTATTTTCAAAACCAAACTAGACTAGAATCTAGAAATCTGTCACCAGCTCTTCAGTCTCTGTTTGACCTTTACTTTGAACAAAACCAGGCTTTTCTTTCATCTGCTGGGATTAAACCAGGCTACTGAGGGAAGAAATAATGACTGTTCCAGTTAAAGCAGAACAGCTTGGCCGTTTGCAACAACACTCCAATCGTAACACAGGTGTATCCTTGCCATATCCATTGTCCACTGGCTGCCCATCTGCTACTGGGCCCAGCTGAGGGTTTGGTACTTGTGTGATGGATATCAATGGCTCAGAATCCAAGTACTGAGAGGAGCAGCTTCCCCAGTATCAATCATCTGGAGCTTTAACACCTGGAGACCCAAGTCGGGAGACTGCTTACAACACTAAGCTCAACCAGCAGAGAATGGTTTTGGTCAGAAGTTCAAATAGTAGAAGACAGAAGGATCACCTTGGCTACCCATTGCAGTTCCCATCACCCTCCAAATTCTGGAAGGTGAACTTCTGAAGTAGGGAGCCTTCTGAACTGTGGATGCTCTCCACAAATTTTAGAAGTTTGCAACAATCAGGTTTTTAAAACACATGGGGAGCCTCTATGGGGTCAGAAGTCTCCCACTTCAGAAGCTCACCGTTCACAAGTTGGAAGCAACAACAATGGGGGGCAGAGCTAGCATGTTCACTGCTGCTTCTCCCCATGTGTTTACTCAACACATTGCGGATTGCTGTAGAGAGTCCCCAGCTTTCATGGCAGAAACAGTTTTGCAGCACCTTAAGGACTAAGAAATTTATTATGGTAGTAGCTTCTTGCATCAAAGTCCAATCATCAGAATGGCACAAAAGTACTTTCATGTGAAAATACTAGTCTGTAGAATATTGATGTTCTGTAGAATACCAGTCTGTAGAATATTGATGACTATGACTGCTACTCTCCCTAGCAGCAGTCACAGTCAACAGCATTTTGGAGACTTCGGCTCAAAAACAAAGCAAACCAATGATAGCATAATGCCCTGAAGAAAAAACAATCTCGCTAACCAAATAGAAGGCTTCAAATTTCTCTATAATTAATGACTATTCCCCTTAATTTTGGTACCATGGCCTTGGTTATTTTTAATGCCTCCTGCATGGAGGCATTTTGTGCAATTTATAGCACAATTCTGTGCATGTCAACTCAGAAGTAAGCCCCACTATATTCAGTGGGACTTATTCCCAGGAAAATGGATATAGGCTTGCAGACTTTCAAAGGGTGCGACACTATTCTTTATACTTGACACTACTTTTGCCAAAGGAATGACGATGACAAATGATGCACTTTAAAGATCAATTACTCTAGATTGGGCCAATAGTTGTTTTGCCATCAAAATATAAATCAAACTCATGGTGAGTAATGCAGCCTCAATGTTCGTCCAGATAGTGCCATGATCTTTGAGAAATTGGTAGCACTGACTCTAGTTGAAAGAGACCAGTGAAAATATTTGACAGGTGGCAACTGAGTCTAAGGTCATAAAATATGTGGCACCCTGAGCATGAGATGAGCCAGCTGCTCCACACTCAACTTTCCCTTTTAGTACATCTGTTCTCCTTTTGTGGCCAATGCCTAGGCAATGTGGAGGAAGGCAGTTGGAAGGTGTAGATCTTACAACAGAGGGCTCACCCACAGGGTCTTTGACCAAATAGAATGTAAGCATTTATCAGGTGCATTTTCATAATTGTGGCCTTGGTAATTATTCTCCCAACAACAAAAACATCGCATAACCACGATGTAGTTGTCCCTTATTTGTTCTTTCAACACAGTATTTGCTTCTTTTGTGGAATTAGGTGTGTTTGTGTGTGTCTGTAAGAGAAAAGTCAGTGCATACTGAGCCAGCAAGAGAGATCCATACATGGAATGAAACGAACTTTCATGATTTGCATATCCCTTGATAGTTGAAGAGGTACTTGTGCAAACTCATTCTGCATCCATGATTTGCAGGAACTGCAGTCATTTTGTTCCATCCAAAACACTACCAAACTTTATGTCATATAAATACAAAACTAAACAATGTGACAGGCTGTATGTAACTATATAAATTCTTTTTTAAAAATACGATTCAACATATTATATTAAAATATGTGGTTCTGTAGACCGACTTATCATATAAACAAAACATATTATAAGAAATTAGAGTCTAGCAGATTGACCAGGAGATACAATCTATTTAGTTCTTACGTTAGCAATATCCACGAGGTGGAATTCTTATATCATTCTTGTAATGTTCCACATGAAGATGCTTTTAAGAATTCTGGCGTTCCTTGTATGCAGGTTACAGACGAAAGACTTAGAAGTTTAGTTTTGTTCCACCCAACATCAAGTACTATGCATGTTCACCCTCTGAATGACACTGCTGATTGGGAATGGGGAACAAACAGGGAGAGGGATTGATGCAAAGCCCACCAAGGTCTTGGGTGCTGCTGTGTATGCATCCTGAATACTTGAGCATCCCATGTGGCCATTGGCCTTCCTACGAAACCTAAGCATCTTGGATGTGTGGGATTTGCCAAACGTGTACAGGAGTATCTGAAGTAGGCTGGCCACTTACACTTCAATAAAAAGGGCAAAAGACACATTTGCATGTGGTAATTTTTATGTACTAGAGGTGCAAATTTAGAAATAATTGCTATAATTTACGTATAGCCACAATACATCTCTCTAGCTCAGCCTGGGTGCTTGATCAGTCTGCTAATGTTCAGCAGGAGTTTTAAAGCCCCTGTTCTCCTTTCCAAGGAATCTTTTTCTTCAAATTGGACTTAGACTAGGTAGCCCATCAAACAGAAGACTCATTCAAATAGAGGACTGACAGCCCTTCAAATCAGAAGCCTGGCATCTGTGATATACAGCATGTGGCCATCCTAAACAGACGCCCTTCTTGGCTGGTCCATGTGCAGCAAGGAAGAGGGAGAAGACTTTGTTTGATCTCAGAGGAGTAGAATGCTCAAGGAGATATTTAGGGACCCTTTTCTGGATGTGCAGATTTTACACATAATACAAAAAAGGGGGGAATATAAAAGACCCTCAAATGTGAAGGAAAGATCCAAGTGAATCTGGAATCCTGAAAATCTCCAGAGTTGACACAAATCAGTAGTGTTGAGATGGCTTAAGCACGAATTTGGCAGAGAATGAATTTGCATCTCCCAAGTGGTTTGCAGCATTCTTTCCACAGATATTTATTACACCTTCACTCTACCCTGTTGGCATTCCGATGTGTTAAAAACAAACAAACAAACAAACTACTAAACTTCACCAAAGTATGATATAGCACTCCTCTTACAAATCATTCATGTCATTTATATTTTGAGTTCAATAATATAATAGGCTCAATTTGCTCCTTTTTAATGCTGCAAATCAACATTCTTGATGAATATTTATTTATTCTCTTCACAAACTTTAATAAATCCTGTGATTAATCCATTAGTTTGAGCTGGCCTTTGCCTCACTTTCACACCTCACTAGGCATATTTTCATTTTTCATTTTTCTTTCTCTTGTCTCTTCTGATGTGCCACAAACACACTATGTGACATTCATACTGAGCAAGGGTCTAAATAATATGGACCAACTGGGCAATTCGCTCTTCAGTATATTTTAGAATTTAAATAATGCACAAGTGCACATATTTGTGTGCATCTATGTCTTTTGCAGCGATCCTAGGTTTGTTTGCCATGGATTTACAGTTTTGCTAGGCATTTGTAAAAGATAGTTTTCTCAAGATCAAAGGGAACAGAAAGGAACATAAAAACTTCCAGAAAAAAGATGTATGATTACAAACTGCCCTTTACTATACTTTCAGATCACCTCATCAAGAAAAAAACAGAATCACTTGTGTAGTCCCTGAGTACCTATATGCGTCTAACTTCCTCTGATTAATCATAATCAGGATTATTGATTTCAAAGGAAAAGGAGAAGGGGGGAAATCACAAGATCCAGTAGCATGTTACCGGTCAGCATGTGAGGCCTGCAGCAAAATGTTTCACACCAAACTGTGCCCATGTGCATATGTTGTTAAAGTGAATGATATCTCTAGACCTAAGCTGCACACAAAGAAACATACAGTCAAGTAAGCATGCCTATGATTGGCTGGGTCCATGAACAGGCTCTCTTCTTCTTCTGTTCCTCCTTATTTTGACATTTATTTGCCACCTGCACATAGGCATGGAAATCAGGGGACTCAGGGGCACCCAACCTAGTTATTTACTTAGGGTCACAATATTTAATTTTTTATTTGTGTTAGGACAGGCTTCCTCAGACTCAGCCCTCCAGATGTTTTGAGACTACAGTTCCTATCATCCCTGACCACTGGTCCTGCTAGCTAGGGATCATGGGAGTTGTAGGCCAAAAACATCTGGAGGGCTGAGTTTGAGGAAGCCTGTGTTAGGATAACAAAAAGCAGCAGACCTTTATTTCATTTTTAGGAAATCAACTTTCAATTTCTTTTTATTTTATTCAAAAAAAATGACACACACAGAAACACCATTGCTACAGTAGACTTCAGGATACCTCATATTGGCTGGTGTTGTTGCTGCTGTTGCTGTGTGTTTGTTTCATTTACTCTTGGCCTGGGTGCTTAATGCTGTGACAATCCACAATTCAATGTAATGCGCTGGGTGTGCCATATCATCTGTCAAGACTTATCTTCTCAAGCCACATTTCTACCCATTCTTGTCCAGGACAAGCGCCTTCTTCCTGGAACAAGGGAGGCAGCCTGGCTGCCCATGGTCCTCCTGCAGCTCACATCCATTTGGCCTGTGCATGCAGGGCAGCCAAGTGATGCTCACCTGCTGCCCTGTTGAGATGCCACCATTCTGTTTCTCTCTGGTGTGTTCCCCACAGCAACATTGTGGGGCTGAGAGAAGAGGTTCCCAGAAGAGAATGATCCATGGTCAATGGTAATCCAGCATTGTCAGTACAAAACAGAAAAGCTGCTTTCATCACTTCCCCCTGAAATGCTCTGTATCTCAATATTGCCTCTACCAAGGCTGAATGGAACATAACCACAGCCCTGCCCCACGGGCCCAGATCATGATCCTGCAACAAACTGAGGTCCCACTTCAGGTATTGAAACTGGGGGAGTTTCACTTTGGGAAGCAGAGTGAGGTATCCATTTCATATATACATATACATATATATATATATATATATATATATATATATATATATATATATATACACACACACACACACACACACACATATAAATTATAAAATGTACCACAAAACTTATCACTTATACAATCTTTTTTAGACTTCTATCAGCACCTCTGATGATCCACCGTTTTAACCACTTCTTATGCATTTCTTAACTTTATATTGCCTTTACATCTCTTAACAAATCATCCTTCCCCTTCTCCATTTTTGCAATATTTCCAATAATACTCCTCACAAAACTTCTTGCAAACCTACAAACATTGTCTGATCTTCACAAATACTTTTCAAATAGTCTGTAAATTTACTCCAGTCTTCCGTGCATTTATGGTCCCGCTGGTTTCGAATCCTTCCTGTTAGTTTATCTAGTTCTGCATAGTCCATTAACTTCATTCTCCATTCTTCAATCGTCGGTAATTCTTCTTGCTTCCATTTTTGGGTAGTAATGTTCTTGCTGCTGTTATTGCATATAAAAAGAGCTTATATTCCTTTCTATTTATATCACTCCCCACAATGCCCAGTAAAAATGCTTCTGGTTTCTTTATGAATGTATATGTCAACATTTTTTTCATCTCATTATATATCATCTCCCAGAAGCATTTCAGAGTGAGGTATCCATTTCAGGTGTCCATTATAGGGGAGGCATTCTTGCCGAACTTGGGAGAGGTTTTTAATAATATTTTGAATTCCAGCTGATCTTGATATTCCCCCGAATCTGCTGATACTTCTTTCTTGTTCATGGGCGGTGCTACTTTGGTTACATCAGCAATTCTCTCCCTGCAGATTGAAAACAGGAGGGATTATTTTTACTGCAGAAGTCTGGTTGACAATCACATACAAATACCACAAGCACAGTCTCTGGGAATGTTTTTATTGCTTTTCCACTTGTTAGTTGCTAGGCTCCTTTAGGAAGAAGTGTGGGGCATTAATTAATTAATTAATTAATTAATTAATACTCAGGCTAGAGCCCAGAGTGACAGTAACCTAGAAAGTGTTAGTACAAGCTTGTTCAATCATCTTTTCCAGGAATGGAAGGTTGGGAAGAGAGCAATTGGTAACTAGCTGCTATTGTTTTAAGGCAATCCAGCAACTTGACTTTCCTGAATGAGGAATTAATAACTGAGCAAGCATCCAATTTCTCCTGATCTGCCTACACTATGAGCATGCAACTGTTTCATCCTTCTCCTTACATAACATAACATAAAAATGTATTGATGTTATAGTTTATTAACTTTGTGGGTCGTGCTATGTAAAACAGCTTTTTGGTTGCTTTTAGGCTTTTGAAGGACTTTACAGTTTAGTTCTTCCTTATAATGAGGAATAACACTTATCTTTTAATCATGCTCTGTGTGTTAAAAAGAAACGAAAAAAACCCTTTAAACCAGCTCCTTACACAGTGTTTGTTTGCAGGCTTCACACCCACATCTATGAAACAATGACAGCCGTTTGAAGAAAAAAGCAGCGTACTTTTTTATCTTGTGTAGGAGTCTTCCACAGGTAATTGGAGAATTTCCAAACGTTTCTGTATTGTGACTTGGCAGCAGATCCACCGCTTATTTGTGGGTGCTATACTTCAGAGTCCCTAATCAACAGTTGTTAGGGTGGCCACTTGCATGCTGTCAAAAAAAAAGAGAGAACAAAAGAGGGCACAGAATGACAGCTCGTATGTGCCGATTTATCCAGATGGATGCAAATTTACAAATAACCGCTATAATTTAAAAAGAGAAGAAATACAGTACATCTCACCGTACTGGCAGAGGCTGTAGCCTGGTGACCTGTGAGCCAGTTCAGTCTGCGGTCCAGGTGCTGTTAACAGGAAACTTTAAGGCCCCTGTTCTCCCTCTGTATGGCTCTTACCTTTAACAGACGTGCCAATGGGGTGGCACAGGCAAGGCAGAGTAGCATGTCTCTTTTCCTGTTGGCGAGTGTCACTGCTCTTTATGGAGATGGGAAGGTGGGAGGTGCAGGGAGCTGAGTGGGACAAAGGAGCAGCACATTGTCTCTTTCGTGCCAGCAGCACACTGAACTTTGTATTGGGATTTCAGCTCCGTTCGTCCGAGCTGATAAGGCTCATCTTCCTCCGAGCGCTCCCAGCAGAGCATTAAAACAACAAAGTCCACAACGGAAGGATGAGATAGGTATGGGTTACATTGCTATACTTTATTACTAAGCTATACAGAGAGTGAATAAAAATACATCTTCTCTCTATGAGAAGCAGAGAGCAACTGAACAAAGGAAAAACAGAACAAAGGAAACAGGAAACCAGTAACGTCACATCCCGTCTCCCTTTCCCGTGAGACTCCAACAGTATCTGGACTCTGTGGAATGTAAACAGAGTCCTGTGACTGCAAGCAGCTGCACAGTGAGGAAACAGAAACTAACACTTTGCACCCCTCTGCGTCTTGGTAATGCTCAGTGTTTGGAAGCGAGGTTCGATGATTTGTGATGGTTCCCCCTTCCTTCTGCAGCAACCCTATTCTCCTCCCTCATCTGTTTCCACATAGGAGTTGCAGAGGAAAGGGGGAAATTGGCAAAAGTTGTCCTCTCATCCTGCTGCATTCACAAAAACCTTCACTGGATCAAAGAGCGGTGGAAGGACAGTGCTGGATATAGTCCAATATTACTCTGATCTTTTCTCCTTTGCTGCTGTCGGGGATGACAAGTGACACCAGAACCTTACAACAAAATAACAAGTCACTGTATTCCTGTTCCCCATTCTAAACTGGTGATTCCATCCAGAACATATGGGCCAGTGATTTTGTAGAGGTAAGGATATTTTGCTTGTTAAAATGAACGTAGGCCTCATATTGCTCATATTGGACTTTTATTCTATAACCAGCAAAATTATTGTTGTTCAGATAGGCTGCAGTTACTTTCTGTTAAGAGAGTCAATGGAAATCTGCTGTCCTGGTGTTAAGTGATGAGGGACAACTTTAAGGCTCCTGCTAGTTGGACCAGGCAGCCTGTCAAGTAGACTTTCAAATAGAGGACTGTCTTCATGTACTTTGGCCCTGAATCAAGCCCCAACACGGAAGTGAAATAGGGAAGGAACAATCTCCATGGAGCAGGTTCTTTGCAGAGATGAGTGGAGGAGACAAGGCATCTGTTCTCCTCACAGAGCTGCAATTCTCAGAACGGTTTAACAATAAGTCCCTCTTCCCAGTGAACTCTAGAAATTGTAGGTCTGTGGGGATAATGGGGATCATTTAACAACTTGCAGAAACCTTAACAAACTGCTGCTCCCATGATTCTTTGCAGGAAGCCATGACTGTTTAAAGTGGTATAATACTGCTTCAAGTGTATAGTACAGATGGAGTCTAAGCCAGCAACTATTTTACGTACGTATGATGCTTTGCAACTCGAAAATTCTTTTAAGTTATAAGAAATGTGTGATAATTTTCCAAGTGTGGTCTCTAATCTTTTCGTTTTTGTTTTAGCCTGCTACTATCACAATCACAATCTGAAGCCTGGTGTGATGGCCTGGGAATCCAATTCAGAGGCTGAACCGGAGGGATCCCAGCCTGCACAGGAGTCCCCGCCTCCAGGGCCAGCTGAGCTGGGGCAGGGCCTTGTATCTGAAGCGCCTGCACCTGTGCTGGATCCTCAGGAGCAGGCACCAGGTGAATCCACTCTGGCTCCGGAGGTGATTGAGGACACATTGCCTACAGGTGCACCTCTCCCAGCCCTGTCAGGGGAAGGTGAGTCTCCCCCTGGGTCCAGTAACCCTCCAGCCTCTCCTGAGCTGCAGAGGCTCAGGGCAGAGAGGCGGAGGGAACTGGTTTCTCCTAGGAGGAGTGCTCGCCTTAAGGCCAGGAGAGGCGGGTCACCTGGGGGCCGGGGCCGCCCCTGGCCTCAGAGAAGATAAAGACCAGTCAGCCCGGTCCCAGGTTGCGGGAGCAACGTCGTTGAAGACCTGTTTCGGCCAGCACCCAGACCTGTTCTTCCAGAGTTCCCATCCTTGCCCGGCTCCTCGCTTTGGACCCTGCTTCGCCCTTGGAGGACAGTCTACAGACCCTCGACCCAGGTCCCTGACGGTAATCTCCCCCTGGGACCAGCACACCTTGTTTATATAGCACTATCTTACTTTTACTGGGGTGATGATTATGTGAGAGATACAATTCTATGAGTCTATGACTGCTTCCTGAGTTAAGTATTGTTTCCCGGTCACCCGCTCAGCAAAGTTCCTACCTAGCTTCCTGCTTGTGCGGAATCCCTTTTCCAAATGCTTATCCAGACATAAGCATGTGACAATAAAGACCTGTTCCCTTGGTAACTGTGTCAATTTTGCTCTACCTGCAGCACCTTTTAATTGCCTAACTGGCATGGGTGCTATCATTTTCTCCTTGACTCTGTAAATAGAGAGGGTCTTTAAAAGTGCTTAAAATGGTAGGCTGCTCAGAAAATGTTGTAGCAATGTCGGAAACATTTCTCCAATGTAATTTTTCTGCCACTCAGTCCTCCTGTGGACATAGTCAGGAGTAGCTTAATTCATTGCCGCCACCAATATTTATAAATAGACCAATGCAGCAAGTGCCATCATTATCTAGCAGGTGCACTGCAATTCAGGGAATGTTTAAAAATACTCAAGAGGCACTTTAAAGAGAGACTCTGTGTACATTTCCATTCTGGAGCCATTTTAAACTTCTGGGGTGCAACCATGCAAATTATAATGGAAAAGCGAGAGAAGCTTGGGGGGGTGGGTGTGAGATGATGGTAGATTGATGAAGATAAAGGTGGAAGGGTGGGAATGTGAACAGAGAGGATGGGGAAATATGTACAGAGAAGACAGGAAGGTGATCTCCACACCAAACTCCTGACGCTTATATGATTAACAAATTAATTCACTCCCTACATAGCCCTAATACCACCAGTTTACAGGCAACTCTCCATTTATGTACATTCTATTTGCACATGACCGGGCACATGACCTGGAAATGTTACCCAGAAATGGAGAGCACCTGGTCAGCCAAGTCCCAAGGGAAAGCACAGCTTCCTCAGTTGAGGTGTGGGAAAGCTTCTTCCCACAGGCATCTCCCCATTTTATGTCATTTCACTGATGCCTGTGGGGGTCCATAACGTAACCCCCATGTAAATGGGGAGTTGTCTGTGAAGTGTAGGTGGGTTCAGGCATGACCCAAGACCAAGATTCAGCTCAGAAAGGATTTATTGGAACATCAGGAACAAGAAGAACAAGAAAAACAAACGGGCACTTGGCGCAGTTTATATACCTTAAGCTGGCCCAGGCAAAACACACACACTCTCTGCAATAGGTTGCCTTAATGCTGCAATTAGCGAATCACAACACTGGCCCTATCTCAGCAGGGACTGGCAGCCTGCCAGCTACTAACAATGTCATTGGAAGGTCATAACAGCCCGTATAGTGTAAGCAACCAGCAAGCTAATATACTCAAACTTCAGTAACTTTTATACTTCCTAAAATTTATACACTGAATGATTGTAAAAGGCCTCAGAGCAGTATCTGTGTAAATGAACACCATACATGCAACATGAGCACTGCACAGAATATAAATAAAAAATATCATATTTTATTTCTTCACTGATTTTACTCATAGGACTTGCATATGTGTTATATGTCTAATTTATAACAGTTATAAGAACTGGCAAAAGAGCTTTTTCTGTAATGGTGAAATAAAAAAATTCCACATTGAGGATATGTTTTAAATCTATTTGTAGACTAAAGCTCACACATCTTTCCATGGGTAATATCCCTAGGTTCTCACTTTGCACACTGCAGTGGAAGTGCAAGTCATCCACATATCCTGATATGTGCAGCTTTACAGCAGTAAGGAAATATGAACTCTATGGATGTGTAGAGGTCAGTATATAGCACTAGTGGGATGCGGGTGGTGCTGTGGGTTAAACCACGGAGCCTAGGACTTGCTGATCAGAAGGTCGGCAGTTTAAATCCCCGTGACGGGGTGAGCTCCTGTTGCTCAGTCCCTGCTCCTGCCGACCTAGCAGTTCAAAAGCACGTCAAAGTGCAAGTAGATAAATAGGGACCGCTCCGGTGGGAAGGTAAACGGCATTTCCGTGCACTGCTCTGGTTCACCAGAAGAGGCTTAGTCATGCTGGCCACATGACCCGGAAGCTGTATGCCTGCTCCCTCGGCCAATAAAGCGAGATGAGCGCCGCAACCCCAAAGTCGGCCACGACTGGACCTAATGATCAGGGGTACCTTTAACTTTATATAGCATAGTGGTTCTACTTAGAATGTTTGTTCTGCAGCCTAGTGAATCCAATAGGAAATATTTAAAGAAAACCTGGGAAGTTGCCCATTCATGAGCAGTTCTACCTTTGCCTTTTGGGACTCTTTGGTTGCAATCCTATGCACAGTTAAAGTCACTTCTAGGAGCATAGGATTGCACTGTTTTGAGGAGCAGATGCTCTATTTGCCAAGGGAGCTTCAGTGATAATGTACAACTGCACAAATATAAGGGGGAAAGGTATATACTGTAGATAAAGGTTCACATTTGTTTTTCTTTAACAAGGCAGCTGAACTGCAAAATTTTGAAAGGATCACTGGCTTTTGCCCCTTGGGAAGAGGAGGTGTTCAATTACAATCCACTGTTTTCTAAATGGGCATTACTCTGACCCTTTCCTACCATGGATCAGCAAATTTAACAATTAACTCTAGCATGGCAGCATTCCAATTGGGTTAAATACAAAGGTCACTGCACTGTGGGTTAAAGGTAAATGAAGTTATAATTGGCTCTAATTGGTGTTCCCATAAGCTTCACTTGATAAAATAGAAAATGGCCTTCTGAAACCAGAGAAAACTGAAACAAGATATTTCTTGCAGCCAAAACTGGAGTCAAGAAGAAAAGTATAAAAGAAACACATAAACACACATAGTTATACCCAATTTTACAAACAAACAAAAAATGATTAACACAAATAGCATACGGTAGAAATATCAGCTTGGTATTATACTCTTTGGAAACAGATTAGAACTTGAATTGCAAATGGACTCCTTGAGTCCAACTTTTTGCATGTTTCTACAACTCTTCCAGCATCTTCATGTCATGCTTGCAGACATCTTTATAACACAGAGTTAGTGCGCCAACAGGCCTGGTACCTGAAGTCAGCTCCCTGTAAATCACATCCTTAGGGATCCTGTCATCTTCCATTCTGTGTATGTGAAGAAGCCAGCATAGATGCCACTGAGACAAAGTGTGAACATGCTGGGGATGTGGGCTTGGAAAAGTACATCTTTCTTTGAGACTCTGTCCTGCCGTGTGGTACCCAAAATCTTCCTGAGACAGCGCATATGGAAGGCATTGAGGCATCGCTCCTGACAGTTGTAAGTTGTCCATGACTCACTGCCATAAAGCAGTGTGTTCAACACACAAGCCTGGGGGACCTTCATCTTAGTATTGCCATAGCTGCCCTGCCAATACATTTGTCCAGCTCAGCATCAGAGAGGTTGCTGGTTATGGTGTCCATGTGCAATCACACTGAGATTTGTGTGTATCTATATGAAGGCAAACGGCATCCCAGATGGCAGGACTGATGAGTGAATCATTATTGTATGTCTTTCAACTATGGTGTGAAGATGGGAGAAATGCTAGCTCACCCCATGAGGGAAAAATCTTCTGCATCTCCATCTTGTTTTAGCGTTGTTGCAGTTTTGAAAATAATATTCATTTGTGCTATAAATTTTTATATTCTACATTCTTCTCCCCACCCACTACAAGAACAATGCAATGGGATAAAAAAAATACCTGTACTTACAAAAAAAGACAAGTTATAGTCCTTACATTAGGAGTGGGAAAACTTTTGGAACCTGAGAGCCACATTCTCTTCTAGGTAACCTTCCAGACATCACATGACAGTGGCGGGCAAGGCCAAAGGCCAAAGTAGGCTCCTCAGATACCCTCCTGATAAGTGTAGAAAGTCTCCATTAGATTATTTAAAGACACACACAAAAAAGGCCGATCAAATGGGGTGAACTTATATGAGCCTTAAGTAGGAAGATAAAATTAGGAACTGGCATATTTGTTGGTTAAAATCCACAGATTACTTGCAGCCCAGAAAGGGCTGCCAGTCTGTACTGTTGAAACACTATATTTTTGAAAATGACGGAGTGGAAATTGAAACTCTCTTCTGCCAGATATCAAGCTTTGTGCTGAGCTAGTGTACTGCAGTCCTCCTGAATCGATGAACTTGTATTGGCCTGCAATTATGGAAAGAACAATGTATCTGTAGCTATTGTCTTAGCAATAGTTTGGCAATTCTAAAGTTAGTAAAGGCACAATTGCAAACAATTCCAAGGAGAAAGAAAAATAGGAGACATTTTTAAAAGCCAGTATAACTGCACAACAGGCATAACAAGGAACTACAAACACACACACACACACACACACACACACACACACACACACACACAAACATTTAAGAAAAGGAAGGAAGGAGAACTTGCCAAAGTCCAATATAGATGAGCAGTGCAGACTTCTGGGACTGTGTCAGGAAAGCTAATCAGGATCATGCTGAGAGCAACAAAAGCATCTTTTTCAGATATGTTCAGAAGAAGAGGAAGGAAATGATAGGCTCACTGTTCAGTAATTAATGTGAAATTTAAATGTATGACAAAGAAAGGCAGAACTGCTTAATTCCTGTTTTTGCCCCTTCTCCTGAAAAGGGAACTGTGGTCAAATCCACACTACACAGTTAAAGCAGTTCCTTTGAGGGAAGCCGTGGTATAATAGCGCTTTAAATGCCTGGTGTGGATGTGGCCTGTGTCCCAGCTTTCATATGTCATGTGACTGGTGGTGAGGGGTAGGGATTGGAGTTCAGACTGGTAAGGAATTGGTCAGGAAATAGCTAGCTACCTGGAAAGTCTTTGGGGCCGAAATGAATTCCATGGTACTAAAATAATTTGCTGATGTGCTCTCAGAATCTCATGGAGAATGAATGAGATGTCAGAGAAGTAGAGACTTGGCATTTCAGTATCGGATTGTGCACAGGTTTTCTATCCCCTCAAACTGAGTGTTCAAAGACTGGATCTGCTCTTCTGTTGGTGCATTGGATGAGACTTTGTAGATGGGATCAAGCAAATGTTAAGCTCTTTCAAGTTCCGTCCATTTCAGTAGGGGCATACTGTATATCCCATTGGATTGGATTTACTTCTCAGTACGTATGCATGTGAATGGACTGCACATCTTTTGAAATAATTGGCTGAGAAGATCCGTGTTGCAATTTTCCGGAATCATGTCCCATGAAGGGATCCAAGGGTCACCTGGTCCAACCCCCTTCAATGCAGGAATCTGAACTAAAGCATCCATGACAGATGGCCTTCCAACCTCATACTAGAGATCACTGTGAATGTCCTATAACTCTTACTGCCATGACTATGCTTTCTTGAAGGATACACTGTATCCTTTTGTATTCATTTACTCCAAAAGCCTGTCCTCCACTGATTTAAAAGCCAAGAAGGTGTTCTTTGGGTTAAATGTCTGTTAGGAAAGAAAACATACTACATTATTATCATATCAGTATCAGCTGCCTCAGCTTTAGAGTACGAAATTACAGGTTGTGCAAGTGCATTCACAGGTGCAGTAAAGACAAGTTGTGTGTCTTCGGAGATCTAATTGCTAAAGAGGGGCTGAACTCCCAAGAATGGCAACTCTAGCAACTTACATTTACATTTTCTTTTTAATCAAGCACTTTCCAAAAGGAAAGGAAAGAAATTGGGTGCAAAACGAGGATTTGCCAAACACAAGGTCACTTCCACATACAGTATATGAAAGGCGGTATAGAGTGAGTTGTGAGGCAACATGGGCAGTCCCCACATCATCAGACACCTGCCTGCTCAAAGCACATGGGGTAGAGTTCTCTGCATGTTTCAATGCACATGCATAGAGTTCTTCCACATCAGGAAGGAATTTGATTGGGCCGGGATCCCTCCTCATCTTTGTTCTATGCAAACACAGGTTGAACTCCTCCTTGCTCTCTCAGAACACACAAATGTCAGAGGAGTTTGGCTGCCAGTACAACCCATTTATCCCTTCTTTCATTGCATGGATGGTATTAGGTGAACTACCCTATGAAACAAAGATTGCCCCTTATAAATAGGGTTAGTTGGAACATATGACATGTGACTTCTCTTTGGCCACATACACACCATACATTTAAAACACTATTATTCTTATTTTCCATATAATTTGTATTGAAGTTTTAAAATTACAAGAAAATGGGAAAAAAATGCAGGAGGAAAATAAGAAAGAGAAAAAAGAGATAAGATACCAGGGGTGGGGAAGCACACTGCAGCACCAATGCAGACATGGAACATGAGTACAGCAGAATTTTATTGAGGTTGAACAAATACTTGTAGATATTTGGAAAAGAAAATACCACAGTAATTACCAATACGTTGAATGCAAGGTGAGTCAAACAAAAATGTTAATCTTAATTCCCTTGCTTTCTTATTATGTGAAGACCATATAAATAGAGATATAATAAGAATAAAATATAAGCTATAATAAAAGAGCATGGGTGTGCTGTATCTTCTTGACTGTATTTTCATCTAGCTCATACTTCAGCATAAGCTGGATAAAATATCCATTTTTATTAATAAGTGATATGAAATTGAACCATCTTTTTTTACTAGACCCCCATAGAGACTTTCAGTTTGAGGGAATATGGGTCTCCTAACAACTCTCAGCACCGCTGACAAACTTCACTTCCTATAATTCTTGGGGGGGAACTATGTCTGTTTAAAGAGGTATGATACTGCTTTAAATGAATGGTATGAATGTGATCTTTCTCTTGTCCTATTTCCAACTTAGGCTATTGCTGATGCAGAGCAGATCCTAAAGGAAAGTCCTTTCCTAAGCTTGGTAGAGTGCCACTGAAACATTGGATAAAACTCCATTCCAAATCCTTCATAAATGTATTAAACCCAAGATAAAGCTAATTGGGTACATTGTCTGAAACTCTTGATTCTTGTTCCTAGCCATTCTTCAGGTTCAAAGGCACATATTGATTCTGCCTGATCTCAAAAGTTAACAAAATTAAAAAGCAATGATACCAAGTTAGTGTGATACTAGAATTCAATTTCTTCACTTTATCCTGCCCACTAATCAGCAAAAACTTTATTTTTTGCCTGAATGACTTTTCAAGGCTAAGAATTAAGAACATAAACTTTCTTCCATCATTGCCTATGGCAAAAACATTGCAGGGTTTATGAACTGAAATCTTTGCAAGCAATATATATGGAGCAATGATTGGTATATTGGATCTGCTGTAGCCATTTACTCAAAGCATGGGCCAGAAACCACACAATGTATTTTTCTCATGCTGTGTATGTTTTAGGTGCAACTCATTCTGGTACCCTTCCCCCCTCAAATTCTACAAATCTGTCTACATCTACATCTACATCTATGTAAGACTCAGGAACTAACTTCAGAAGTTCTGTGATTGAGCTCTGCCTGTCATTGGCTCAGGCTTCACCTCCTAATGGCTTCCATTCTTTCATCCTACCAGTCCCAATGGGCATTAGCTACTACTGTGTCTCTGAATACCAGTTTCTGGAGAATGAAAGTGGGTAGAGTGGTTTCACACTCATGTCCAGCTTGTGGGCTTCCCATGGGCATCTGGTTGGCCACTGTGAAAATGGGATGCTGGACGTAGAGTAGATGAGCCTCTGGTCTGATCCAGCAGTGCTCGTTATGCATTCAAAAGCAATGATTCTGTTCTAAAGCAGAACTGGTCCAACTGAAGAAGGTTGAAACAAAAAGTTGCTTGGTTAGATAGTCCCTAGTCAAGGGCAATCAATGAGATTTGTGCAAAACAAGGAGTTAAAAATTAGTTACTTATGGATCACCTGGCTTGCTTGCTCCACTACATCCAACTATTGATTATTTTTTGCAAACGAATGTACCACTTGAGTAAAATAGTGCCTGCACCATCAAGCTCATTTCTATATGATCTGTCACTGAAAATATCCAAGATCATGCCTATTCATAATCTGATTTTCATAATGAGGCAAAGCTCTGAGTAATTTTAGTTTTGCATGGTACCTCCCTGGGGATTCATAATGACTGTCTGTAATCCCCCCCCCTTTATAGAACAGGAAAGTCCCCCCCCAGATGTCTCTGCAGTTTCACAGTCCTCTCCCCCCTCCCCCGGCTTTGCTGACACCAGCATTTTGTGGACTTTTCCTCCCCCACATTTCACACGATGTGACATTCCTGGCTGAAATACAAACTGAACTCAGCAGATCACTTTGGACATGGGCTGGCACCAAGCATATTGGCAACACTGACAACGAGGGGTAGACTTAATAGGGAAAGACTTTCAATGACTTCCCTAAATATGTATCTTTTATACAGACAAAATGAAGAGGAGACAGAAAATAATACTGTGGTGGTGAAACATCCCCAGGCACATAAAAAGCAAGCTCTGTGCTTGTTCAACTTTGTCAGAGTGGAAATGTTTATAAGAAGGGGGGCAATAACAGCCTACATCATGCTCTTGGCATTTTGGACATGCTCTCTAAACCCGGTGGAGGTTGGTGCCCATTGGAACTAGTAGGGAGGGAGGGAGGGAGCCCAACAGTAGGGGGTGCCAAAACCAATGACAGGCAGAGCCAACAAATTCTAGTCTTGCTCCCAACCTCTTCCCTGCTGAGTTCTACAGGGGGCAGTGCTGAGGCTGAGGAGCAGGAAGACGCTGACAGCCAATTCACCCCCTAGACTGGTTGTAAGGTTGGTATCCACCAAGTTTTACTCAAGAGTAGCCCTGGGCTTTTTTCACTCCCTCTGTGTGTGTACTCAAAAGGGCACTTTAACCATGCAAACTGGTGTTGTTAATCTTCATTTTATTTATATAAATAAATAACACATTGAAACGTTTTTTAATAGTAAATTATTTTTATCTTAAAACACCTGTCATTTAACATGTTATTAAAAACGTCCATGACATCCCCCCCCCCCTTTACAAAATTCCAATCAGCATAAATCTCTGCAACAGGCTGGCATTGTCTCGTGTCCCTGTCTAAAAGAATGGGGACAATGGCAGGCCAGGGATCATAATAGGCTGCACCAATCCCATTCAGGGCTATTTTAGTTTAGCTTAGCTTAGTTTAGCTTAAAAAGGTAAAGGTACCCCTGCCCGTACGGACCAGTCGTGGCCGACTCTAGGGTTGCGCGCTCATCTCGCTCAAGAGGCTGGGAGCTGGTGCCATCCAAAGACACTTCCGGGTCACGTGGCCAGCGTGACGAAGCTGCTCTGGCGAGCCAGCACCAGTGCCGCGCACGGAAACGCCGTTTACCTTCCCGCTATAAAGCGGTACCTATTTATCTACTTGCACTTAGAGGTGCTTTCGAACTGCTAGGTGGGCAGGAGCTGGGACCAAACGACGGGAGCTCACCCCACCGCGGGGATTCGAACCACCGACCTTGCGATCAGCAAGTCCTAGGCACTGAGGTTTTACCCACAGCGCCACCCGCGTCCCTCAGCTTAGCTTAGTTTAGTTTAGCTTAGCTTAGTTTAGCTTAGTTTATATTTCTATACCACTTTATATTTTTACCAAAAAAAATCTCCAAGTGGTTTACAACACATTAAAACATCAAATAAAACAATCCAGGACACAATATTATTGAAGGGAATCAAATAAGTATGCATTCAAAGTAACATACTTAACACAAAAATAAAATACTGGTATTATCAAAACCATAGAACATATCTGCTGCTGCTAATCCTGCCAATGGTGGTTCGTGTTGGGCGGTGGCTATGGAAATTCAGGCTCAACAACCTGGACCTGCAGTAAGCGACAGCCAAGATGGCCTCTGGCCTCTTCAGCAGCCTCAGCTTCTGTTGCTGTCCTTCCAGGACAGACAGAAAAAGGCCTTCAAGGCTGTGAGCGGGTCTTCCAGGACTCATAGTCAAGATGGCTTGCATTACCAAGTCACCATGTGTTCTCTGGGACAGAACTTAAGTCCTGCCTTTAGGTGCTCAGATGTTTAGCTGTTTTTAACAGTTTGTGCTGTCGTACTGGTTCATGTGTCACCCACTATAAGTTTATGCAGAGACACAGTTTTTTCAGTTTGCAACCAGTGTGGTGAGAGAACTGCGACTGCTGCCATAAGTTTTTGCACTGTGCCAGAAATTATGAGCAACAGCTGGCGAAGATGCACAGATATTGAACATCCTAAATCACTCCTGTGTGGAAGACGGGGCACTTCAGAAATTATTTACTATCGCTCATATGCTTCCTTCCTTAGTTAGGTTTAAAGGTGCTAACATAAATTTCCAGACCAATGGGAAGATATTGTTCCCCTCCCCCAGCTTGTTGACTTCTACATATTTTTTATAGAATGTGCAATAAGGTGGAGAGCTTTTAAGTGGATTAGGACCCAGGAGACCAGGATTTAATTTGCCATGAAACTCATGGAGAGATCCTGGGTCAATCGCTGTCTCTCAGCCTAAGTAGAGGGTTGATGTAAAGAAAACATGGTGAGAGGAAGAGCCATGAGTGCCACAATGAGCTTCTTGGAAGCAAGGAATTTAATTGAATAGTGAATGCCTAATATATCCAGACTAATTGGTTTTGTCCCTTGGTTTTGCCTACCTCATAGCAATTGTCATAACTTTTGCAGTTTAGGCTTTTGACAAATTTTAGTCTTTGGTGGAGTTTCTGCCTGCCCTTCCAGACTGCAGGAGTATCCCATTAAAGGGATATGGGAGGAGTTTCTCCTGTCCAGACACCCAGCCAGGGGCAAAGGCCATAACATCCCTCAAGGCAGCAGTCCCGTGAAGGCTTTCCTACTTGTCCTAGCACCCTTTTGCCCTGGGCTGACCCCGAAAAGGGATACCCCAGTAGGTGGGCTACCGGTTCAATGGTTATACCCAATGCCTATGTAAAACCTCTACATTTGTAATCAATAAATCTGTGGTCTGATTTGACCCAGAGTAATGTTGTCCTAAACTAAGATCATGGCCACTGGTCCCATCACCTCCTGGCAAATAGAAGGGGAAGAAATGGAGGCACTGAGAGATTTTACTTTCTTGGGCTCCATGATCACTGCAGATGGTGACAGCAGTCACAAAATTAAAAGATGCCTGCTTCTTGGGGGAAAAGCAATGACAAACCTAGACAGCATCTTAAAAAGCAGAGACACCACTTTGCCGACAAAGGTCCGTATAGTTAAAGCTATGGTTTTCCCAGTAGTGATATATGGAATTGAGAGCTGGACCATAAAGAAGGCTGATCGCCAAAGAATGGATGCTTTTGAATTGTGGTGCTGGAGGAGACTCTTGAGAGTCCCATGGACTGCAAGAAGATCAAACCTATCCATTCTGAAGGAAATCAGCCCTGAGTGCTCACTGGAAGGACAGATTCTGAAGCTGAGGCTCCAATACTTTGGCCACCTCATGAGAAGAGAAGACTCCTTGGAAAAGACCCTGATGTTGGGAAAGATGGAGGGCACAAGGAGAAGGGGACGGCAGAGGATGAGATGGTTGGACTATTCTCAAAGCTACTAACATGAGTTTGACCAAACTGCAGGAGGCAGTGTAAGACAGGAGTGCCTGGTGTGCTCTGGTCGACGACTAAATGTTGGACACGACTAAATGACTAAACAACAACAACAAATGTCCTGTCTGGGAGTCAGACATCAGGAGCAGGAGTGCTTGACCCATGGAAGTTCCTATCAGAACAAAATATAATCTAACATTTAAGAGTTGGGTGGGATATGCTGGCTGAGGCCATGTCCCACTGAACTCAGTGTGGCCTGAACTCAGTCTGAGCAGACATACATAGGATTGCATGGCTGAGAATTCATTTTTCAGCTTAAATTGGCTCAGTTTAGATGCTTCCACACTACACCATTTGAATGCTGGTTTTTCCATTAGTGATTGTCTCTGCTGCCAAGGCATCCATCTCATTCATCTGAAGCCAGGAGTTGCTGCAGAAGCCCTGCAGCTCTGGAGGGTAAAGATGAATTTGTCCTAAATGTCATAACTGGGTTTCATGAAATGTGCACTTCTGTGTTAAGGGAATAACGGAATGGCATGACAACGCAATGATGTATGCAGAGAGAGCTCTGTTTCTGCCCAGGGATTTTGAATAAGTGTGCTTGCATCACCCATATATCGTATTAGCAATAAAAAAAGACTACCAATCTACATCTCAAATTGAGACCTTGAGTAATCAAAGCGAGAGGATTTCCTGAGGCTTCATTTGGGAACTTCTTCAGTTAACGTGCTTCTGGGGCGACTGTGTAATTGGTTGACATTTACAAATTGATGTGGGTTTCTGTTGTAAGGCTTGAGTGGCCTGAGATCCTTCAGTACCTGTGTAAGCAAACAGAAACATTAAGATGACCTTGACCTCCCAATTGGAGGGAAGCAGGAGAGACCTTTATTGCTGGCATTTGTGCTCACGCTGGGCAACAGCAACTCCTGATGTGAAAAGATCACACTGAACGTTTGCTGAGGTAAGCATATGTAGAAAGTTTGTGCATCTTAGTTCACAGCTGCCTTCCTTGGCCTTGATCTGGAGCTGATGTTTGATCATTGCAGCAGGGCCGAGCATCACACAGAAGAAGAAGAAGAAAATGATCACAGAGGGGACATCACAGGATTGGGCTTCAGAGCTGCTATATTTGCATTGTGTGTAAAATGGCTGCTGAAGGGACACCAGCAGCTTCTCTTTGAGCAGTGGTTGATGTATGTTCACAGAGGACCAGCCAATCACACCAGAGGTAGCTTCAAAGCTCAAACAAATAAATCCGCCCATGCCCTTTCACAAATGAGCCTCCTAGCTTTTTTTAAAAAAAATGTGTGTTATGTCTCTCCATGGCAATGATATCTGTGATCAACTTGACAGAACGACAAGGAAGGAATAAATGTCACCCAAGAATCATGCCAAATGGGCCTTTGTTTATGTATTACGACAGCTGAAAACATGTGCTGAATATTGGAGCAAGCATGAGCATGGATTTTTGCATCATGAGCTCTGGCCTCAGCCAAAATAACCTGGGGGTGGTGGGAATCACACTGTTGGATGTGGGACTATTCAGCTTTTATTTTATTTTCTTAGTTTACAGCAGGCATAGGCAAACTCGGCCTTCCAGATGTTTTGAAACTACAATTCCCATCATCCCTGACCACTGGTCCTGTTAGCTAGAGATGATGGGAGTTGTAGTCCCAAAACATCTGGAGGGCCGAGTTTGCCTATGCCTGGTTTGCAGAATGAAGCTATGGGCTTCATTGTCTGACTCTGTAGCTGCGCTCATGAGACAATTTGCAACCTGTTGTCATGATTTTTTGTGGGGATAAATGCTCACCCACCATTATTTTTCCATCTCTGTACCATAGCTTTCAGGCTGAACACTAAACCAACTATATTCTACCAAGAGTAGACCCATTGAAGTTAATGGACCTAAGTTAGTTTTGTCCATTAATTTCAGTAGTATGCACAACAGGCATGCCATATGGAAATCCTTGGCACATGCTTATTTTAATGCCGGGTACATATTTCAACCAGCATTAAATTTGGTAATATACAGAGAAGAAGGTGATTAGAAACAACACCAGTAGATGCATGGGAGAAGTTTGAGAAATTCATGGGATGAGCAATGGCTCACCAAATATGACAGATAATGTGATAGGAGGCAGGACTCATTTCATTTCATTTATAGATCACTTCCTATGAAGTATCCCAAAGCAACTTCACAAAATAATAATAATATATATATATAAACAATTCCATATATAACAACAGTTAAAACAACTGCATATATTAAAAATCACGAAAAACCATAACATATATGAAAACAATTTCAAATCCAATAAAGATGCTGAGTGGGATAAAAATCAGGTGCTCCTTGAAAATAGCTGCATTGTACTCAAAGTACAATGCAGCACTCAAAGAGAATCACTCTTAAAATAGTTTAAACCTTCACTTTCAGCACATTAATAACTTACCATCACTGTCAGGGTTGTCTCATTCATCACGCTGAGTTGTGAAAAGATGCCGTTGTCAATGTGTTAAATTTCACAGGGATCTTCCAGATTTTGGGGAGGCAGGGTGAAGAAAAGGGGAGGCTCAAACCTGGTAGTGTTAGAACTCTTCCTGGAACATCAACGCACTCACACAAACACACACAGCAGATCCTTCTAATATATGCAGAGTCCATTGCCCTCCCTTCTCATGAACTCCATTCTATGTCCAAAAACCTGGGATCTGAAGGAATGCCAAAAGGTTTGACTTTTACAGACTTGCAACTTGACATTTCTGATGGTGCCACTGAGGGACTACACAAGCCATGCCCTACCGTTTATAAAAATGAAATGAAATAAATCACAGACAACTTGCAGAATCCATGAAATAGCCTTGCCCAATTTTTGCCACCCACAAGTGGAGCAGCAAAATTCAGAGTCAAAGCACATTTGTACTCTAATGCAGCTGAAAAGACTGAGCCAACGACATAGTCTGAGATGCAATGTTTAAAGGCCTGCCCAGATTAGAATACAAGAAAACAGCAGTCAGTTAAATGAGGTTTTATATTTGTACATTGGTGGGTAAAGTAAAAACGGGAGGAAGACTGCACAAACTTGAGAGGATCAGCACAGGCCAGGTTTTGCAACCCTTCTCACACCCTGCATTTCAATCACAGAGGCTGGGATTTGAACAGGTGAAACCCACCTGTTAATCATGTGACACCATGATTACAACATCAACAGTTATGTAACATTGCAGTTGGCCCATAGGGAGGGACCCAAATAGTTTCTCCATCCCTGGTCTAATGGGTTAGTATGTGGAGGTGAGGTCTAGAAGGTAGCTGGTTGGCTGGTGGGGCAGGTTTTTGGTGAGGTTGGTGAGCAATGCGAGCTTGGGCAGAACCCTGAGTAAATACATAAATGGCATCTCTGAAATGGATGTTTTGCAACATGTAAAAGAGAAATAACTGAGCCAGGAATAATATGTTCTTGCAGGCACGCAGCACGGGAGGAGCTGTTCTACAGTGAAGCAGATGACCTCTGAAGGTGGCAAATTCTCCTTCACTGGAGGTTTTTAAGCAGAGGTTGGATGGCCATCTATCAGGGATTACTTACTGGCAATTCCTACATGGCAAGGGGTTGGACTAGATGGCCCTTCGGATCTCTTCAAACCCTACAAAGCTACATTTCTATGACTTCAGGGAGCATGGCTACCTAACTTCAGCTGATGACTATTCAACCAAAATCGTATGTTTTATATTTATAGCACCTTGCCTGTGAAATGGATACACTGGGATGACCTACTCTGGGACAGGTCCACCAATATGTACTATTGCTTTTCTAGAAGAAAAGGAGGCAGGTTTGGTGTAAGTGTCAAACATGGGTCAGACACACTCTTCCAAATCATCTAGAACTTACACCGTTTCACCGCTTACACCCCAAACTCTCCATGACATAGTTAAAGAGGACAGCTTCAGTGTATGTACTTCCTAGGATATATACTGCTTTTCATCTTAGCCACGCAAGGTAAAAACTAGATCAGTGCCCCCATGTGTCAGTGGTCAAACAGGAGCACGTGCAAAGCTACAGACTCCTGTAGAATATTTGCACATGCTGTTCAAGCTCTGGGCCATCTCTTTGTCAATGCTCTGGTGACAACCCATGCTTTCCTCCTTATATTTTAACAGCGAAGGGCATAATCACTCTGTTTTACCATAGCCAATAAGGTTAGTATTTCAAAGAGAATATTTACATTGTTATCAAGACAATCAATTATGTAAGAAAGGAGAGGGGGGGGGGAGAGATAGGCAGCCATGGCTGAGCCCTTCTTCTGTGCTGCTTCAGTCTTCAAGCTTTAGTGCCTTAAGTTTTCTGTAAAGGGGCCAGCACTTCTGAAAAATGAAGATGGAAAGGATAAGCCTCCATGATTGCTCTAAAGGGCCCAGAGGACAATACCAGACAGTTGTGTTCTCTCATAGCTGGCTGTTTGATTCTGACTCATTCTGCTCTTTTCCCTGTGGAGGCAAGTTTGACAGCTCAGCCGTTCCTATCAGCAGGAGGACAAGGCTCTGGAAAAAGAAATCCATAACTATATACAATTATCTTCTCTTTCATCCTTGCTCATCTCTTGCTTTAGTTTACACAAGTTTTGTTAAACCTCCATCTATTTTCTGAAATTATTTGCTTACTATTTTTTTGTGGGGAACTACTTCAGCTGAATCTTTCCTTCCAACAGATCCGAGAAGATTTGCAATTTAACAATTTATGCATGCTCCATTAGGGTTTTGCCAAATGCAAGAGATCTTTTGGATTCAGCAGCAATGGCATCACCAGTGGAGAGAAGTTCAGTGCTTCTATTAAGTAATACAGAATTCAAAACAGAGATACAGTCATTAAGTAGAATAATATAACATAAACAAGATTTGATTATCAGAGCTCCAGGGAATAGCAACAGAATGACTCTAGCTGACCAGCAGACAGAACTCTGTCAGTCTGGGGCTTCAGTGAACTCTGAAAGTCAGACACCGTCTTGAGAGATTTTTATCTTTCAGACCCTTAGTGACTACTTGCTGTCCTGATACCTAAATTCCTCCCACCTGTTCCACAAATCATTCTCGGGATGGAGTGAGGGATGTTACATAACCTGTCAGGTAGGTCAACATCCTCTCAACACTTATCCCTGAAACACGAACAGTAAATCAAGACAATAAAGCAAACAAAAAACCCTCAACAGTCCTAAAGGGTATAGCCAATAAGCAAGGAGGAATAATGGTACAGACCACTTAAGCTATTTCTCTGAAATACAAAGTTCTTCTGCAATGGGTCTCTCCCATAAAGCGTGTTCTCACTAGCAGAGAGCACGTGTTGCGGTTGGGGAACAGGCCACCATCATGACTAGGCAAATTTGGTGGGAACCCAAGCCTGTAAAGGGTTAAATGGGTTGCTGGGGATTTTTGAGTGTTGCCAATTCGGAGGAGGGGTCAGAGTCTATAAATAGAGGAGATAGACGAGAAGACGTCCTCTTGGCCGTTTTGCATCGGATCACCCGCCCCCTCCCTTTTTATAGGGTGGTTCTTGGGTTCATTTGACCTTGCTATGCCTGTCATGGGGTTGTTCGCCTTTGAGCGGGGGCCTGGTAGGAATTTTGCCATTTGGCTGATTGGCTGTTGCCATTTGGTTTTTGCCTACTGCGTAGCAAATCGTCACAACTTGTAAGGTTGGCGGTTAGGCATTGGTTAAATTGGTGCTTGGAGGGGTAAGGTGCCTATCCCTCCAAATGATGCGAAAGGGAATTCCGTTAAAGGAATCCAGGGGCTTGCCATTCTTTCGTCCTTGTCCGTGGTGCCAGGCTTGGGCCGTGCAAGCCCCACCGGAACATGAGGGTGAGAGGTGTTGGACTGGTTCCCAGCCTCATTTCTCCCCAATACTTGTTTCCCACGCTGGCTTCCGGTGGTGCCCGGAAGTGCCAGCTCTGTCCTTGGGGGGCAAGGACAGATAGTCATAACCAATGCCTAAGCAACCACTCACATTTTCTGTATTTGAATAAAGTTGTGGCCAAAATTATGCCAAAAACCTTAAACAAAAATTAACGTGTGATGTGTGAATTTTTGGGGGGTGGCACTGTGGAACTCAACACGCAATTACCCAAATATTTCATTAGGGTAATATCATATCACTTTGCTTGATAGAAGTACCTCAGTGAAGAGCCACCATATCCTTGGCAGCTGGTGTGGTGGTGCTGTGGGTGGGACTTTGTTGCAAACCTAGCTTCCCAACATGTCGCTACCAGTTACTGATAGGGAGGAGGCAACAGGGAGCTCAGCACAGTGCTGGCACAGCATTAAGAGTGTTGAACTGGCTCCATTGTTGTTGTATCAGTTAGTGTGCAGCGTTTGGAAGCCAGGTCAGCCATGCAGCCATGTACTGCCATGACAGCTGTTCTTGTCCTATAACAAGACATGGCAGCTGTGTTTTTTAAAAAAACCAGTTCTATAACAAATAAATCCCAGTGAGTTAAATGCTAAGGGTGTGCATAAGACTGCAGCATAAGTGTTTAAATGCTGGAAAATATTCATTAAACTCTGCTTTCATTTTTAAAATAATATTCGCTCTGCTCTATTTCTTTCCTCTGAAATGTAGCTGAATAGTATCGAAAGTTGTCTGATTAAGATTCAGGCTGAAATCTCAGCTAGGCCTAATTGCATTGGTTTCAAGGTAAAGGATCATTCATACAGTGTTAGGACTTTTAAAACAGGAAGGGGAAACCTCAGGACAGCAGCCCAAAGCAGCTACCCAGCCCTCTCTGTCTGCTCCTCAGGATACACTTCTGGCTCTAGGTCTTCTGCCTTGCCAGCCCTGTTCCACACCTTCCATGAGAGTGTTTGCCTGGCTGGAATGTGTCCTTGAACTTTTGATTGCCTGGATGGAGGATAGAGAGGTGTGTGTGTATGTGTATACAAACTAACCTGCTATGAAAAGGTAAAATTTACATTAATCACTCCACCCACTTGGCCTCTGGTCCTGTCCACCACTCGCATGTGGCCCCTGAAAGCTTGCACAGAAGGGAATGTGGCCCTCGGGCTGAAAAAAATACCCCCCCCCCAATTCCTTTTTTTAAATCATAATGATGGAGGACTCTTTCTGGCAGACTGCTATCAGGCCATGTCTACCTGGAGTAGATCTGAAGTCAGGACACAAAGAGTAAAGTAAGCCAAGAGTATAAGCGCCTACTGTTACCATGTAGACACAAGTTCTTGAGCGTGATCATTCTTTTCCAGTCGAAACTTACAGCTCTTATATATCATTTGCCTCGTATTTTTAAAAACATTTAAAACCTTCTCTGTGACTAATGTATTTCCATATGCCAAGGATTAAAGAGTCATTTGGTGCAATACAATTGGTCTCTGCTGCATTCCAATTAATCTTTTATAACTAATTCTTCTCTGGGTTTAAAGATTTGCATTAGCTTGGATCATGTTTAAGGTTTTGCAGGTAGCTTGCTCTAATATATAGGCCATCATCTCAATTTGTTTGACTGGATCAACGAGACATATTTCCAGTATGTTTATATGTTGTTTCATTTGGCTTTCCTCTGTAAAAACCACTGCATGAGATTTTGCGGTCACTGATATTGCAGTGTCTTTTTTTTTTTAAGGATGAAGTGTGATTTAGATTGACAAATAATTTCAGGTGGGAAAGCTTGTGTAATTTCTGAGTGGAGCACCACACTTTAAAGCTACAGGGAACCAGGCAGAGGGCCTTCTCGGTAGTGGCGCCCGCCCTGTGGAACGCCCTTCCAGCAGATGTCAAAGCGATAAACAACTACCTGACATTCAGGAGACATCTTAAGACAGCCCTGTTCAGGGAAGTTTTTAACGTGTGATATTTTATTGTATTTTTGGTTTTTATGGAAGCCTCCCAGAGTGGCTGGGGAGGCCCAGCCAGATGGGCGGGGTATAAATAATAAATTATTATTATTATTATTATTATTATTATTATTATTATTATTATTATTATTCTGAAACAGGTGCCAGTATCAAAGACCAAATCTGTAATTGGGTCATCTAAAAAGTATTGCAACAGCAGATATGACTAAGCATCTTGCTCTTCTGTTATTATTTTACCAGGCCAACTATTCTTATTATTTTTCTGTGGCCTTCACATTTGATTGCCTAGTTGAAAACTGAACAGTGAAGACGCAAGTTAAATATTCTGACCTCTCTATTGACTGCTTGGCTGCTCTTTCAAAGTCATTGATTATTTTGACAGGAAAATTAACACTGGGTTGTGGTTTGAGGACCCGACCCCCGCGATGTGAAATAAATACACAAGGACATGTGATATAAGGTTAATGGGCAAGAAAAGGCCACAACTTTATTGATTACAGCAGTGAAAAGGTATTGGCTTAGGCACTGGATGTCTAAAACAAGGGGGTTTATTCACCAGTAGGTGGAGCCTGTTGATGCTAATCCAACTATAGGCTCTCCCCTGATGTCACCGGGGGTCGTGCCATGGTCTCCCGCCAAGCAGGCATCGGACAGAGTACACAACCGCCAGATTCCTTTAACGGAATACCCAAAAATTGAAGGCATAGGCGATGGCCACACCCAGCCCTTCGACACACCACAACACATTATTCCAATGCCTAACCTACCCACCAATACCACAAAAAGTTGTGACGATTGCTACGAGGTAGGCGAAAAAACCAAAAAGCCTAATGCCAAATGGAAAAATTCCTACCAGGCCCCCTAGACAACCAGGGCAACCAACCTAAGGTCCATAGCAAGGCCAAAGAACAAAGACCCTGAGCTAAAAGGAAGTGGAGGGTGGGTGACTCGCGACGAGAGGACGGAGAAGAATGAGGCCGAGGAGAGGCTGGCGCCGCCGCAAAAGGCTGCTGAACACGCCCCCTCGAAGGCACCTGGTTGGATGCCTGCCGAGGGGGCGTGGGCGCCAGCCAGGTGAGAGGAGGAGGCAGGGGGCTAATGCCCCCTGCTAGGGGTGGTGCTTGGGCTCTCGCCCACAACCACTCCCCTCTCTTCCAGGGAGGAGAGTCTTTTCCTTTCATATCTCATAAGTGAGGTACCTTGTAAAAATTACTCTTCTGCTATGAACCAATGGAAAAGTGGTCTTTCTGATACTACGGTTAAGTTTTTAAAGGTACCTAAGACAGCTTGATTTTCAGTGCCCCGACCACCAGCTTTACCTCTGGAATGGATTTTTTAGAAACATAATTTTCTTTCTATTTGCATTAATAATATGTATTCATTTTTGGTAGCAGTTTCAAAAACTATGAAAAGCTAATGAGCATTTGCTTTTCTTGGGGGCATCTCTCTGCTATAATACCCCAACCCTGCCATGTACTTTGTGGGCCTAGAACACAATTGTAAAAATCTTATTCACTCCCATTCTTTTGCACTTAGCTTCTGAATATGTGAATGATTAAACCAGGCCTATGGAACTTGTGCCCCACCATGATGAACATAGCCTGTCAGTCCTGTATCGCAAGCCACCAGAGCTGGACAAGAATCCTGTTTTTGCCACTTGCCTAAAACTGTAAAGATGGGAAGTGAGATTGTCAAGCATAACCAGGATGTGTAGCTGGTGGAGTGTTGCAATTTGTGCAGGCCTGTTATAAAAGTATTTACATTCACCTGTCTATGAAGTTTCTTTTTTTTTTTATAAGAGTTTTTATTGCGTTTCTTTCCATAGGTTAACAGATTTGTTTACATAACAACATGCAAGAAACATTTTTTATATATAAAGAAAAGTAAAGAAAAAGAAGAAAAAGTTAAGAAACTTTCATAACATCCTTCGACAATTCACTTTTGGACCTCCTCGCATCCTCTCGGCATTGCATTCATTGTTCTAGCCAGTTCAGCAATTTGTTATCTTGTTTCCCATCTTATTATACCTTTAAATTTATTATGTTACCAATTTCGAAGATTTGTAATTTAGTTTTAACACTCTTAATAAACATAATATTTTGTTTCTAATTTGTCTCGTTTTTTCCATCAATACTTACTTTATCATTTTCTTAAATAAATTGCAGAAGCATAACGTTTCTTAATCGTGCGCAATCTTAACATTCAAACAACTTATAATATTTTTGCAAATAGTCCTTAAATTTTTTCCAGTCCTCCTCCATTGTTTCTTCGCTCAGATCTCGAATTCTGCCAGTCATTTCTGCCAACTCCATGTAGTCCATCAGCTGCGTCTGCCAGTCCTCCAATGTGGGTAAATCTGGTGTCTTCCAGAACTTTGCGATAAGAATCCTAGCTGCTGTGGTTGCATACATAAACAAGGTTCTGTCCTTCTTTGGCACCTTCCGGTCCACCATGCCCAGGAGAAAGGCCTCTGGTTTCTTAGAAAAGGTATATCTAAATACCTTTTTCAGCTCATTATGTATCATTTCCCAAAAGGCCTTTACTTTCGGGCAGGTCCACCAGAGGTGAAAGAATGTCCCTTCTGCCTCCTTACATTTCCAACACTTATTATCAGAAAGATGATATATTTTAGCCAACTTGACTGGGGTCATGTACCACCGGTATACCATTTTCATAATGTTCTCTTTCAAGGCACTACATGCCGTGAATTTCATACCGGTGTTCCATAACCTTTCCCAGTCCTCAGACATAATGTTGTGTCCTACATCCTGTGCCCATTTTATCATAGCAGATTTAACTGTCTCATCCTGTGTGTTCCATTTAAGCAGCAAGTCATACATCCTCGAAAGTACCTTAGTCTTTGGTTCTAGTAACTCCGTCTCCAGTTTCGATTTCTCCAACTGGAAACCCACTTTTTTATCCATTTTAAATACCTCTTGAATTTGAGCATAATGTAACCAATCTCGCACCTTATTTTTTAGTTTGTCCTGGCTTTGTAGCTTCCAATTATCTCCAACTCTTTCAATCAATTCCCAATATTTTGGCCAATAGGCCTCCATATTGGGCCTTTTTTTAGAGATCTTGGCTTCCACTGGTGATAACCACCTCGGGGTCTTGCTTTCTAATAAGTCCTTATACTTCATCCAGACGGCAAAAATTGATTTTCTGACAATATGGTTTTTAAACAATTTATGGACCTTCGCCTTGTCATACCACAGGTATGCATGCCAACCATAAACATTGTCAAACCCTTCCAGATCTAGGACATCGGTGTTTTCCAACAAAAACCAATCCTTCAACCAGCAGAACGCTGCAGCCTCATAGTACAACCTTAAATCCGGCAGGGCAAACCCCCCTCTTTCTTTTGAGTCAGTTAGTATTTTGAATTTAATTCGGGGCTTTTTGCCCTGCCAGACAAACTTAGATATATCCTTCTGCCATTTTCCAAAACATTCCATTCTGTCCACGACCTGGAGGGTTTGAAATAAAAATAACATTTTTGGCAGAACACACATCTTTATAGCTGCGATTCGGCCTGACAAGGTAAGTTTCAATCTTGACCAAATATCCAAGTCTTTTTTAATTTCCGACCAGCATTTTTCATAATTATCTTTGAATAGATTTAAATTTTTGGTGGACAAAGATACCCCCAGGTATTTCACTTTTTTAACCACACTTAGCTCTGTCTCTTTCTGGTACCCCTCTATCTCTGTAGGCGTCAAGTTTTTGGCCAAAACCTTAGTTTTTTGTTTGTTTAGCTTGAATCCCGCCACCCGACCAAACTCCAAAATAAGTTCGAGAACTCTTTTTGTGCTAGATTCTGGCTCCTGTACTGTGATGACTAGGTCATCTGCAAAAGCTTTCAGTTTGTATTGTTTCGCTCCGACCACTATACCCTGCACCAACTGGTCCTCCCTGATCATATTCAGCAAAACCTCCAGAACAGAAATAAATAACAGAGGGGATAAAGGGCACCCCTGTCGTGTCCCTTTTTCAATTTGGAGTTCCTCCGATACCACATTGTTCACTATCAGTTTAGCTTTTTGTTCTGAGTAGATTGCTTCTAATCCATTTTCAAACCCCCGTCCCACTCCCATCCCTTTCAAGTTTTTCTTCATAAACATCCAAGAAATGTTGTCAAATGCTTTCTCCGCATCAATAAAGATTAAAGCAGCCCTTGTGTTTCTAATTCGCAACAACTCCAGTATATCAATAATGTTCCTGGTATTGTCAGACATATGTCTACCAGGGAGAAAGCCTGCTTGGTCCTTGTGAATTACTTCATTTAGTACATTTTTAAGTCTATTTGCTAAAATGTCTGCAAATATTTTGTAATCCACATTCAGGAGTGAGATGGGACGGTAGTTCTTAAGCTGAGTCTTTTCCCTTTCTGACTTGGGAATCAATGTGATAAATGCTTCTTTCCACGTTTCCGGTGCCTTTCTCCCCTCCATGATCTGGTTACAAACCTCCAACAACGGTTGTATCAAGAAGTCCTTCAAAGTCTTATAATATTTGGAGGTAAGTCCATCCGGGCCTGGAGATTTGCCCAGCTGCATGTTCTGGATGGCACCTTCAATTTCCTGTTGAGTTATCTTGCTGTTAAGAATTGATCTTTTATCTTGACTTATTTTAGGTAGTCCATTTATCCTCAAAAATTGATCTATTTCCGGTTCTTTCTGAGGCCCCTGTGCGTAAAGTTCTTTGAAGTATCTGTGGAAGCACTTTCTTATTTCTTCTGGTTTCTGAACTATTTTTCCTTGAATCTCCAAGTTTGTAACCGTATTTAACTTTTGTCTTTTTTTCACCTGTCTATGAAGTTTCTGGTACACAAAACTCTGCCATTCAACTCTAAGTCTTTCAGCACTAATTCTCTAAACAAGAAGGCAGCAGATAATAAATGTGGTAAACTGTATCCATTTCATCATCAACTAAATGTAGTCTACACAAAAAATGTCTTCAAGCTTAAAAAGACTTTAGCAGCTTTTTACATACCCTCTGAAAACTAAATATGATATAAGGTATATATAAATGCTATTTTGCTATCATAACTCTAGTCCATGTTTAGGTTTATGACTGCAATCCAGAATGTATTAGGTGATTACTGGGATAATTGTCCCCTAGACGCAGCCAGACCCATCTGAGTAAATGGAAATGTTGCCTCTCTTTTGAGAACGGATAGAATATGAAGCCAGTTCATTTTGACAAGACGTGGAAACTGAAAAGTGAAGTTGGTTTTAATTGCATTCTCATGTAGTTTTCAAGTGGGTAATCTTTCATATTCATGATTAAATACCTTTGCACTCAGGTCTACAGACAAGTCAATTAAATATATATAACAAAATACGGTAAGGTCAGGAAGACATGGGAAGCATAAAAAGAAAAATACATTTATGAGATAAATATTTTAAAAGAAGATAGATGCTTTTCTTTCCTCTTTTAGACACAGTGACACTTCAGCAGACAGGATGGATAGAAAGCAATGATTTTTAAAACAACAACAGGTATAAATGTATTTTAAATATTTTATTGGACTTCTTTTGGGGGGCAAATCAGTTATATTACCCATCCCTTTAAAATGACCTGGTTTAAAATCATACATCTTAATACAAACTAACTAGTTAAAGTCTTCCCCTTTGAATTTTATTAAAATCTAATCCATAACTAGCTGGCATAAGGGGAAAAGGAGGCATTTTTTTTGCAGATTCTGGTTTGGTACTCTAGGCTCTCAGGGTCCTCATAAAATCTGGAGGCCTGGAGGAACAACAGGGCAACACAGAAGACAAGTGCATTGATGGGGGGGCAGGGGGACTGTAGTCCCAGGTACACAATTTTAAGGGGGCATGAACCAGGCACCCCCACGTAGGGATCACCATCCTGCCCTGCCTGCTGTTGGGGGGTCCCTAAGTTCCCTTAAACATGCAGGGACAATATAATTATCAAATTTGCATTTTCCCAAACAATATGCAAACTGAAACACAGCTGTCCATCAAAACTCATAATCTGAATTTTGTGACACAGTTCTCCAACTGAACAACAAATGTTTATACTGAACAAAAATGTTTATATTAGAGGGAAAGTGTGCATTAAAATATAAAAAGTAAAGGTAAAGGGATCCCTGACCATTAGGTCCAGTCGTTGCCAACTCTGGGGTTGTGGTGCTCATCTCGCTTTATTGGCCGAGGGAGCCGGCGTACAGCTTCCAGGTCATATGGCCAGCATGACTAAGCCGCTTCTGGCGAACCAGAGCAGCTCACAGAAATGCCGTTTACCTTCCCACCGGAGTGGTACCTATTTATCTACTTGTGCTTTTGAACTGCTAGGTTGGCAGGAGCAGGGACCGGGCAACGGGAGCTCACCCCGTCACGGGGATTCGAACCGCTTGATCTTCTGATCAGCAAGTCCGAGGCTCTGTGGTTTAACCCACAGCACCACCCGTGTCCCCTAAATGTATATATCAGTGAAAATAACAAGCAAAAATGCATTCTATTAGGAGAAACTGCTTGCAAAAATGTGTACAATTTGGCAAAACTGTATAAAAATGCATTTAATAAGAGAAGTTCACAATAAAATGCTGAAGAATTTTCCTGACGGTTCTTTGTTTGTTTGTTTTGCAAATTGCTGCAGAAATGTGGACAACATAATTTAAGTTTGGGAGGGAAATGAGAAACAGAGAACTGACCTAGGCAGATCCTTCCATTTCTAGTTAAGACCGCAGGCTTTTGGGCAGAAGGATGTTTCCATTTCAAGATGTTGTGAAAATTGTCTTTTTAAAAGTTTATCAAATCTGCCACTTGTTCCTTAATTATTAATTAAGTCAGCTAATTGTTCTCAGAGACACTGCTAAGTTAATAACATTAGAAAACAAAATTTCAAAGTCCAGGATTTGATTGATAACTTATTTTTGAAAAAAAATTTATTATTGTAGATTTTTGAGACTATGTTTCACTGACTCTGGGCTTGGATCGATGTTGCTGTTGTTATGTATGGAATATTGATGCACTAAATTTACCCCATAGCAACAAAAGCTCCCATTTGAGGTTCTCAATAACTAGGAGTGTTTAGAAAAACCTATTTGTCATCTCCCATTCTTGTGAAGCAACTTTGCAATAGTTGGTAAATTTCCACAGGAAAGGCCAATTGAAATCACATTAATCCAGATGCTTGGAATTATAAATGGTGAATCCAATTCCTGCAGTGAAAGGGATGTGTATTCACACACACTCCCTATCAGTTCAAGGCTTCATTCTGAGTGATTTCCAATGCAATTCGTTCCAGACCAAAGAGTTTAAGGCCAGAAGCAAATGTCTTTTAAATTTCGTTTGATTAATGTCCCTTGCAAAACTATTTGTCACCTCCACAGGCATCCACATGTTTTTCTTGTAGGCACATTTTCTCTGTAGCGTATTTGGAAAGAGCTGGTGCCAGTCAAGCCATTCCCCACAAATGCTCTTAGGCCGTTATGTGGCTACCATTCAGCAAGTTACTTTGTTTAACCGGAATTAAATGTCAGATTTCTAGATAATGTAGGTTTTCCTTTTATTTTAAAATTTTAACTAACTCTCACATATTACAGCAGGGAGTCCTGATTTAATTGGACTACTTTTCTCCAAAGGAAAGTCAAAAATTAACAAGGTTATATGAGACTTTTCAAAATCAACTCCCTATTTTCCCAATTACCCATTTTCTTCTTGAAGTTTGTCAAAAGATGCTTCCTGTCCAATATATGTTTCATGGAAAGAAACAAGCCAAACTGCAAATCATATTGGATACTAGGGGCTGCACCCTTGCTTATGCTGTTCTCCAACTCCACCTGCTCCCCAGTCCTCCTATAGCAGGCATCCCCAAACTTGGCCCTCCAGCTGTTTTGGGACTACAATTCCCATCATCCCTGACCACTGGTCCTGTTAGCTAGGGATGATGGGAGTTGTAGTCCCAAAACATCTGGAGGGCAGAGTTTCGGGGTGCCTGCCCTATAGTAACATCATAAGCCTTTCCCTTCCCACTACTAAGCCTCCTTTTCGCCTTTCCAACCCCATGTCTGAAACTCCTTCTCGCTTCTATTCTGCAGCCCCCTTACACCCTCGTATTCAGTTTCACCCCAATTTCTATGCATGTTCCTCCCCCATCTTTTTATGCCATCTTCCCATGCACACAGATATCGTAAGTTCCTGGATATTTCTCATCTCACACATTGCAACACCTCAGCTCCCTTTTCACCTTCCCCCAGTTCTGAGGCACCCACTCCTTCTCATTTTGCAGTTCCCTTTCTATTTCTGTTTTTATCTTCAGCCTCACTCCCACCCCTCCTCTTCTTCTCTTCCCGCTGCATCAAGAAAGCCAGCATAATCCTAGCTCACATCACCCCTCCTGCCAGCTCCCTCTGTTAGCACTCTGATAGCCCCACCCCTTCCTTTTCATACAAACATGGAGATCTCTCTGTCCCCCACAGCCCCCTTCAGGAAACCCGCTTTAATCCCACTCCCCACACTTCCACCAGCCGTGTGGTCTGTGCAGAAGCATGTGTGTCCCAAGAGGTAGCCTTCAAGAGAGCTATTCAGCCAAAAGACAGTGGGGTTGCTGATTGCTTGAGCCAATAGAGCTTACTGGACTAGAGTGAAGACCACAGCAGAAGTCCTTCTAGAAGCATGTGAGATTCAACCATGAAGGCTGCATACTGAGTCCTCAGAACCTAGTTGATGAGTGTTCACTGGTAGAAGTGGTTGAGGGAAATTGGCTATAGGGTTTAAACAGACGAGGAACTGAATTTCTCACAACTATCTCCTTAAAAGAAACAGTAACCTTAAAGTGTACAGCAGTACCTCGGGTTACATATGTTTCAGGTTACATACGCTTCAGGTTACAGACTCCGCTAACCCAGAAATATTACCTCGGGTTAAGAACTTTGCTTCAGGATGAGAACAGAAATCATGCAGCGGTGGTGTGGTGGCAGCAGGAGGCCCATTAGCTAAAGTGGTGCTTCAGGTTAAGAACAGTTTCAGGTTAAGAACAGGCCTCCGGAACGAATTAAGTTTTTAACCTGAGGTACCACTGTAACTATTCTCAACAGTCGCCAAGTGAAGTTCAGTTGTAACTAAGTGAAAGTCAACACTCAAACGTAACCATCTGTTTATAAGAACAGTTATTTTAAAATAAAATATAATTAATTTTGTTTTCACTTCAAAGTGGAGTCTGTGCTGTTTTGCCCCATGATTATCCATAGCTCCAAGTAGGTAAATTGAGGTATAAAATTGATCTGGCATTTAGATTCATAGGGGCAGCAGGAAAAGGATTTGAAGGATAAGTGAAAGGTTATAGCTTTAGGAAAGATGCAAACACTGCTTTACAAGACACCCCTCCATAAATAATAGCAAAATAAATAGTTAATGAAGGACAGGTGGGGTCACCAAAACATGGTAGTAATGGGGTGGGATGACCACAAATTTTGGTGGAATCAGATTCTCCACATACTGCAACTCCCATCAGCCAACCTGTGAAATAATCAGGGCTGATTGTAGTTGTAGTCCAACAATATATGAGAGATGACAGATTAGCCACCCCTGCTTTACAGTAGACTGATTTGCATCCTATTGTCACAGTCTTCACTGATTAGTTTCCCCATGCCTGCCTTTTGCCTGTTGTGACTGACCAGCGATGTGGTCAGTATGAAAGTCTGTTTCTGTTACCAGTGGATATGAGACACCCTAAAACAAAGGTACTAACCCCATATGTTGCTCTTTCTTTTCTTCCTTCATTTTCCCAAAAGCAAAATAAGGCACATGGTTGAGCCTCAGAGCCTGAAACCTGGTGGGATAAGTCCCACGATTGGAATGTAATAATGGGGGGATACAATCTATTTCAGAGAAACAGACCAGACAAGAAAGGAGGAGGAGTGGCGTTATATGTCAGGGATGTGTATACCTGTGAAGAGATCCAAGATTTAGAACCTCAAAGCCAATGTGAGAGCATTTGGGTCAAAATTAAGGGAGAGAAGAATAACAGAGACCTCATTGTGGGAGTTTACTATAGATCCCCAAGCCAAACGGAGGACATAGATGATGCCTTCCTGGAACAGATGGCCAAGCATGCAAAAGGAAGGGAGATAGTAGTAATGGGGGACTTCAATTACCCGGATATTTGTTGGACGTCAAACTCAGCCAAGAGCATAAGGTCAAACAGATTCCTCACTGGCCTTGCAGACAACTTCATTGTCCAGAAAGTGGGAGAAGCAACAAGAGGAACAGCCATTTTAGATCTGGTCCTAACCAATGTTGATGACCTGGTTAGTGGGGTAGAAGTGGAAGGATCATTAGGCGCGAGTGATCATGCTCTTCTGAAGTTTACTATACAGCGGAAAGGAGCAGCCAAGCATACTAGGACTCAATTTCTTGACTTTAAGAAAGCCGACTTCATAAAACTTAGGGAAGTGCTGGGTGAGATCCCATGGACAGCAATACTAAAAGGAAAGGGAGTTCATGATGGCTGGGAGTTTGTTAAGAGGGAGATAGTAAAAGCACAACGTCAGGCAATACCAATGAGACGGAAACATGGAAGGTGCCTAAAGAAGCCAGGGTGGCTATCTAAAGAACTTTTAACTGAATTAAGATTAAAAAAGGATGTGTACAAAAAATGGAAAAGGGGGGAAACCACCAAAGAGGAATTCAAACAAATAGCCAGCACGTGTAGACACAAAGTCAGAAAAGCTAAAGCACAGAATGAACTCAGGCTTGCTAGAGAGGTTAAAAGCAACAAAAAAGGCTTTTATGGGTATGTTCGTAGCAAAAGGAAGAACAAAGAAACAGTGGGGTCACTCAGAGGAGAAGATGGTGAAATGCAAACAGGGGACACAGAAAGGGCTGAACTCCTCAATGCCTTCTTTGCCTCAGTCTTCTCCGATAAAGAAACCAATGCCCGACCTGAAGAATTTGGAGCAAATGATTCTGCAAAGGAAACACAGCCCAGAATAACTAAGGAGACAGTACAAGAATATTTGGCTAGTTTAGATGTATTCAAGTCTCCAGGGCCAGATGAACTGCATCCAAGAGTATTAAAAGAACTGGCAGATGTGATCTCAGAACCACTGGCAGTCATCTTCGAGAAATCCTGGAGAACAGGCGAAGTCCCGGCAGACTGGAGGAGGGCAAATGTTGTCCCTATTTTCAAAAAGGGGAAAAGAGAGGACCCAAATAATTACCGCCCAGTCAGTCTGACATCAATAGCAGGGAAGATTCTGGAGCAGATCATTAAGCAAACAGTCTGTGAGCACCTAGAAAGGAATGCTGTGATCACCAATAGTCAGCATGGATTTCTGAAAAATAAGTCATGTCAGACTAACCTGATCTCATTTTTTGACAGAATTACAAGCCTGGTAGATGAAGGGAACTCAGTGGATATAGCCTACCTTGATTTCAGTAAGGCATTTGACAAGGTGCCCCATGATATTCTTGTAAAGAAGCTGGTAAAATGCGGTCTTGACTCTGCTACCACTCAGTGGATTTGTAACTGGCTGACTGACCGAACCCAAAGGGTGCTCATCAATGGTTCCTCTTCATCCTGGAGAAGAGTGACTAGTGGGGTGCCACAGGGTTCTGTCTTGGGCCCGGTCTTATTTAACATCTTTATCAACGACTTGGATGATGGACTCAAGGGCATCCTGATCAAATTTGCAGATGACACCAAACTGGGAGGGGTGGCTAACACCCCAGAGGACAGGATCACACTTCAAAACGACCTTGACAGATTAGAGAACTGGGCAAAAACAAACAAAATGAATTTTAACAGGGAGAAATGTAAAGTATTGCACTTGGGCAAAAAAAATGAGAGGCACAAATACAAGATGGGTGACACCTGGCTTGAGAGCAGTACATGTGAAAAGGATCTAGGAGTCTTGGTTGACCACAAACTTGACATGAGCCAACAGTGTGACGCGGCAGCTAAAAAAGCCAATGCAATTCTGGGCTGCATCAATAGGAGTATAGCATCTAGATCAAGGGAAGTAATAGTGCCACTGTATTCTGCTCTGGTCAGACCACACCTGGAGTACTGTGTCCAGTTCTGGGCACCACAATTCAAGAAGGACACTGACAAACTGGAACGTGTCCAGAGGAGGGCAACCAAAATGGTCAAAGGCCTGGAAACGATGCCTTATGAGGAACGGCTAAGGGAGCTGGGCATGTTTAGCCTGGAGAAGAGGAGGTTAAGGGGTGATATGATAGTCATGTTCAAATATATAAAAGGATGTCACATAGAGGAGGGAGAAAGGTTGTTTTCTGCTGCTCCAGAGAAGCGGACACGGAGCAATGGATCCAAACTACAAGAAAGAAGATTCCACCTAAACATTAGGAAGAACTTCCTGACAGTAAGAGCTGTTCGACAGTGGAATTTGCTGCCAAGGAGTGTGGTGGAGTCTCCTACTTTGGAGGTCTTTAAGCAGAGGCTTGACAACCATATGTCAGGAGTGCTCTGATGGTGTTTCCTGCTTGGCAGGGGGTTGGACTCGATGGCCCTTGTGGTCTCTTCCAACTCTATGATTCTATGATTCTATGAGCCAAGCCAGTACGTGACTGACTCCATTTTGAAATAACCTGAGACAATGTGTTTTTGGAACTTAGGTAACTTTATGGGACTCTGCTAGCAATAGCACCTTAGCCAATCAGTGCAGAAAGTCAATTTTGGCAAAATAAGCTTGCACTTTGTTATTTTTTGTCTGCCTTTTTCTTTCTCTAGAAACTGCTTCTGTACCGATAGGAATTATCTCTCTTTGGGTGTCAGAGTGTTGAAGCCGCATTTGAAGATAAGAGTCTGCCTTAGACTGCACAGTCAGTTAGACTTTTTCTTGAAAGGACTTCATGACCAAAGTGCCAAAGTTGAAGGAAAGGACAACGTAGTCCTAATCCTTAAAGCAGTTTTCCCCCACCCTGTGTGTTTATTTGGGGGCACCAATATTGGCCATAACAAATATGGTGGTGGAAGATCACCATTGTCCCTTTAAATTTATTTTTATTATTGTTATCTTAAGGGGAATGGCTTTGAGAGCAAATGCAGAACATTAGGAAATGCTGCTGTTTGGCTCTGTGCCTAACACATTGGAGGTGGAGGTAGAACATGGCCATTGTGGCCAGTAGTCACTGATAGTCTTATTCTCCATAATTTTCCCCATCCTCTTTTAAAGCTCCTTTCAAAGCCCATTAGCTGTTCCTGACACCTTGCCCATGCAAAGTCTTTGTGCTGCAACTGAGTGGTGGTCCTCCCCAGCAGTCAAATTAAAATATAAGGCAGTGTCATATATGTTCCTTAAGAATAATTACCACAAATTATGCATGTGATTTAAGCACCACTACTCTGTCTCTCTTCTGACCAAATCATCACCATCATCATCAGCTTGGGTTGCCTCTGATAAACAAATGTTGAAATAAAATCCCTGTCCATCTGAAGATTACAGATCAGGAGGAATATCTTGGTAAAACCCTACGGCTCCATTCGCTATTAGCAGAGAACGATGCTCACCCAATATATCTCCGTTATTCATTTCCATGGTAATTGAGGTGTTGTGTATTTGTTTAACGTTTGTTTAGTGGCAATAAAATTAAAACTCACATAACTGCTAACTAATTGGGAAGAAAGTGAAATGGAAATTAAGGTTTTTAAAAAAGGTGTTCCTTTACCTACCCACCAAAGTTTGAATCTTTCTTTCTTTTTTATAAAACCTGCCATGGACTATTTTTTCATGCTCTTGAGCTAATGAATAGGGAGCGCTGAGGAAGATCAAGCTCTGCCATAAAATAATGAGGTTGTTTCATCCAAGAAGGCACTCCCCCCCCCCCGAAGCTGCTGTCTACCTCCTGCTATGTGATGTATGGAGCAAAGCTGGCACTGGTGCTACGATGAGAAGCAGAATAAATGAAATTGTTTTAATCTTGTGGACCATTCCTTTTAATCATCTCCTCATCTCTTTCCCTTTTGTCAGACAGGACTTAAACTGGGGGTAATTTGTTTGGTTGGCTTATCTGCATCGTAAGCTAACCTAGCAAGCACAAGACAAATGTCCCGTAAAACAGGTGGATTCGTCTTTGCTTTGAAAGTCGACACCCCCATTTTATGAAGTAAACGTTCCCTGCTCCTACTGCCAACTTTGTTTGTGGACATTGATCACAAGGCAAGGAGAGCCTTCTTCCGTGGCTTTCCATAGCATTTTTAAAAACAAAAAATGGCAACCTTCGGCCGTATCAGTGGTGCATCATTATGCACAGTGCTAAGAAAGTGTATACAGTGAAGTTTTTCACCTGCTGTCATAATACTAGGGTCATTCAATGAAGCTGAATGGTGGGAGATTTATAATAGATCAGGAATTTCTGCCAGAATTGTGTTGCTTCCCAGTGTGATGTACTGCGGAGGTGGCAAAAAGGATTTGGCCCAAGGGTTTCAATCACTTTCTAGGGGTCACAAGCCAGTGTGATCACCCGCGCTCTTGCAAACACCCACATGCATGCATCACCCCTCCAGACTCCTTGAACAGTATGATAACCAGGGCTTTTTTTCAGCTGGAACCCACCAGAACTCATTTCTGGCACCTCTCAGGTAGGCTCCATTGCCATTCCAAGAGAACAAAGAAGAGTTCTGGCACCTCTTTTCCCAGAAAAATAACACTGTTGATAACTAAGGAAGGGATAATTTGCATCCAAATCAGGGTTCTGGCTGGGCCATCTATAGCACTATGTATAATTTAATGCCCCCCCTTTTGCTATGAAAACCAGTGGGGTCGGGGGGGCAGCCAAATTTGCTTGCGGACATAGCTGTCAACTTTTCCCTTTTTAAAGGGAAATCCCCTTATTCCGAATAAGATTCCTCGTAAGAAAAGGGGAAAGTTTACAGCTATGCTTGGGGATCTGAACTGACCCCTTGGGTCAGGGTTAGCCACCCCTGTTATACAAGAATGGCTGTAAAGACAGCACTAATCACCAGTGAGTAGCACCAATGAAGCTTCATGGCCCATCTCAGCAGAAGATGAAATTGCAAGGTTTCAAAGATTTATGTAAGAATTAGGTGCCATGTGCATTTTGAATGGAGCAATATATCAGTGGCAGAATTTGTACAAATTCTTCTGCAAGTCTAAATTGAAGTGATATTCTGTGGTGAATTTATGATCAGAGAGGCGTTTCGACATCCCGTCAGGCATTTGAAAACATATCCTGATGTTATGGATCATTCAAGTACCTGAGAAATTTCTATAGCTTTCCTCCCATATTTTGAATACAGACATAAAAGCATCTTGAAGAATGAATAGCGTGACATTGAGGAAAGGTCATATAGTGAGCTTCATGGCCTATTGAACCCTGGCTTTTCCAGGTCTTAAGTCTGGCACCTTAACTATGACACCACATTGCCTCTAGACGTTGTTCTTTATATTCATGCCTATACAGTTTTTCATATGGGACACACACAGGTGATGCTTAATTTTGAGAGGGAAAGTATCTTTTTTTGTTTTACAAGTTACAAAGATGTCAGGTTAAAATTCAGGACTGTGCTGCATTTCAACACAGTTGTTTTCGTGGTTTTCAAAATGCACAGAGATACAGAATCATTTCATCTCTTCAAGCAACAATCTCTTGTCCCTTTTTGCCTTGTGTTATCCACACACACACACACACACACACACACACACACACACACACACATTATTCTATACATCCCATCTATACATTATTATTATTATTTCCACCCTATTGGCTATATTTTCCTCTCTCTGGGATGATTCTATTCAAACACCAACACAATGAAGTCTCTTGTACCAAGTGTTATCAGAGTTAGCTTGCTGAGCTGTGTAGATAATCATTTCTCAATAGAACACTCCCAAATAACAAGGGGAAATAGACTTTTGTGTTTAAAACTCAAGCCGGGGGGGGGGGGGGGGCTTGGCTAGTTTTGTCAGTAATTTACAGTGTGATTTTATACGAGGGTTTTCAATCTCAAACGAGCCTCCAGAATATCCTTTCATGAGAACCTGGAAACAAAGTTTTATGTTTTTTTTTGTTAAAGTCAAACTATTCACATTTATTAACTTAATTAGTTAAACTTACCGTAATTAAACTTTTTGTTTGAAATGCTCCTGTTCAGGGTTCTAGCCAGAGAGTCTCTTCCAGACAGTCTACTCTATTCTCCCTCAGCAATCAGTTGCCATTCTGTGTCCAATGAACATGCTCACTCCTCCCAGAGCTGTGTTTGGGCTTCTCTTAGTCCCCCCATCCCCTGCTGTGCTTGGGGTTCCTGCGAGCCTCTAATATTTCCCTTGTGTGTATGGGTGGTGCTGTTAGGGCTCACAGTGTGCCAGATATATTCCCTGGCCACATCTGTATGAACATTCATCCCCTGCAAATGTGTGGTTTCGGTGGTTATTTGATGGCATTTGGGGTGGTGATGGTTGAATTTCAAGAAATCTCACCTTTTTAAATTTGTGGTGATCAAAGGTTCTAAAGAATGAAGGTGGGGAAGCCATGTCCGTACAGCACAGCATCATTTGGGGTGGACGATTGCTGCATTTGTCATGAGCCCTGAGAAGATGTCAGATCAAGATGAGAGGAGCTCAGTGGGTTACTGGCTGGTGATCTAGGAGGTGGGGGAACTCAGTGGATTGGGATAGGAGAAACTGAGAACCATTAGAGCTATCTGAGGGAGATACAGCAGGTGAGGAATCTGATCACATGGAGGGTGTCAGGAGCTTGTCCTACACTCGAGTAGGACCCTGGCAGAGACACATGCCCGACTGGCATGTTCTCTCCCTCCTGGTCAATCGTTTGGGAGCTTCAAAAGCTTTCTTCAGCCCGAACATCGCAGCGACCGATGCCAACAGACACCGGCACACTTAGGGATCTGCAGAGTCTTCGCAGTTCAGGTGACAGACCTCAGCAACTCAGCATTTTGGCTAATCTACTTTATTTACATATAAATACACACGGAGTACTGCAACATGGCTCCCTCTCTCTCTAGCATCAGACAGCAAAGAGAAAAAGAATAAAGGACAATAGTCCCACTTCACGGAACACAGTAACACAAACATCCTGTTTCTGTCACTTCCCAGTTTGTGGAGTCAAAACATACCACGCCATGTGAAAGACAACAATCCAAGGACTGCAATCATGGAGCAGGAATTCTAACATTGGGACCCAGTGGCTTGCCATCCCTTTGTCCCTTGCCAGTCCCACCTGCCATCCCAGCTCCAAGTCACCCCATACCAATCATGTCTCTAGCCTCAGCACTGCCTCCTGCATTGTCAACACCTGTCCTTCCATCAGTTCCTACAGATGAGCCTCTGCCCACACAGGAGACATGATACACTCTGGCTGGATCCGAGCTGCCACCTTCTCCATCGCCTAGGACAAAGAGACACCAACACTGGTGCAAAACACAGCTCAAGCCCCACCCATCTTGGAGGAGTTTGCCCAATGCAAACAAACACCACAGAAACCTAGGAGTCGTGTAACTTATCAGATCCATGTCATAACCCGCTTAGCCACTTGCTGAACATTTGACCCTTTCTTTCCTTATGTACTGCACTAATCTGAGCATTTAAGGTTCTGGCAGAAAACCTAATCAGAGTTCAAGTTTTTCATCAAGTACAGCACCCATTTGTCACATCTACTGCATTTTGGATCTCATTCGAGATGCTCTTCATGCATTTTTAAATCCTTAATGGACTACGCCCTGCATGACTTTGGAAACACTGCTTCCTATATAACACTGTGCATAGGACTGTTATCTTAGGAATGACCCACAGCAAGTATTTGGCAAATATTTATTAAAAATCAGAGGCACAGATAATTTCCCGTGGAACATTACTAAGAGGCCTTGTCAACACACTTCTGTGTGTTCAAAGATATTTCTAGCAGTGAGTTTAAGGAGAAAGTCAGAGGACATCTAAGCCCTTTGTGGCTTAGGGTCCTCATATTTACAGGACTGCCTCTCTTGGTATGCCCCACAGAGGACCTTAAGGTCCGTGAATAACCATAGTTTAGAGGTCCCGGGCCCTAAGGAAGTCAGACTATCCTCCACCAGGGCCAGGGCCTTCTCAGTGTTGGCTCCGACCTGGTGGAATGCTCTGTCCTATGAGACTAGGGCCCTGCAGGATTTAACCTCCTTCCACAGGGCCTGTAAGACAGAGCTATTCCGCCTGGCTTTCAATTTGAACTTAGCCTGATCTTTTATTCCCCTCTCCCCTTTTTATGAAGATTACTCGCTCTGGGACTCCACAGCTAATTCTCCCCTGGCCTCCTCTCTGGCCCAAATAGGACTAATTTAGCCAGCTAGCCCTGCTGACCATCTAATGTTTATTGGATGGATTTTCCCCCAAATTGATTTTTGAACTTTGAATTCATTGTTATTCATGCTTTTATACTGTGTTTTATGCTGTTTTTTGTTGTATCACAATTAAGTGTTTTAAATTTGTTGTTAGGTACCCTGAGCCCGGTTTTCTGAACTGGGAAGGGTGGGGTATAAATAAAAATTTATTATTATTATTATTATTTATAGGGAAGAGGAATGTGGAAAGAGGAAAGGAAGCACACAGACCTGAAGGAAACATGGAAGATTTACATCCTCAATTCTCTTTCATAGTAGAAAAACATAAAATAAAGCTAAACGTTCCCTCAGTTTTCTTAAAATGTGCCTGCCATTTGTATTAAGATACATTTTTAATGAGGCATGAAAATACATCTTGCCTGAGCTGTTTTCCTGTTTATACAAAGGAATGCTTTATCAGCACTTTCCTGGCTATGCATAAAACATTGACTTGAGAGCACACTAGGTATACAGTTTCAAACAACCAAGAAGTGTATTTGGGTCCACTTGGGAAATTTCATTTTGTACAAATAGGGTTGTTGTTTTTTTAAAGAAAAAGAAAAAGAAAGAAAAAGAATAGAAAGAAATGTTGATGCATTAGCCTGGAACAGGCTGTGTGAAACATTATCCATGGTACTGATAGTGAAAAAAGAGAATTTCAAATACTGGAACTGAATGGAAGTACCAATAGTATTGGTTTGAATACGGCATTTTTGAAAAGCAATAATAAGTTTATTTATGGTGCTCTGAGGAGAGAGTCACTCAATTCCTTGGATCAATACAGTCTGGGGAAATAGTTACAAAATGTCAATTTGACACCACAAAGGAAATAGCCAGGAAGCTCCTCTGACTTTCTCCCCCACCTCATGGATGGGCACCTAAGTGATGGATGAGCACTTCGGCGTACTGAAACAAATTGTTTTGATCCTTCCATTTTACTGAAAATATTCTTTGTCCTTCATGGTGTGTCTTGATTCCTTCTGTGCCCCATTTGATTGATTCAGAGACCATCCCCACCACCCACAATTGGCTTTATTTGCTTTTGAAGATGATGTCACAGGACCCAGTTGGACTGGCCTTGTGGACATGTGTAATGGCCTTCTGTTCAGTTTGTGATTTCCTGATAGCCTTAGGTCACCCACAGTTCTAATCCAGAAGAAATGACACAAAATGAGTAGTTGACAGGGAAAACTGGTGGTGTACAGTGGTACCTCGGGTTAAGTACTTAATTCGTTCTGGAGGTCTGTTCTTAACCTGAAACAGTTCTTAACCTGAAGCACCACTTTAGCTAATGGGGCCTCCTGCTATCACTGTGCCACTGGAGCACGATTTCTGGTCTCATCCTGAAGCAAAGTTCTTAACCTGAAGCACTATATCTGGGTTAGCAGAGTCTGTAACCTGAAGCGTTTGTAACCTGAAGCATATGTAACCCGAGGTACCACTGTACTGAAATCTGTATCACAATTTATCAAAAGTTTTCTTCCCCTATAAAAAAATATATAAAAACTGCTTCATCTGCCAGATTAGCCAGCTTCTGTAGATGGAATTGGCAGGGGGAAGGATCTCATCTGCCTCAGGTAGCAAAATCTCCTGGGCCAGCCCTGGTAATGCTCAGGCAAAGAGACAGTGTGCTCCCCTTTTAACCCCAATGGCTTTACGCATTTGGTATCTGATTTCTAAAAAGAACATCCAGTTCAGAAAAAAATACTGTGTTATTCAAAAACTCTCCGCCATCCTTTCAACCACCCACAGTTTGCTAAGCTGTAGCACCCTGCTTGTGGTTAACGCTTAGCTGGAATGAAATATTCAATGCAGCAATAGAGAAATTAAAATAATAATTTATTTGTCAGACAAATAAATGAGAGACACAGTGGTATATGGTTACCAAAGCTCTGCCCACTCCAGCCCTGATGGCCAGCGCTTATATTTCCTCAGCCCAGCCCCCTTGCTCCTCCTTTGGCTGCCTCTGTCCAATCAGCCTGGTTGAAATTCCTATTGGCTGTTTGCTAGAACCAATCATAAAAGATACACCCATTTCCTATTACCTTTTATGGGAGACAAAGAGCTATATTTCCTTCTATCCATAAATGGCAGACAAGTAGCCATATATCTTACATTTGCCTCGACCAGGCACCTTAATTATCAGATCATCTTTGCCCTATTGCCCTATTCACTGCAAAACAGATGGCTAAAACAGATGGTGCATGGTTTTTAATTTTTATCTTAAACAGAGATCTTGGGTTCACCTTCTCACACACCATCAATGAAATAAGAATCTAACATAAGAATCTAACATTTCTTACTTTCTAAATCCTTTGCATAATTACATTTAAGCCAATATATTTCATACATAACATAGATAGATTTTTAGAGGGAAAGGCCTTTTCAAAGAGAAGCCTCTTCAGTTTACACTCCCTTTCCTAGCCAGCTGCTGTTTCTATTAGCTCTTGCCCTTTTTAACCTTATGAAAATATGGCTTGAGTCTTCTGTTAAACAATAAAACTTACTATTTACCAACTCTTAATTTGGGTTTTTGCAGCTTGATTGTATTCTGTAATTTGTATGGTCAGTGTGACCTTTTGCTCCCAGCCTGTAATTTCCTTTTACAACCCTGAGGCACTGCTTATAGATCAGTGGGGCCCTGTTTAGGAAGATAAACATCTGCCAAAGCACCCAGCTGGTTTCTGCCTGGCATGAGAGATACAAAACATTTACAAATATATATTTTTTTAAGCTCATTTTAAAATGCAGGTCTTGATCAGATGCCTCAAAGCTACATCCTCAAGGTCTACCTCAGTAAAAGCATTTTAGGCAAAAAGGATATACAGTTTGCATTTGCTCATATTGAATCATTCTGTTTAATGTGGAATCTGTTGTTCACAGGGGATACCTTAGAAAACATTAATATCACACAAATAGCTTTGAAAAGGCAACATGTAAAAAAAGAGAGGGGTAATATATTCTTGGTTGAATAGCTAACTATTATCTTTTAACTGTAGAAAATAGTATAAAAAGACCACTGATAGAACAAAATTTTGTCATAACTTCTCATAAACAAGCTTTCTGCTCAGGGGTTAAACCAGCATGTTGTTTGTCTATGTACAAGAATGTATATAAGGAGCAAACTACATGTACAATGGCACCCTGTCAGTTTTTTGCTGTTGGGAGCAGCTTTCATTTTGAGCAATGAAGTGATGTTGGTGTATGTACTTGCCCTGTGCCTGCTGTTTGACGTATCTGGATTATCTTCCCAAGTTACTTTTCACCTGTGGTGTTCTGAATGCACAAAAAAATTACTGGTATTCACTTCCTGGTTCTGGTTACCAACATAGTTCATTTAGAAATGGGGGATATTTTAATATCTGTAAATGATATAGTTTAATATAATTTTACATAAACAATATTGTGCCTAGACTTGGTGATGGGACGGATGAGTGTTAATACACTGACTCTGAAACCTAGCAAGATGGAGACACTGTGGATGAGCAGTTCCCAGGTCCAGCTAACTAATCAATTGTCTACTTTGGATTGGGCTATATTCCCACTGAAGGGACAGGTTTGTAGTCCAGCAGTGCTGGATCCATCTATTACCAAAGGCCCAGGTGACCTCATTGGCTGTGAGCACTTTTTACCAGAATCAGCTGGTAAGACAGCTGTAGCCATTTCTGGACCGGGATATTCTGCCTGCTATCATTCATGCACTGGTAACCTCTAAACTGGATTCCTGCAGTGCACTCTGTGTTGGGCTACCCCTGAGATTAACTCAGAAGCTGCAGCTAGTGCAAAATGTGAAGGCTCGACTGCTCCCTGGGCCGGGATATTATCAATGCACTATCGCATTGCTGAATGAGTTGCATTGGCTGCCACTTAGCTGCCTACTTGCACGATGAAACTGCTATTGTGCAATGAGACTTACAGTTTCTAGTCTCCCCTCACTCCAGCCCCTGCACATCCCCTGAGTTGTGAAAGTGAACCGTCAAAGCATATCAAATCCAAATGTTCTTAAAAGAGTATTGGCAAATCGTAATACATAAATCCAACACATCTACCTCCAAAATGATATACAACATGCAAATTTATCTAAAAGAATTGCTGGTTTTTCTAAATATGTAACTGTGATTTTTGGCAACAGTGCAGATGAGGAGCAGCCTCATATTTATGTGCATTTTTAAAGCAGTGAAGAGAGATATTTTGAAAAAGAAAGAAAGAGGTGGCTGGCTAATCTTCAATTAGCCTTTCTTTTCTCGGCAAAGTTGCTTAATAGAGACTGTTCAGCTCAGTTCCAAATATAAAATTGTATATATCTACACACACGCGCGCGCATACACACCCAGAGGATAGTATTTAGTTATCTTCAGTGAGTCCAGAGAACCTAAGAAATGAAGTAGGGCAGCAAATTCTGGCTAGTGTATATTTACAGCAACACAAGGAAATTGAAGACTAGTGTTATTTAAAGGCTCTCAATTTAAAGAACATCCTTTCCAAAGCAATTCTCTAACTCAAAGATGCACAGCTGTAATTTCCATGCCATTCATTGCTACCGCTCTTTGAACCAGATAGGGAGGCAGTTTGTTCATATTATTTAGCCAGCTGGTGCAGGTGTGGTGGCAAAAAAAGTTGGTGGAAGGCATGAATGGCAGATCAGAAGAAAAACCCATGTCTCTAAATGGGATATTCTGAGTTTTAATTATTCCAGTAAGAAGCAGCCATCAGCCAACAAAACAGATGGCAGTCTTACTGCCCACTAGATTTAAAAATATCTCTGGGGATTTGAAACAATGAGCAGGCTTTCTGCAATTAATCTAGCAACTAAGGATTGTATCTGGAGCACTAATTAAAAGCCTAGCTTTGAATAAATGAGTTTTCTAAAAAGGAAGCCTGGGTTCTGAAATTGTGTTAACTTTTTGTCTCCTAATAGAGATTATATTATAAACAATTTGCCAGAGAAAGTGGTGGAGTTCTGTTTCACTTTTTTTAATCATCTTTAATGAGCAATGTAGCAACTTTTGAGCATTCAGTCCTTTGGGATTAAACAAATGGCCCTGACATTGCTTATCAAAAATTTCCAGTTTCCATAACACAATTAATAAATAATCTTAAACCCAGAGTTATGGCATAACTCCAGAGCTATGGGGTTGGACCAGATGACCCTTAGGGTCCCTTGCAACTCTTACAATTCTCTTACAAATAATAGTAATAATAAATCATACTGGAATAGGACACCCTTATTTTCATTGGAGAAATGTTGAAGGGTATGCAATTACTGTTTCAAGAGCATAAGGATTTCTGCATGTGCAGCGGAACTTCTTCTCATGCGCCAATGTGTCACATGTTCTCTCCTAGTTTGCCTCAGAGGATTGTGGGAACACCGAGAACTGATTTAGGGGACAAGCAGGAGGAAGAGAGGGGGAAGAATGTTCTGTTGCTCAAGCAGAGATCCCTGAGCTGACAGAACACTTGTGGGATGCTATGTTGGATACAATTCATGGCAGTCAATATGGTTGCCTCTATATGATTTTGGACTACAACTTCCATCAGCCCCAGTCACCTGTAGTACAGCAATAACTGGAGGCCACCCCCTTGCCTACCTTTGGTCTACACCAGGCATGGCCAAACTTGACCCTCCAGCTGTTTTGGGATTACAATTCCCATCATCCCTGTCCACTGGTCCTGTTAGCTAGGAATGGTGGGAGCTGTAGTCCCAAAACAGCTGGCGGGCCAAGTTTGGCCATGCCTGGTGTACACTAGCAGTGACTCTCAGAGTTTGGGGTAAGGGGCTTTGTCAACCCCACCTGCAGATATGAGGGTTTGTATCAGGGACATTTTACATACAAATCACCTTCTCTTTCATTGACCTGCGACTTTTCCCACTAAAAGAATTTGAAAAGGCAATCTTCATTCAATCTACCAGCCAAAGTGTAATGCAATTAGTATTCTTGGATCAAAGAACACTACAGCAAAGTGCAGACCTTAAGTATAATGAGTAGCAAATCATATAATTGTATAACCTGCTAGCTGTCAATTGCAAGTTCAGGGCAGGTGACAATTCTCTATACCTCCAATCCTCATAGCACTCACTGATATTACAATGTTATGATACAAAAGTGAAACGGAAAGGTGGTGATTGATCACCCAAAGCCATGTTGCGACGGCTGTGTGCAAATCTGAAGCCAAATCTCCAAAGACCTGCTCCGCACTCTACCAGAGGCAGATGTTTTGTGGTAAAATGCCTGCACCATTCTACATAGCAAAAACACAAAAATGCTGGAACTCCTAATTAATTTTGAGGCTGCAAATATTTAGCAAAACATTGAGCTCTGCAGTGGCAGCCTTTTGAATGTTCATCATCACTGTTCGCTGAAATCTGTTATCAGGATTGGGTGACATTTTGCTGAAAATGTTTTGGCAGCCACTATCCTTGCTATATCATTCCCCATCAACAGCAATCTTTGCAGTAACAGAGATGATACTCACAAAAAAGCATCCTTTTCACTGCTGTGTGCTATGTTTCTGACTTACCATTCCCAAACTGTGATAAAGCAAACATTTATGTAACCAGCACACTTTGCCCCTGCGTCTATTGTGCTTTGTACCCATTCTCCTTGACCGCCTAAGGAAGTAAGCACTAGGCAGCCTCCAGTTACAAGCAATGAACTCAGGTCACAACCACACCCAATTCTGAAAGCATCATTAGACCACTGCGGGCCTTTAAAACACATAATGCCTCTGTGCATAGGTGCCAGTTGCGCAGAACATGAACTGAACATTAAAAAACAAACATTATAAAACCATCACAAACAACAACAAAGAACATTGCCATACCACACACTTAAAGCACTACTAATAAAAAGGTAAAGGTAAAGGATCCTTGGATGGTTAAGTCCAGTCAAACTTGACTATGGGGTGCAAACAGTTTTCTGGGTCATGTGGCCAGCATGACTAAACCGCTTCTGGCACAAGAGGACATCATGATGAGTGCCAGCGTGCATGGAAACCTATTTATCTACAGTGGTACCTCAGGTTACATACGCTTACATACGCTTCAGGTTACAGACTCCACTAACCCAGAAATATTACCTCGGGTTAAGAACTTTGCTTCAGGATGAGAACAGAAATTGTGCTCCAGTGGCGCAGCGGCAGCAGGAGGCCCCATTAGCTAAAGTGGTGCTTCAGGTTAAGAACAGTTTCAGGTTAAGAACGGACCTCTGGAACGAATTAAGTACTTAACCCAAGGTACCACTGTACCTCAGCGCGTCCAGGCTTCGCGGACCTCTCCGCAAGCAGCGGGAGCAGTCCCGCTGCTTGCAGAGAGTTGCCTGCATGCTGAAGCCTTCGCGCGCTGAGCTCAGCGCGTCTAGGCTTCGTGGACCTCTCCGCAAGCAGCGGGAGCGCTCCTGCTGCTTGTGGAGAGTTGCCTGCATGCTGAAGCCTGCGCGCACTGAACTCAGTGCATCCAGGCTTCGCGGACCTCTCCGCAAGCAGCAGGAGCCAGCGCTGGGCTCCCACGGCTTGCAGAGAGCTGCCTGTTTGGGGGCTGGGGTCGGGGGAAGCTCGGGCTTCCCCCACCCCAGCCCCGCGCTTGGGGGGGGGAAATAATTTTTCCCCCTTTATTTTCCCCCAAAAAAACTAGGTGCGCCTTATGGGACGGTGCGTCCTATAGGGCGAAAAATACGGTATATAATTGAGTCACTTGATGAGTTCCCCTACCCTCAACACATCTACAAGTACTGTCATTTGTTGTTATTTGTGTTTGTCTGTTAACAGCAGATGCTCAAATCATGTTCTTTGCAACTGTCCCCTGTGAGCGGAGTGACTAGCAGTGTGGCATATGTGCATATTTCTTTCTTTTCTTTTTTCTTTGGTCAAGTCAGTTTCAGAATAGTTAGCATACCAAAATCTTCCACCCTCTACAATGAAAGAGTATTTTTATTATTTTTTTTAAGAAAATAAATCATGTACTATATGAAAGATCTATAAGGTCAAGGGAAATTTTTTTTGATGGAAGCAGCTATTTTTGGGGGGGAATAGTAAAAGAAGTCACTAAAATGTAGGGAAAGAGGAAAATGAAATTAATAATCCATTCTAAAGAAATTATTATTTCAAAACACAGCTGAATAATTCGTTGTTGAGACAAGAATGAAATGCTGAATATATTGACACACACACGTTGAAAATCTGACTTCAGAGATCCTTGTAAAATGAATGGAAATTAAGTGCATAGGGACATTGGCTGTGTTCTCATACAATGCTAAACCATGCTAGCTACATGATATATTAAGCATCACAACCCAATCTATAACTTACTGGGACCATGCAATTATGCTGGTTATTGGGGAGCTGCTAATGGGTGCTCTGCTCCTATTTTTGTTCCTCTGCTGAACAGATCTGAGCCAAGTTTGGTTTAGCATGTCATCAAAAGCCAGGCTCTTAGCTAAGCTGTCTCATCACCAACCACAATCTGTAGCCAGTATGAGAAAGCTCATCTCTCAAAATTACCATAGTTCGACTTACCATACTGCGTGAACCAGGCCTTTGTCAAATGTCTGAAAATAAGCTTTGCTTTCTAAATAAATCTCATTTTAACTGCTGTAATTAAATGGTACTTGTTATGAATAAAATACCCCCCGAAAGGGAAAAGAAAAGGCATGCTTCCTGCCATCATCAAAGGCTTATTATATAAGAACCTACAGTATTAGTCACTTGCAGTCTGAAATAGCAAGCTTAACAAGGAGAGAAAGCCATCTATTTTAAAGTAGTCTCCTGATAAGAGAATATTCTTCCTTATTCAGGGGTTCCTTGTTTGGAAATCATGGTCACTGTGATAAATTTGAATGAAAGCAACCTAAACCTACTGAAAGATAAACTTTCATTATTGAAATATACTTGGAGTCCTGCAGTGATTTCATGCTCTTTATTGAAGCTTGTAAAACAGTGATTGAATTCCCCCCCCAAAAAAACCTCAAGCTTTTATATACATCATTTGCACAATGAGTCCCGTCTGATTGGCTGATTCTGCTTCCCTCCTGGAGCCTGATTGGTCTTCTCCTGCAGGCCAATCAGTTGTTGCATTCTACGATCCTACCAGCCTAATAGGCTGATTAACTTTCTCCTGAAGCGTGATTGGTCTTCTCCTGAAAGCATTCTAAGATCCTACCTGCCTATTGTTCCAGGATCCAAGCTTAGTACATAACAGTTATGAATGATTGTTCCACTGTTCCATAAATAATCAACATTCTGTGTTTTGTACCACAAACATTTGGAAGAGATGGAGGGAGGAGCTAGCTGGTTGTCAAGAATTGCACAAAGGTGCTTGGGACAAGTCCCACCCTTTCAGTCAAGCCCCACCCTTACCTTATGACATCAGGTGTAGGGTGAGTGAACATGGCTTTCCCAAAACTGCTTCATTTGCCAAAGGGGAGAGTCTTGGTGGGCCAAAAATTTCTAACAAACCAGAGGTTCCTCACCCCTAATTTACAGTAGAAATGGGGGGAGGAGGAATCACCTCAGGCTCAGAATAGAGCTGAAGGCTACTTGCCTTATCTCAGCCTCACCCCGCTCACCATGCCCCCCTCCACGTCTTTCCTCCTTTTCTTCCTAATGTAATACTAATGTCTCAGCAAAGGAAATTGATCTGTAGAAAACGTAATTTGAAAAAAGAGACATTGTGCATACTTTTGTAAACCAAGAAATCTTTAATAAAAATATATTTAAAAAATAAGAAAGAACAGGACAGCGTGTAAAAGAAAGATCAAGACAGTTAAAAACAAATACCTTTCACTCTATAAGACACACTTTTTTCCTCCTAAAAGGTAAGGGGAAATATCTGTGCATCTTATGGAGCGAATGCAGCGGACGGCAGAAGGATCCCTCGGCTGCTGCTGCTGCAGTCATGAGCTGAGGGATGCCTCCACAGCCAGAGCCATGGCTCCTGTCCATCGCTCGCTGGCTTTACAGTGACGCGGGAGGAGGGTGGACGGGCTTCCGTCCGTCCCTCCTTCTGGCTCATTGTAAAGCCAGCAAGAGCCACTGCTGCTAAAACTCTCTGCGCAGCTCTCGCTTTAAAGCAACAGCCGTGCAGAGCATGCCTGCGGCTCTTGCTGGCTTTACAATGAGCTGGAAGGAGGGACGGATGGCAGCCCCATTTGAAAGTGACTTTGTGCAGGTAGCTTGCAGCAGGATCAAGCCCCAACACCACCCCCTCCCCAGTGCTGCCACCTCCACCCCACAACACCCACCACACCACACAGGTCCAGGTCCCCACCCTATTCCTGCCCCTGCACTGCTTCCAGCCCCATCACCGCAATAGTACCCATACCTGTGACTGTGCTGGCTGCCACCACAACACAGCAATGAGGCTGTGTGAGGAATGTGGGCGATGCCTCACTGGGGCTGGCAGCAGTACAAAGACAGGGGAGGGGAGAGGCTCAGATCCACTGCCTGAATCAAGTGTCTTCACTTCTGCCCTGGCCTCTGACCCCTGCAATGTATGTTTTAAGACCCACCCTACACTTGTGATTGTAATCCGGCTCATTGTGAAGCCAGCAGAGCAAGAGCTGCTGACACGCTCTGCATAGATCGTGCTTTACACATGTGTAATTCAAGCAAAGGGAGAGCCGCTTACACGGCTCCTGCCCCGGTGTCTCCTCCTCCTCTTTTTGCTCTGGTTCCAGCGTCAACTCGGAGGCGAGGCAAGGCAGCTGCCTGCCACAGGCACACACAAATGTGAGCTCTCCCTCTCTCTTCAGAATATTGTTTTTCTTGTTTTCCTCCTCTAAAAACTAGGTGCGTCTTATGGTCCTGTGCGTCTTATGGAGCGAAAAATACGGTGGTTTAATATAAATTAGAGTTAAGTGATATTAGCTGAAACACAAAATATTATGTAAAGAAGCTGACAAATGTTACATCATTCGCTATAGAATTACCCATTATGTATTTTATCTGCAAACTATTAAGTCCAGTTTTTTTATTTGGCAGAAATTGCGTTATAGCCGCCTTTCAATTTATTTACCAAAATTAGAAACTTTATTCGATATCTGTGTCTTTAAGCATTTAAATAAATTCTGTTGGCTCAACAAAAATGGAGTCTGTTAAATGCTTTGCAGTCTAATACTGTTGCCAGGAATTCAGTCAGATTGAAATATTTGCTGCTATCTTGGTTTGATTATTTAAGAAGAGAACTGGAATTGATTCAAGTTCAATAGAATGACTAGACAGCAGGAACTACAATAATCTAGTAGCAAAACTGGCGGATTGATGTAACTGATCAGATAATAACAGGATTGCAGAGAGAAAAAGCCCTCAAGTGATTAGCCAGCAGGAGATTGGACTAAAAGGGCAATTGAGCTTGCAGCAGTAGGAAGTGGGCAGCTCATTCATTGGAAAATGTGAAACAAAGATATTGAAGGAAGCAGCAGTACCAATATCCAGAAGTGGGGAGGGGGGGGGATTTCTCTGAGGAAGGCTCAGGCAGGATATAGAACAATTAGATACCAAGAACCACTCAATGGAAGAAGGTGGAAGAAGGTTGAAACCGGAGATGTAAAAGTTAAGAAAAGCATCAAAAGCAATAGAAATAAACAGAAAGCAAAGCACATAAAGGCAATTGAAAAGCTGCAATATTTGAGTGGTGAGAGTATTAATCAGACCTGTATGTATGGGAGCTTTTGAATAAAGACTTAAGTTTACCATACATAGGTCTATGCAAATACCTAGGACAAGATCCAACATCACACAGGTGGTCTGTGGGGCAAGTGGGGCACACACCACAACTGAATACCACTCATATAGGACTGCAGTTTATTTTATTCATCCATCCATCCATCCATTCATTCATTCATTCAACTGATGGATTTGTTATTTCTTCAACCAGTTCAACTAAGATTTTAATTAATGAACTGATGGGAGTCAGTCTTAACTTGTGAAGTTTCTAAGTTTCAGAATGGTGTGTGCGTGTTCAGAAAAGTCACTTCCTCCTTATCTGAACCAAAATTCTTTTGAATATTGCCTAAGTGTCAGGTCCTACCAGTGCTTAGTCTCCAGACCTTTTAAGAAGAAGAGGAATAGGGTCCTGCAGTGGCCCTCAGCACAGGAGACCTGATTAACATCCTCTCTGGAACAGCCAAAGGCTGTTCCCTGTCTCCAGTGACTCTCCATTCTGGACTATTGCTTGGCAGTATCCCCACCCTTCTCCCTAAACCTTGGGATTTCAGAAGGTCAGATCTTGCTTGTCAACCCAAGCGCCCTTCTCCAACCAGCCTGCTCAGGAAGAGAAGCCAAGGCCCAGCCACACACTCTGGATCTGGAAGGGAATCCCCACATCTTCAAAGAAAATGGAGACTCTCAAATTCTACCAGTTCACCAGTGAATCCCACGTCCAGTGCTTTTCTTTCTCCCCTGACCTTCCTGATAAAATGTGGGGAGGGGGAGGCAAGAAGGCTTCTGTGGGGAGTAAGGACTGGGAAAATGCTCTTGTACAAATAGAACTCTTCTCGCACTTCTCTGGGCCCAGTTCTGTGTACGTGGAACATCTGCTCAAGGACTTTTCTTTGGACTTAGGTGCAGTTTTAGAGGCTGATGGTTTATTAATATAGAATTATTTAGTAGAATTATCATAAGCCACCTGGTGAATGTATATGTAGTACAGTGCACAGATTCTGAAGATGATGGTGATGATGTGTTTGTGTGTGTGTGTGTGTGTGTGTGAGAGAGAGAGAGAGAGAGAGAGAGAGAGAGAGAGAGAGAGAGAGAATAACAACATTGATGACAAAAGGTGTGTTTTGGTATCAATAAAGAATAATATGACTGCATGAAAAGGTTAACAGGTTAGACAGACAAGACGGGCTACCTTGCTAAATATACTGAGCTTCCCTATTTATTTGTTTTGCTGTCAAGTTAAAAGTTTTTTATTTACAAAGAGCTTTTAACACTCTTGAGTTTCAGATTTAAAATGTGATTGCCAGCCACTGAATTTGGTGTTGTTTTCTGACCTTTTCTTTACTGTATGAAAATATATCCTTTATGAATTGTACATTGTTTTTAATAGATAAGCAACTTACCTCACATACAAAAAAGAGAGCAAAGAAAGAGCAAAAGAACCAAAGAAAGAAGCTTAATTTTTTAGACCTGAGAATAAAGCAGCCAAAGATCGTGATTAGAGTGCAGCAGAGCTAGACTGCAAGAGAGAGGGGGCAAGGTGGCGAGAGAGAATGTACTGTAAGAATAAAGAATGGGAAAGGGCAATCAATTATATTCTGACAGGAGCCAATCAAGGGTGATGGCTGAGCAGTTAGCCTGGTAAAACGGCTGTAAAAAGGACTACTAATTGCACAAACAGCTTATCCAAAAGTGACAAGCACAGAAGGTGGAACAGCTGATTGGACAATGCTAACAATGAATTAATCAGTCAAATGACTGATCAGAGATCAGTTCACTTGGACAGGGCCTGATAAAAGAGTCCAATGGCTGAGGTATGATCTCATATCAAAATAGCTCAAGCATGAGCATGGCTGAGCAGCCAGGTCAATTTGTCACGCCAGAAATAGGATTATTATTATTTTAAAAAATGTAACAGATCAGAAGCAACTCCTCATACAGAGAGCATACAGCCCTGGGCTGGGGAATCTTTTTTAAGAGGGCTGTATTCCCTTTTGGGTGACATTTGAAGGACTGTATGCCAATGATGGGAGAGGCAGATGAGCAGGACTACTGATGTGACTCAGCTTGTGTGTGTGTGTGTGTGTGTGTGTGTGCGCGCACACACACACTCCATCCGCCATCTGGGCAAACAAGAGGCATTGGAAGCATCCTCGCCAGGAAAAACCACTAACAGATGGGGCAGGCCAGGGTGGTGAGAGCTGACCTGGGGAGACTCCTGAGGTCTGGAGCACCATCAAATATGTGAGTCACTGTATGTGCACAGTTGATGGTCAGAAATCACGTAAGCATTGAGAGTAGGTTTTCTTTTAACTGGCCATAAAGACAAACAAACAACAGCAAATCTTTGTAAATGTGTTTATAGTAATTTGTCAAAGGAATAACAATTATGCAAAACACTGCAGGAGTAGAGGATAGAGGGAGAGGGAGAGAGAGGTTTTATTTGGCCGGCAGAATTTGCCACCTATTTTGTAATTAATGGTATCGTTTTCATGCAGCAGGAGCACAATTATGCTAGGAACAGGACAGTGAAGGCTTTCTCTTTTGAAACAAGAATTTCATTCCAATCCTATGCCTGCCTGCACATTCCTCCTTAAGTATGTATCTGATTGCAGCCTTTCTCATTTTGCCCTGCAACGAACGTTTGAGCTCCTGCCCAAAGGATAACAAGACACTCAGTTGGCTCAAATTCACAGATAACAAATAAGCAACTTATCTCACACAGGAAAAAAACAAAACAGAAGCTCATCAGGGCAAAAGAGCCAAAGAAACCAAAACCACTTCCCACTACAGATGCTAAGTCATGTTTCATGAGTAGCTCTGCATACCACAAAAGTTCTTTCTGTACATGCTGTGAAGACATTGTTGCAGATTGAATAGATCAGGGGTTGTCAACCTGGTCCCTACCGCCCACTAGTGGGCATTTCAGGATTCTAGGTGGGCGGTAGGGGGTTCTACGGCACAAGCTGAATCTTCCTTCCATCGATCACTGGTGGGCGGTAAGGAAATTTTACCATCAAGAAAGATGCATTAGTGGGCGGTAGGTATAAAAAGGTTGACTACCCCTGGAATAGATGCCACATCACAAGGCATTTCAGGACTGAGGTTTAAAATCCTAATTCCCACTTCTCTCCCAGCAACAACAACTACTACTGGCAGTTCATTCTTTAGCAAGCACTGGTGCCCAAAGCTTTTAGCCTGAGGCATCTCAATTCATAGTGACTAAGGATAGGGCCAGGCCTGGCTCATCCAGTTGAATAAAGCAGCAATATCCTTACATCTTAATTTGATGATAGACTTGGCAGCAGAAAGCCTTTTCGGCACCAGAGAGCGGTCATATTTTAGCAAAGAAGTATAAACCAGTGAGCGCCATGCAACGCTGTATCATTTGGCCTTATTGTTTCTGAAAGGAACATGGCAAGCAACCTGCTGAAGTCCATACAGGACAGTTTGAGACAGCACCATATGCATGGTGTCACTGTGGTCTAAACCATAGAGCCTAGGGCTTGCCGATCAGAAGGTTGGCGGTTCGAATCCCTGCGATGGGGTGAGCTCCCGTTGTTCGATCCCAGCTCTTGCCAACATAGCAGTTCAAAAGCATGTCAAAGTGCAAGTAGATAAATAGGTACCACTCCGGCAGGATGGTAAACGGTGTTTCCGTGCACTGCTCTGGTTCACCAGAAGCAGCTTAGTCATGCTGGCCACATGACCCAGAAAAACTGTCTGCGGACAAACGCCAGCTCCCTCGGCCACTAAAGCGAGAGTCGCCACAACCCCAGAGTCGTTTGCAACTGGACTTAACAGTCAAGGGCCCCTTTACCTTTTGATGTCCTTGTATATTCTTGGGCCAGTTTGAACAAAATAATGCAGCAGCTGTAGATGGTGACTGCTAGGCCTTGGTCCATAGCAACCTCTGTGTTTCCACCTCCATCATTCAGCTCAGACACTGAGGTCTAGGCCAGAGGGCCTTCTGGTGGTTCCTGCATGCGAGAAGTGAAGTTGCAGGGAATCAGGCAGAGGGTCTTCTTGGTAACGGCGCCCACTCTGTGGAACACCCTCTCATCAGATGCCAAACAGATAAACAACTATATAACTTTTAGAAGACATCTGAAGGCAGCTTTATTCAGGGAAGTTTTTAATGTTTGATGTTTTATTGTGTTTTTATATTTTGCTGGAAGCAGCCCAGAGTGGCTGGGGCAACCCAGTCATATGGGTGGCATATAAATAATAATAATAATAATAATAATAATAATAATAATAATAATAATAATAATAAATTTTATTTATATCCCGCCCTCCCCAGCCAAAGCCGGGCTCAGGGCGGCTAACAAAATCATGTTTATGATTATTACCATGCCAAACCAATTCACCCGTAGCCTCTTAAGTGCAGCATAATGTTGATGTAAGATGGAAGCATTTGTGCTGAAAAGTGTACCACCACCACACCCCAATTTTAATATTCTGCATGACTGTATTTAAATGATAAAAAGTCCCACCCTTAGCTAAAAAGCCATTGCTAAAATGTTGCATCTGTTTCGGTTTCTTCTTTGCTCTAGGTCAGGGGTAGGATCCTCAGTTCTGGCCTCACTATCTGGCCTTCAGGACTTTTCCCAGGCAGTGCTGCATCTCCAGACTGGACCCCTTCTTCTGAGACCCCACCCCTCACTGGTCCATGCTCTGCAGCCTCTTCAGGTGCCTTTGCCTTTCCTTGCGATAGCAACTCTTGCTTCCCTGGATGGAGAGAGATGTGTGTAGGAACCTTTATCATCCATTGCAATGCAGCCTATTATACAAGGGTTACTCCATCCACTTTTGCCTCTGGCCCTGTCCAGCACTTCCATGTGGCTCATGGAAGATTTCCCAAGAGGCAGTGCAGTTCTCAGGCTGAAAAGGGCATCCCACTCCTGCTGTAGGTTTCTCAAGCCAACATGCTGTATTGGGTTATACTTTCATGAGCACAATGACCCTCTCCTCCCATCCAGCACACTCACATGTACCCTCCACACATTGGGATGGGGGGAACATCATCCAGTCCAGTCCAGTGTGTGTCCCAAAGTGTTAAATCTCTGCTTTTGAAATGCTCACCATGGCAGTGAATCCGTCCTATCCGCATAATGTGTTGTGCTTGAGAGCCTTCCTAACTTCTTAGCAAGTTTACATTAGCTCTGCAAAAGGAAACTTTTGACAATGGGTATTAGTTTAATTCAAACTTATCTGACATAGCTGAAGTTTAATTTACTTAAACATAATGTTGGGCTCTCGCACCATTATTTCAGTGCTGGGAATCACAATTTATAGATGAGGCTGAATGAGCAGCACTCAGCTTCAGCTCAGGACGAACTTCTAGGATCCCTAGCAAACGGAAGTCTCTGGCAATTGAGTCAGCTCCCACAGATGTAGCACATCTCAAGAAATGGGAACTTCTCAGCTGGATGCTCATTTACACCCTATGATTAGAAAATGTACTTATCAGTTTCACTTTCATTGAAGCTCTAGCAAGAACAGGGTGATAGCAACATTAACAAAGTACGTTGCGTATTTTTAGTCACTTGTTCTCACACGGCACAAGAACACCCTTGAAAAGTAGCACCTACTTTGCCAGTCTTCTTGGGAATGTAACTGCAGTTGATTTCACATCGTGTCACATGCATGCATGTATTAGTTCCAGCAGTGGATATGTGAGGGATAGTGTTGCACACCACTAAAGACAATTATTCATTGCTTATCACCATGCACTTTCTTTGAAGGAGATTGGATGGCACATGTAGAAACTACCACGTTATGCTAGCACAACAATATGCCAAGAGATACAAGGCATAGCTCATCAACCATTTGGATCCTAGTCTGCTTCATTCAAGCCCAGCACTCCCCCCCCCCCATTCCACATTGGCATGCCCATCCACTAGGAGCTTGTGGTAGTTGTACAGCTATATTCTATGCAACAAATCACAATCAAAATGCATGTGCTAGCTGACTGGGAGGAGACAAATTTATTTCTGAAGCTGCAGTGGTATCTCCCTGTGGAGATGTGGAGCAGCACCTCCAGGCTTGTTCTTTCTGTGACTATGAAGTTTGTAAACAGCCACAGAAGAAGAAAATTAATGACAAGTGAGGCAGGGGAATAGTTTTGTGCTCCATATTTCCCCAATTCACCTCAGAGTACCAACTCAGTGATGGTTCTTTCTGTACATGCTCAAGTCTACTCACAATATCACCGAGTGTGAATAGATTCAGGTAGGTAGCCGTGTTGGTCTGACACAGTCAAAATAAATAAATAAAATTAAAAAATTGTCCAGTAGCACCTTAGTGAACAACTAAGTTTGTTCTGGGTATAAGCTTTCATGTGCATGCACACATCTTCAGATACACTGAAACAGAAGTTACCAGACCCTTCTATATAGTGGGTGGGTGGGGTGGGGTTTTTCTCAGAAGGGTAGTAGGAGATGGGTGATTGGCTCAATGGGTATGGTAAACCTGTTGACAACTGTTAACGACTGCAATTAGTCCTACAGGAAAAAGCAAGGGATAGTATGCAGATGACCAAAAATAGCTTTAGACAATCATCAACAGGTTTACCATACCCATTGAGTGTATCACCCATCTTCTACTACCCTGGACATTTTTAAAAAAAATTAATTTATTTCAACTGAGTGTGAATGAAATCCATCCAGATTGAGAGCAATACTTCCTGAACATACAGCTTCAAAGCAACCACTCACAAACTGTTGGAAGTGTATGCTTTTAGATGGTGCTGGTGGAGAAATGTTTGTGAAACACAGTAATTCTAGTTTAGCACTACTATTATCTCTCACTGGGTGATTATTATTTTTTAAAAAATGAATGGACAGGGCACAATCAATGAGGCTGAAATGAATACTTGATTTTTTTGAAGCACAACTAATCGTCAGAGGATTGCGTTCAGTGTGCCTGCACTGAATTTATATATCCTTTGGAAATATTATGCTTGTGAGCAATGAATTTGGAAGAAAAAATATTTCCATGAAACACTGTTTTCTTAATTCTTCAGATAGGAAATACATTTCATTTTATGTTTTGTCAAACATATGAGGTACGGTTCAATGCTGAACGCATCATTTCCATAATACGAGTGTTTGCAAGTCACTCATCTACATTGTTGTTTGATGAATACATGAAGAAGTGTTGCCTCTTAAGAAATCTAGTAAGCTTCATTATGTCTCTGAGCATTTGGGAACTGAGGCAGGAAAGTTCCCATTTTTAAAAAATTGTTCCCTTAACTCCCTTGAATAGACATTTTCTTGTAGCAAACCTTTCATTTTCTTCCTGGACATTCATCACTGCTTTTTGAAGTAGCGCTTTTTGAAGAACCTGCATCAATCTGCAAGTGATTATTATGATTTCCAGTGCACTTGCTTACAAATCTATCAATTTCTTCTGCACACTTTTCCTGGTCAGATAGCCATAGCCAGGGGAAAAAATAGCAGTCTCAGCTAATAACAAATAAGCAAAAAGCAAACTCAGCTTGAAACGAACAGCAGGATTATCAAACCTGCACACTCAAACATCCCAGCCAGGACGTGCCTGCAATACCCAACTCCTTGAAGCCTCTCTCTTTCCATGCACCACTTCACATCCTCGTGACAGTCCTATAATTGCTTTCCCCAAATATGGAGAATAGGGGCTCAAAACTTTGTACAAGTCATACAAGACTTATGAGATGATAGGGTTGTTCACTAACTGCATTTGGCAGCCTGATGGATTTCATGAAATAACGCGAGTACCAAGGTCACCATTTCAGCTTCCCTGGAGAAACAATGAGCACTGGGTTGGGAAACAGCACCTTCCATTCTCGGTGACATTGCCAAAACTTCTTAAATTTTATGTGGATTTATTTTGTAAAACAAAAATCTGTAGGACTGCTGCAATGTCCTGTTGTCAAGAAAATGCTCCAAATGGAGAATTTGGTTTTGTATTTTTCCTTCCATGGAACCCACCCAAGCTGAAATATGTCTACTTTCATGGGAGTGACATGCATGGAAGAAGCAGGACCTACTACTCGATAAATACTTTGGCTCATTCAGTACTATGCCAAGAGAATTCCTTGCAAGTGAGATTAGGCCTGCAAGATGCATTATCACAGGGAATTCCTATCAAGTGAGGAGTGAAACAAGGCTGTATTTGGGTGCCTTTTCTATTTAGTTTATATATTAATGATTTAATTCCTGTTAAGGCTTCCCCTTACCAGGGGACGTGGGTGGCGCTATGGATTAAACCACAGAGCCTAGGACTTGCTGATCAGAAGGTTGGTGGTTCGAATCCCCATGACGGGGTGAGCTCCCGTTGCTCGGTCCCTGCTCCTGCCAACCTAGCAGTTCAAAAGCACGTCAAAGTGCAAGTAGATAAATAGGTACTGCTCCGGCGGGAAGGTAAACGGCGTTTCCGTGCGCTGCTCTGGTTTGCCAGAAGCGGCTTAGTCATGCTGGCCACATGACCCGGAAGCTGTACGCCGGCTCCATCGGCAAATAAAGCAAGATGAGCGCCGCAACCCCAGAGTCAGCCACGACTGGACGTAATGGTCAGGGGTCCCTTTACCTTTACCTTTAAGGCTTCCCCTTCTTTCCCCCTTCCATTGGAAATCATGAGTTGTCCATATTGCTCAATGCCAATCACCAGGCTTTACTCTCATTTAATAAAATTGACCTTAAAAGAAAGCTAACCAGATTTGGGCAGCTGTGTAAAGAAGAACAGCCCACAGTAAACTATACAAAACATAAGTTTGTTATATTTGGCAAGAGGGCACTTAAGTTATGGTTGTTCATTAGATGGGCATCCCCTTGAACGTTAGTCCAAACTAACATTGCAAAACTTATTTTTCATGCCTCTGGCACTAGCTGCTATAGGCATCAATTGCAGGCTGGGAGGATGATTTTGATGATGACTTACATTTCTAGACCTTTGCACACTTTACAAAATAAATGAAATGAACAAATACAATGCAACCTATAAAACAATTTCAACACAAAGAACACAAATACAAGAAATGCAGATTAGATTAACAGGATGCACACTCAAAACCCAGCAAACAACAGTATATGATTGATTACCTCCACTTTCCACACATCCATTCACAACAGGGATTTCTGTCCTAGGTTCTTATCTTCAAACATCTCAGTGCTTCAGGGAATAAGCACATGTTCTGAAATGGCTGCACGCACAGCTCAAAATTGGTTACCTCCACCCATTTGAAAAGGGTTTCTTGAAGACTGCTTTGACTGTCAGAGGCCTCTCATTATGCTAGCCTACAATGTAGGGGTAAGGAGCGGAAGGCAGTTAAATATTTGTGTTTAGCATCAAGAAGATGACAGTGCTGTTTCATTACATTATTGTAGATTAGCTATATACACTTGGTACAGCTGTTACAAAGTTAATTAATAGCAAGAGGCACACTTTTTTCCCATACATTTCCCTGGATCCAGTGGAAATAACTGTCAAGGAAATGTTTAATCAGATTCGTGCTTTTCATGTGCTGCGGTTTACCATTTAAAAGAATTTCTAGGATACAGTGAATTAACAGACCACTCAAAGGTGACCTGAAATACGGCCATGTTGTATTCCTCCTTTCTTCCTGTGAAATTGTTTAGAGGTGGGTGCAAAAGAAACAAGAAGCATTTCTTCTTGCTTAAAGGCTTCTATCTGAATAGGAGGAGCTCTTCTGCCAAGAGATGCATTAAAACAACATCAGTCGGATCTGTTTAAAGGATGTGCAGAGGGCAGGCTTCCAGGCATCACATCAATGGCTACTTTGTTGTTTTGCCCACTGCAGTTTGCATTTTCATACATTATGTTTACCATTAAATTGGCAACATGGTATTGAGCAAAGATCAGGTTATGCATCTTATTGGAATGCACCCACTTCTGAATTCCCAGTTTTCCTGCAATGGAGTTTTAAGCTATGTTCTAAATAACTTAGGACGTGGGTGGCACTGTGGGTTAAACCACAGAGCCTAGGACTTGCCGATCAGAAGGTTGGCGGTTCGAATCCCTGTGATGGGGTGAGCTCCCATTGCTCAGTCCCTGCTCCTGCCAACCTAGCAGTTCAAAAACACGTCAAAGTGCAAGTAGATAAAGAGGTACCGCTCCGGTGGGAAGGTAAACGGTGTTTCCGTGCGCTGCTCCGGTTCGCCAGAAGCGGCTTAGTCATGCAGGCCACATGACCTGGAAGCTGTACGCCGGCTCCCTCAGCCAATAAAGCGAGATGAACGCTGCAACCCAGAGTCGGTCATGACTGGACCTAATGGTCAGGGGTCCCTTTACCTTTACCTAAATAACTTGTTTTGATATGTTCCAAGAACCTTGCATCTTGATGGGTTTTAAAGAGCCAGGGTTAAGCTGCTTGGTTTGGGCCTTTGCATGTTTAGCTGTTAGATTAATATTCCCCCCCCCCAATATTCTATTGCTACCAGGCTTGAGCCCTTTAGGAGAGGTAGATATTTATTGAATCATATCATAAACATTCTTTGCAAATAGGTGTAATGCCTTTCATAACTTTTGACCATAACAGCTGCCATGCTGGGGCAGAACCACCTTCCTGACACCAGCATTGCCAATCCAGTGCTCCCAGTGGGGCATCCATGCAACCACAACCTCATTGCCCTCCTGTCCTCCTCCCCAGCTCCATGCAAACAAGCTATGGCAATACTAATGCTGAGAGGGAGGCTCTGCAGCACCAGACTGGCCATTCTGAGTAACATATTGGAAGGGAAGTTTCTGATGCAAGACAGGGACTATGAGTAACATCTCAGTAGGAGTATTTCTAGGACTAAGCTGACACCCCCATGTTATTTTTGTTATTGGATGCTGTATGTTGTGATATAATCTTGTTAAATTTATAGAATCAAAATGTACATTTGTGTTTTGCTATGGACTATAAAGAAGGCTGATTGCCGAATTATTGATGCTTTTGAATTATGGTGCTGGAGGAGACCTTGAGAGTCCCATGGACTACAAGAAGATCAAACCTCTCCATTCTGAAGGAAATCAGCCCTGAGTGCTCACTGGAAGGACAGATCGTGAAGCTGAGGCTCCAATACTTTGGCCACCTCATGAGAAGAGAAGACTCCCTGGAAAAGACCCTGATGTTGGGAAAGATGGAGGGCACAAGGAGAAGGGGACGACAGAGGACGAGATGGTTGGATAGTGTTCTCGAAGCTACCAGCATGAGTTTGACTAAACTGCGGGAGGCAGTGGAAGACAGGAGTGCCTGGCATGCTCTGGTCGAAGAGTCGGACACGACTAAACAACTAAACAACACAAATGTTATGAAATTGTGTTATATATATATAATTATTTTCTTTTTTATAAAACATTTCAAACATTACATTAACAAACCAACAATATAGTCTTTGCTCTGCTGAGCGTAAGACTTCCCACCATCCCTTCATCTGGTTTTCTATTATCAAATAAACATACTCGCACTTTAAATTATAGTTTTCTGATCTTAATAAATTTGGCATCATCTCCTTTTCTCTGATCATGAAAAGTTCCTCAGTTTATCGTTGCAGGGTTTATTTCAATCCTGCTAGTGTCTTCACATTTTTGCAATAATTATTCATGTAACAAATAAATTTACTCCAGTCTCTTTGAAATTTTTGGTCGCCTTGGTTCCAGATTCTACCAGTCAGCTTGGCCGACTCCGCATACTCCATCATCTTAATCTGCCACTCCTTGATTGTTGGTAATATGTTATGAAAATGTTACTACGCTGTTGCTTTGCTACATTATGAAATTGTTACTGTGTTGTTATGAAATCGTTACTATGTTAGCACTTTGCTACAATTATGAAATTGTTGCTATGGTATTGCTTTGCTATGTTATGAAATTGTTGCTATGGTATTGCTTTGCTATGTTATGAAATTGTTACTATGTTATTATTTTGCTATGTTATTATGAAATTGGTTTTGTGGTGTTTCTCTGAAATGCATCCTTGTTTCTTTGCAGTAAGCTGCTTTGAGCATGAATTTGTGTGTGGAAAAGTGGCATACTAGTAAAATGAATGAATCATTGAATGCTGTGTTTTGACACTGAGATTGCTAAATGCTAAAGAAAATGAAAGTATCTGATAACTTGCAGCAGTATGGAAGTCTAGCTACCCAAGTATACATTACACTCAATGCATGCCATATAGTTGCTTTATTCTTTTTACTTCTATTAATCACAAAAGGGCATCCTCACCAAATCATGCTGAGGAGAGAATTATGTCTTCCAGCATGAATGGAACTAGCACTATCCTTCTGGTTGTGGCTAGAATATACTGTATGGAGGAATCTTTCTCATCATTGCCGTTGAAGCCACCAGAATTGTAACAGTAGCAGGAACCATACCTAACTTTCTCTGGAATATGCTCATTTACATTATTTTCAGTAGCTCTAACTAGAGCTTGTTTGTACAACAGTATGCTGCTTTCTCTGTTTTGGCATTTCAGGTGTTCAGCACAAAAATAAATATGCAGGAAGCAACATTTGAAGGTATAGGGGGGGGGGTAAGTCGATGCAATATGAAGCATTGCTTCTTTCCTATGTATAATGTGCCACCTATGCTGATCACCCAGCTATTTCCTTGGAGCCACAAACTGAATCAGACTAGAAACTCTGCTAATTTCCTTCCCTCTCATTCAAGAAAAATCACATTTGTGAATTCATAATTCATAGTCACACAGGATTTTCCCAATGGAAGAAACTGCTAACAGGAATCCTAAACTAGAATTAAAACTCAATGACTGGTGGATATGTGCTGATTCTAGGATCCAATCCATACCTAGGGGGACTAAGAGATGTAACTCAACAGTTAGAGCCTCCGCTTTACATGCAGAAGCTTCCAGGTTCAGTCCCTAAATTTAATCTTCATGTGAGGCTGGTTTCCTGGATCAGTTTTTGTCTGGAAAGCCCATGGGACATATATTAATTGCAACACTTTCCACTGGCTGAGATGAAAATTAATCTCAATGAGTTCATTGCCCTGATCCATGACCTTTGCAGAGAGTAGACGGGGCTTGTGTGACCTTGTTCCAAATTCTTGATCTCTAATTGGCTTTTGATGTCATTGATCATCATATCCTCCTGGACAGGCTCCGGAGAATGGGGTGATACACATGAGTAGCACTAGGGGGAAGCAGAGGGGGCAAGTGCCCCCCAAACAAGCAGCTTGCCCCTATTTGCTGGCTTCTGTCATTAACATATAGTGCTATTTTCTTTCAGAGATCTTAATGTGTGCGACACAGCTCACCCACCTAAAAATATACTTTGTCTCTTCAAAGCCCCACCTCGTGTTTTTTTTCTGGTGCCACCACTGATTCTACATGAAACTCCTGCTGGTTTGGTTTCCCTTCCTCTTGTTTTGCCTTCCTTGTTAGCACCAAGATGAGCAGAAACTACTGCAGCACACTCCAGAGTCTTGTGACACAAACTGGCAAATTGTGACTACACAAAGTGTGTGCTCCCTTTCTAACCACTTGACATGAATGGAAAATTCCTGGTGAATTCTTTTCCAAAGCAGCTGTTTCAAAGATTTGCAAATCTCTCCATGAGTTCTGAAACTTTGTTCTGCCCTCTATTGAGTTAAAGCCAGAAATCCCCTATGCATATGCAAACATATATTCAAATGTGTGACTTTCACACTCGGCTAGACATGATTATTTATATTGTTAGTGCTTATCAGTTGTTGACAGTGTGCACAGCAATATATATACATATAGAACACTACAGTGAAGCATTTCTTCAAAGCCCCTCTAAGAAAGAGCTTGTTTTAGGAAATATTTGGATCTCTTTTCTGGTAGTTCCATCCACATATTTTTTTACAATGAATTACTGGTGAAAGTAATATCAGGGAATACTTTAGCTCTCATTGTGAATTCCTCCAAAATGTATAGCGTTTATTCCTTCTACACAGTTATAACTAAGGCAACCAGATGTGAGAGAAGACAGGGCTCTTGAGGAAAAGGATGTAGCAGAATGGTAGCGCATCTGCTTTGCATGAAGAAGCTCTCAGATTCAAATCCCAGCCTCTCCAGGGCTTGAACCATCCTCTGCCAGAAACCTTGGAGAGCCTCTGTAAACCCTACTGAGCTAGTGGGACCAATGGTCTGATGCTGCCTGAGACAGTGCCCTATGTTCCATAATGTACTTAGCTGCATTCCATGACCACTGAGCATACACAGTCCTCATTGGGCTGCTTTGGAAGTCCCCTCTCCCCTAGGATTTTTTTTATGGGAGTATTTCTGCTAGCCTTGGAGTTTTCTCCAAGCCTGATAATACTTGTGGGGTTGGGGGGGGGGGTGATGCAATCATTAGGATCCATGATTGGAAAATTAGTTTTTTAGTATATAGGATGTGCTTACTTTTTTAAAACAACAACAACAGCTACTGTTTGCATTATTTTTAATTTTGTGTTGTTTAATAGAAAATAATTATTAAGCATTATATCATAGAAGCACAAAGCTATATTGGTTTTTACTGCGGATCTAATAAACCCAAGGTCCATTTAGACCTTGCTGGTCTCTACAGTATACCGGTATGTTTCCTTAGTGGACTGGATTCAGCTTTTCTCCAAGGAGAGGGGTGGTGGTGAGTTCTCAGAATCACATAATTAATGCATTTTCTTCCATCTGTGATAACTTTCATAAAACTCTATGGATTGGCTAGTCACCAACTGGGAAATAAACATTAGGTTTCATTTGGTTTGCAGTTTGTTTTTAAAGTGTGGGTGACATATGCAAACCATCCCTTATCCCCAAAGGGGAAAAGTTTGTGCAAATCAGGAGTGACTCTTATATCATGCAGCACCAGCAATGTGATACTTTTTGCTCACAGTGTGGAAGAAGAGAAAAATATGTCTTCTCTCTCATCACACCACAAATGTATGGACTACTGAGATGCTGGAACTTGAAAGAGGAGAGGGAGGAAAGCCACTCACCGTTTGGTCCTATTCATTTAGGCACACCTAAACACACTGATTAATGGTGTTAGACATACCAAATTCTGCACAGACCCAAACTGTTGAAGTGAATATAGCTTTCATGATACATAAGATACATAGCCATGTGCTAGTTACTAACTAATGTCCAAGACAAAGAATGGGGTTATTAGTTCCTAGTCTGTAGACTACTTGATTATTTTGAAAATATGGAAGTTAGCAGAGCTAGGCCCCTGCCATTTAGATTATGACAATATTAATTTTGTTACTGGGCATCTCCTGGAAGAGAAGATGGGTACATTTCTGTTCATTACAGTTTTATCTCAGCCTTCCTACAAGGATCTCAGGATGGCAGGAATTTACCTTTTTATCCTCACAATAATCTTGCTAGGATGAGAGAAAGTGATTGGCCCAAGGTGACCCAATGAGCTTGATGCCTTTGGAACCCCGCCCTCCCTAGTTCTTTAAACATTACATCACACAGCTTCTCTGTTGCTCTCTACTTCCTCTGCCTAAGCCACCTTAAAATGCTAAATTCTGTTTTGTTGTTGAGAAAAACTCATCACATCTATCTCGACAGAATCCCCGCAGACCTGACTGTGTGCAGTGCTACAGAAAGCAAGGAGTGAAGCTTTGCCATGCTTTAGATCCTGCTGATAGGATGCCGCAAGGCACTTGTACGCAGAGAGGAATTCAAAGGAAAAAATAATAATAATCAGACAACTTAGGAGCAGCTCATAACTCATTCTAATCAGTATACCACTGTGTTGGAGATGGCTATTACAAACAAATAAATACTATCAATTATTCTCCCTTTTTGTATTTAGTATGATGCTCTCAGCAGTGATTGCCTGTATTATGGAATTACAATGGTAACCTAAGGGCTGTTAAGAGATGCTGATGCTGTGCAAAAGAGGAAGTGCTGCTGTAACGAGAGGCCTCATGATCAAAACACAGGTGTTGGCACATCTGTATGGGGTAGTGATTCCTAAACAGTAGTCTGGAGAGAATCACCTCTACTGTTTTTAGAGATGGCTGAATCATTTGGTGGTCATCCTGAAAAATCAGTGGTGCTCTTTAACTAATCCTGCTGTACATCTGAAAAACCCTGAGGAATGTTTGAAGCATTCAAAAGGAGTACTTGAATGGTCCCAACTGATGTCCCCCCTCTCCTGGCTGTGACCTCCTACTTGAAGGAAAAATAAATCCCTATCTTGGTTTGGATACAGACAGGCACCTCTCCCTCAGGGGACTGGCATTTACTGTAAAACATATTTTTACATGCCACCCCAATCTCTGAGCAGTGTGGAATTTCAGGTATAGCAGGAGCACTTACCAGGGACTGTGTTCCCTTTTGGACAATGAGGCACTGCAGAATCTGTGATGCCTTTATGATATATGGTATTATTTACACATATACAACCTGTGTCTACTAAAGCAAATAAAACCCACTAATTAAAAAACAGCCCAGGTACACTAAAAGCAGCAGCTAAAATGTTAAAATAAACCACTAACACACATGAAATATCCTGTGAGATCTTTCTCTCATCCTTTTTAGCTCTGCATTTTACAGACTGTTAGTTCTGGGACCAGTATATGTGGCTTCTCTGACAGAATGGGATGAATCTATTTTTAAAAATCAGTTCACGTACGGAAGCCCACTCCACTCTTCTCTCTCTCTCTCTCTCTCTCTCTCTCTCTCTCTCTCTCTCTCTCTCTGTGTGTGTGTGTGTGTGTGTGTGTGAGAGAGAGAGAGAGAGAGAGAGAGAGAGAGAGAGAGAGAGAGAGAACTTTAAGTTAGGAATGTATGCCTGCCTCACTATCTGGCCCACCAAGAGAAACTATCTGTCTGGGCCCATGAACCTTACTTGTGCTAAGCCAGACAGACCATTTCTCCATCTAGCTCAGATGTGGGGGACCGGTAGTCCTTCAGATGCTCTTGGACTCCAGCTCCTTCCAGTGTCAGCTAACATTGTCAGAAATTAGGAGAGTTGTAGCACAACAACATCTGGAGGGCCACATGTTCTCCATTTCTGATCTAGACCACTATCGTCTATTCTGACTAGTACCAGCTCCTGCTACCTGAAATCTTTTTAATTTGCATTGACAGGGATTGAACCTGGGTCTCCCTGTAAACAAAGCATGTATTGCACTGAGCTGCTGTCCTTTCTAGTCACTGTGATCACACTGCTGTTTCTTTCTTCATCCTTTTCAATCCCTCCCTTATACACCTTCACTTTGAGTCCCAAGACCAGCCTTCTCTGACCTGGTGCCATGTTGTTGTTGGACTACAACTCCCATCATCCTTGACCATTGGGGCAGATTAGAGTTGCAGTTCAAGAACATTTGGAGAGCAGCAGCTTAGGGAGGACTACCGTCGGCTAAAGAGCTGGAACCCAGAACTTCCTGTTCTCAGCTGAGTGCCAGGAGAGTTTGCATTTTGTTCCTGCGGTTCTTACTAATTCTTACTACCTATCTTTTCACAAACTTTTTAGATAAGACAAGTTGTAGAAGAACCCTTCCACAGCATTTCTCGGTAAGTTTTCATTAAATGGGGTCATTCATTTGGATGCTAACCCATGCATCAAAAGCTCCAGGTTTCCAACAAGGATTTCTCTTGTCCAAAAATAATTCTAGAGATAAGTCATTTTAAAAAAGAAATCCAAGCAGAGAGAGCCATAAATCAATGTAAAATAGAGCAGAGTGTATCTTTTTCATGAAGAGTAATTTGTGTGCTATGTATAAGGGCAAAGAAAGGGCAATTTCTATTCCCTGGGCAGAACGCATGCATGCCCCTAATCTTGAAACAAAGTGATCTATGAGTTTTATCAAGTAGCTATCTCTAATCTGTTTGTAGTGGCAATTAATACTGTATGGATAAAATGTCCTAAATTAACTTGAGTTGTGTTGATTACTCCCTACAGTGATACTTGATTGGAGGACATGGGAGTATTGAACAGGTGAGTGCTTATAATATAGGAAGTGCTTTGGATAAGATACTCTTGATAGTCTTTGCTTGCTGTTCAGGATTAGATACTATAACTTCATTAACATTTTGAAATGAAACAAGAGTTGCAATTAGTTCATGTTAAAACTTCCCATTTTCTAACCCCTCCAGTACTTTGCCTTTCCAACTCACAGTGAGGGGGTGGCTGGGTGTGTCTACACAAAACCTGTTGAGAAAATTAGAAGCACTTAATAAAGGCCCATGGGGAAGTGCTTCCATTCTTTCTGTGTTGCTGTTGTTGGAAAATAAGTTTTGGTAAAATGAAGATGGCAGACGGATCTGTAAGGCCTCCAGGCCTCACCATGTATCTGGAGCAGGCCTAGGCCTGAAGCTCAGAATGGTGTGAGCTTTGAGGCTAATTCATGAACTGAGTATCCCCAAATAACTCATTTTAGGAGATAGCATTCTGACTGATTCAGGAACCCACTGCTCACTACTGAGAAGTTAGCACATCATGGTGACATGGAGGAGGAAGAGAAGGGGGGAAGTATCCTTCCTCCACTTTCCCTGCTGCTACTTCTTGACAGGTAAGTAAAGGGAAGTGTTTGGGGAGTTAGGGACTGGCAGGGAAGACTTTTAAGCAGACTAGCAGATGTCTGGGGCTAGTAATTTCTCTTCTCACTTGAAGTGAGCTTTTATGAGTCCCTCAAGTTTTCATTCAAACCCATCTCCATCAGCATCTCTGGTCCTTTGGGGATAACATAAAGTCCCCTATGAAAGGTGGAGATGAGTTTGGATATGGAGAAGAAAATAGAGTCACAGATTTGGGGTACCTTGAAATTAAGAGAATGGTTATTAGATCAGCTAAAACTCATATGTGCATAAAAGCATCTCATGCTACTCTTCTCTCCTAGTATCTTATGAAGAATCTTTGCTAATCATATAGTTCAAAACAGAAATATCCCCATGTTTCTGCTTTTCCAACAAAAATTGCCAGTTGCCTTTCAGAATATGAGTTTCCTTTAAGACGTTACGCATAATACGGAATTTAGAAATCACAGGTGGGATATATACTCCACGAAGGTCCCATTAATAGTTACTTCATCATTAATTATTGCTGAAGGCAAGAGTAAATTTTAAATGATTTCTTTCTTGTGCAAAATTAATACATGTCCTAGCACAGTCCTTCAGTCTTGGAAAATATAGGAACATTTTTTTTCCTGGTGTGAAGCCTTTTAGTAACTCTTTAAATGGCTTGGGAGCCGGTGGACTCTGGAGCAAGTCTTTTCATAAGTGCCTGTTGTATAACAGATTGATGCAAGCTTACAGCTTAAATTACACAATGACGTAGATGAATAAGGGCTTCAGTCATCAAAGCTCTTTCTTCTGGTGAAATCTCGCTTCCTTAATCACTGAGATTGTAATGAACGGACTTCTTATGTCTGCCTCTCATCTTATTTGCTTCCACTTAAAATGGTAATTCCATCTGGTCCTTCAGAGATGTGTCCAACTAAAGTTTTAATTTCTGCTGAGGCCCATTGCCCTTTGAACGATAAATTACTAATAATAAAATAAGAAGAAATGAACTCTTGACCTCTTATGTAACCCAACTCCTGATTTTTATTTTTATTTTTAATAGTTTTGTAGAGGTCAAGGAGAAATCTACCACCTACTCAACTAGTTCCTTTTATGACATACAAAGGAGCAGCTGTTTGCTTCTTGGAAGATGCACTTGATGCCACAAGAATTGCTCTGAGGTTATATGGACAAGCACATCTAGTTTTTGTACCTGCTGTGAAAGTCTTACTTACAAGGTTCCTCACTTTGGTGATAAACACTAAAGAAATACTTGATGCTTGTTCTTTGCCTAATTTGACTGAATGTTTATGCTGCAGTATATATCTTGTTCTCTTATACTTTCTGTAGTGCAGAGGTAGCCAGCATGTTGTCCTCCAAAAGTTGTTGGTGCTGCCCAGTGGTCAGGGATGTTGTTGGATTCCAAATCCCATCACCTGGAGGGAAACACATTGTCTGTTCTTGCTGCTTTGCACATGTGTCACAGAAATTACTTTAATTCTGCAAATGGTTTTCAAAAAACCAAGAATGCACCATTGCATAAAATGCAGACAAATTTAAGATCCCTGGATATTGTACAAATTTTGCTTTCTTCACCCAGTCTCTGGAGTATGATTAGCCTTCAGGTATTAATAAAGCAGGTGGCGCTGTGGTCTAAACCACAGAGCCTAGGGCTTGCCGATCAGAAGGTCGGCGGTTTGAATCCCTGCAGCGGGGTGAGCTCCCGTTGCTCGGTCCCAGCTCCTGCCAACCTAGCAGTTCTAAAGCACATCGAAGTGCAAGTATATAAATAGGTAATCGCTTCGGCGGGAAGGTAAACGGTGTTTACGTGCACTGCTCTGGTTCGCCAGAAGTGGCTTAGTCATGCTGGCCACATGACCCAGAAGCTGTCTGCGGACAAACGCCGGCTCCCTCAGCCAGTAAAGCGAGATGAACGCTGCAACCCAAGAGTCGTCCGTGACTGGGCTTAACAGTCAGGGGTCCCTTTACCTTTACTATTAATAAAGAAGATGGAGAAGATCTGCCTTGGGTTTGCAAACTAATCTAGTTAAGCACCCAACCACACATATCTTTGCTTAGAATCTTTATTGATTAATAGTGACATTTTCATGTTGAATCAAATGATCACATCCCTTCAGATAGTGAGAGCATCTGGTTACAATTAAGAATTTTATATAAGAATACATCTGTTTGCTTTGTTAAATAGTTTAAGGCTGGAAATCAGAAATTAATTTGGCAGACCATTCATTGGTTGTGTTTGGACAGAGTTTTATATTTTAGCCTGATGTGCATGAGCAAAGACCCACCAGCATCCTCCAATGTGGACACAAGGAAGAGATGAGAAGCTTTTACATACGTTTTCTTTTGTTTTTAATTAACTGCAGCTTATCATTATGTGAGAAGCTGAGGAAACTGTGGTTAGATTAACCAGGAATGTTGGAGAATATGGATGTAAACAGAAATGGGAACAGAAATTGTTGATGTTCTCTTATTCATCCCATATCCGGAACAAAAATCAATCCAGTGAATTTGATCAATGTTTGATTTTGGTGTGCAAATGTTACATAACTGATTATCCCTCCCACCACCATTTGCATTGTGTCTCCTTTGCATCAAAATGAATGGGGTAGAATAACGTGATGGCAATGTAATTTATGTAATTCCCATAATCTCACCACAGCAGACAGTAAAATGAATACTGTAGTGTTGGGCAGAAGATGTTCTGTAGCAGAGCAGAAGCAGTGCTGCATGTGATGAATACAGGGCAAAATGTAAAACAATGCCTCCTTACATTGCTGCTCTTATCTTAACTATAACGTACTGAAACAAGCCAACAAGGTTTCAGACAAAACATTAAACTGTACTTAACTGAAAGTGACAGTGATACATTCTGATCCACTCCTTACATGCCGGAGAAGGGAAAGTGGGACTGCATCAGCCTGGGGCTTGGTCATGTAATGTGATGTCACAACCAGATCATTGAGACAAGAAGGAGAAAATATGTTTTTCAGACATTTCTTGACAAAGGCTGCAATCCTTTATACATTAACCTGGAGCATGTCAGAATGAACTCAGTGGGGACAAATTCAGACAGCTGCCCACAATTAATATGCTCCACTTAGTCCCTTGTGTATCAGTGGATCAGCTCTAATAGGGAAGAACTGAGCATTGTGGCCTGATAGGAAACACAGGAAATCGTGCTATGGAAAATCCTCTTAGTACTATTATAGGGCAGGGATGTCCAACAGGTTGATCACAATCTACTGGTCGATCATGGGGGGGGGGGGTGTCCCCCCATTGTTGACTGTGGGTTGATCATGGGATGCTGACCTCCCCCCCCCCCCCGAGAAAACTTTTGCTTCCTAAAGAAAAGCTCAACAACTTTGGTAGATCACTGCCAGTTTTCTTTATACTGGAGTAGATCGTAGTCCCTTGAAAGTTGGACTTGCATGTTATAGCTATGATCTGCTAAGCAATGTGCTTTAGTTCTTCATATTGGGGGGGGCAGTGTAAAGGCAGAAGGGTAAGGTAGAGGCGTAAGTGTGATGCATTATTGGCGCTGTGCTTTTATATAAAATGTTAGAAGAGTCTTCTATAACATTATCTTTCCAAGAGTGGTACATCATCTGCTTTGTAGACAAAATATCTCTGGTTCAGTCCCTGACATCTCCAGATATGGCTTGGAATGCCCCTTATCTGAAAATCTGAAACGTGAAGAACCACTGCTAGTCAGAGTATTATTATTAGTATATACAGTTTACAATACAAAACCATAAAAGGAATACCATAGTAGCAAAAAATACCCCCCCAAGTTTAAAAAGCCATAGATTGCTTAATTAGTCAAAGGCCAGGGAGAAGAGGAATGTTTTTGTTTAAAGATATGTAACAAAGGTACTAGGAGAGCATCCCACAAGTGGGGAGTCATGGCAGAAAAGGCCCGTTCTCATATTGCCACTCTCTGGACCTCTCATAGAGGAGACACATGAATAAGGGTCTCAAATTATGATCACTGTGTCCAGGTTGGTTCATATGGGGAAAGGCAGTCCTTGAGGTATTGTGGTTCTGAGCAAAGTAGATAATACTGAGCTAGGATGGACCAATTGTCTAGTTCTGTATAAGGCAGGTTCTTCCTAAAAGATTTAGAATGAATTTATTTTAGAATTCTGTGTTAATTTTATTGTTGTTAGCCGCTCTGAGCCCAGCTTTGGCTGGGGAGGGGAGGATATAAATAAATTATTATTATTATTATTATTAGGTACCTATTATTTGAATATTAGTCTTTTTGTGCGATAACAGACGGTCTTCCTCCTTCCTGACAATCACCTTGGAAACAGTGCACCAGCGCAAACAGTGTAGACTTTGGTGCGCACATATAAACCTATAGCTCACCAAACAGCCTGTTTCGTCCATGAAACTCCAGGTGTATAAGAAATTTCAGTGAGTCCATATGTCATTCTAACTTATTAAAAGATAATACACATTCTGTTCCATTCCACATTGTCTGCCTTTGCAATTGCTTTTCCAAATGCCGCTATAGAAGTCACACTTTTGTATCTGCTCCTCTTTAAATGCTACATCTCCTGTGTGGGGCAAAACAATTTCAGGAAGAATAGTCATTATTGAATTTACCACCTTCTATTGTCACAGGGATAGTTGTAATACCAGTCATGTAAGCCTACAAAATAAAACCTTGACAATATAACAAAGATAAGCAAAGAAATATCTTACTTTATTAACCTTTTTTGTACATATGCGTCTCTGTGTCTCTATTCCTTCAACAGTTCCATACATTTCCTCAATATAACACCTGGGGTGACTTACTGACTTTCAAAAATATCCATTAAGGCTGGAATTAGATGCTTGGTGACAAAACACAGAATTTCCAATGCAAAGTGGAGAGGGTGTTCGTAGTGGAAAAGTAGTAGGTAGGAGGGGTTTAGTTAACTCTTCTCTCATATATTGCTTTTCTTCTGCAAAATACCTTATCCCGGGTTGTTTTTCTCTCAGAAATAGAGAGAAGGGTTTGCCAAGAAAAATAGCACCCAGGGAAATGTTAAGTACCGCATAATGTTTCTATCCTGAAAATGTCCTCTGTATTATAGGCGAACATTACCTTGGGAATCCTACATAATACAGGTCATCTGCAACTCAATCCACTGAGCCAGGAAGTGTCTCAACAATACACTTCAGCACAGGGGCTGGATGATCAGGAAGTGACTGTAGCTATTGGTGGACCATGTGTTCTTCATGCAGGCAGTTCCTGGTTCAATTTCTGGCATCTTCAAGTAGGAATAGCTGCTCACCTGGGGCTCGGGAGGAAGGTGTGTTTGCCACACAGTGCAACCATGGCTGGTTTTGCATGGCTGGGGAAGGGAATGGCCACCTGGTGCCATCCACCTCCAGCCATGTTGGACCCTCCAGTCAGGGCGGGCCTCACCCACAAGTCCAATCAGGGGAGGCCATTCTTTTGGTTCACCCTGCATCAGCTGCAGATGTCATACACCTGTCATGGCAAATTCCTCTCTCTGAAACCCCAAAGAGCCACTGCCAGTGAGCATTTAGAAAATACTGAGCTGGAAGAACCAGTGTCCTATCCCAGTTTAAGGCAGTTTAGATATGTAAGGTCCTGCCAAGTCTCCAGTGATTAGGTAGCAGCAGTGTTTCAATTAGTGGTATCAGTGAGATCAGTGAAGCCGTCTTGCCTGGACTCTCTCTCTCTCTATCTCATGCGGTTGCCTCATAAATCTTGCCAATCTTCATCTCCCACTCTGCTGCAGCTTGGATTTTTAATTGTGGCATTTTCTCTGTCTGTTGTTCCATGCAGCACCCTTGGAGGAAATGATTGCTCCTCCAGTACACCTCCGAGAAGACACACAATCATCACCTTTGCACAAGCCAGAGTGATAGCCACACTTTCAGAAATGGTCAAATGAATTGCCCAATAACTGCCAGGAGGAACTAAAACCTAGCCATTGCTCAATCAAACTAATGGTTGAATCATTACTAAATGCAAACAAAACCTCTTTACCTATACAGATAAATGTAAACTAGAAGGCCTGGTGGATTACAGCAAAATTGCTTAAGAGCACATTTCTAAATGAATGTAACATTAAGAGATATTTAAAAGTCAATAGCTTACCTACAACTATATGGCTCTCTTGGCTGAATCCAATATGTGAATGCTCCACACAGCTTGATTCTTACCTGCTTAGCATTAAGATGCCAATCTCAGATGCACTAAAGCCACAAGCCAAGCCTTGATAATCCTGTGATAAAAGGAAAGTATAGTTTTTGTTCTTTCTCTATCCCTTTCTGTTTTTTGAGATTTTAAAGTACAAAGCTCTCTGGGAAGGGCAAAGGGCCATGGATTTTGATTGTTTACATTTGAGCTCATGGGTTTAGTATTGTATGGGAGCAGGATGAATGTCATAAGAACTTCCAAAAGAGTAGCCATATTAGACAGGAGCGAAACGAAAAAATGTTTGCACATCAAACTAAGGAATTGCTCTATGAACGTCAAAGGATTGTGTCTTCTCATCAACTTGGGACAGAATAATGTGGTTGTTTAGTAAGGAAAGGGGGAGCAAATAAAACAAACAGTTGTTATGGCTGAAATTTGAATTGAGTGACTGGTCTAGGAGGTCTCTAATGGCTTTTCCTCTCATTTTATTGTTGAAAATTTTCCTCTCATTTTATTGTTGAAAATTCCTCCTGCAAGTGCTTTTATAGAGTGGCTGGGAAAACCAAGCCAGATGGATGGGGTATAAATAATAAATAATTATTATAATAATATTATTATTATTTTATCTCAACTAGTGTAAATAGAGCTGGTGGTCGGATTCTTGGTGGGAAATTTGCACTAGGGAAAGATTTAAGTCTTCTCTTCTGTGCCAGCCCAAAAGGGAATCACAACACTACCATAATGGGTTTATCTACACTTACCTTTCCTCTGGAATTTAAAGCTCTGTGTCTGAGTGTGTGTTTCTCTCTCTGGTGCTTTCCCTGTGAAAACCCACTCTTTACTGCTGAATTGGAGCAAACAGAAATGCACAGAAAACCCAATTTCTCATTTGTTGTGCTTCAGCTCTAAAGAGCACTCAGACACAGAGCTTTAAGTTTGGGCCTGTGCCTAGAAACTGCAGGGCAAACAGTAAGAGTGGATAAGCCCAATGTGTGCTTCTGCCTTCACCTTGTCCCAAATCAATCCAGGTTTCATTTAGAACTCACACAGACCCCATTTTACTGTAAATAGCTGCACTTGACTGTCTGTTCATTTCTGTTAATGTTAATGTTTAAAGCCGTAAATGTCTTAAGTCTCAAACATCTGAAGGACCACCTCTAGACTGTCTTAGGTGCTGAGGTCTTGGAGGTTCTGCCACAGTCAGAACACGAGAATGGGATGACCCGAGAGAGGGCATTCCTTAAGGCAGTGATGGCCAAACTTGGCCCTCCAGCTGTTTTTGGACTACAACTCTCATCACCACTAGCTAACAGGACCAGTGGTCAGGGATGGTGGGAATTGTAGTCCCAAAACAGCTGGAGGGCCAAGTTTGGCCATCACTGCCTTAAGGTGTGAAATCCCTCCCTGTAGAGGCATGTCTGGCACCTTCACACACTCTCTCTCTCTCTCTCTCTCTCTCTCTCTCTCTCTCTCTCTCTCTACACACACACACACACACACACACACACACACACAATTCTTCTTATTTGAAATTGTTTTAACTGATTTTAATGTATTTTTATATTGTACTTTTACCTGCCCTGGGACCTTATGGTGGAAGGCAGATAAAAAAATTATTATTCAGTAAATCATCGCCACCATCATCTCAGCCCCCCCAAATAAATATAAGTTTCACAATTCATGCCTGATGTTCACCACTGAGTCTTAAGTATATATTTGTGTGAATGGCTGACACAAAGGTGAATAGGGAAGAAGAAAAGGAGAGGGTATTGTACAGGTGAGGGAGCTGAGCATTTTGGCCAGTATAGGTTTAAAATTTTGATTACACTTCATCATCATCAGCAACCTTTTATTCAATTTTGATTACATACAAGCAGCCCTAGGCCTTGTGGGAATTAAACTCTCATTCCCTTTTACAGAGTTCTGCAGAACAGAGCCCAGGTCATTTGACTCTTTAATTAGTTCCCTTTTCCCTCCTATAAAAACTATGCAAGACAGTAAGTTTAAATAAATAATTTTTGCTCAGTGTGCTTGCACTTTTTTGATTAAATATACAAGCCAGGTGTTACTTATGGTACTAATACATATTACATAGATTTGTATCTAAGACAAAAACTGTTACAGATGGACTAACTCTGAGGCAGGCTGTTAATAACTGCCATGACTGTACCAACTGAAATAACTGCCTCAGGGTTATGACATCACAGAGTACTATGGCCTTGGTGAGCATTAAGCCTTGACTTAGCATTTTGGATGCTTTCATCCCAGAAGCTTCATGTGTTGAAGTGCCTTTACAATACAACTCATGGTGACATTTTGCATTCCCTCGCTTGCTTGGCAAAGAACCTGATGACAGATGTGAATGAATGAAAAAGATGTCGAAGGTGATGAGGCCTTTTCGAGAGGCATTCTTTCGAGAAACCAACAGCTGAGCCACAATACAGGTCCACAATACAATACAATACAATACAAGCCGCCCTTAAACATCTTCATTTCAGTGAGGGGATTCAGCAGCCAATCTTATGTGGTGGTTTAAGGCAAGTCATTGTCTCTCAGCCCAAACCATATCATAGGAGCTGTGAGAATAAAAAAATAAGCATTGTAAAGCATCTTGTACAATAAAAATCAACACAGAAAACATTATCTATCCATCTATCTATCTATCTATCTATCTATCTATCTATCTATCATCTATCATCTATCTATCTATCTATTTCAGATTTGCATCCCATCCTTTCTCCGAAGAGCACAAGGTGACTTACATAGGGGTTATCTGTATTTTATCCTCCTCTTAGGCAGTTTAGAGCTTGTTCACACATTATACTGAACACAGATAACAAGCTGTCTCTACACATGTACAAATACTTGTGTGGAAGAGTGTACACTCTTTGACCTGTTCAGTTGAACTGTTGTGTACACAGGCACAGAGAGTACCACCCATTAAACATTACATGTGAATTACTATATGTGTGTACAACTTAATTGTTTGTGCACATAGTCCATACCATCATCTAATGTAACTTGTGAACATCCCCTTAGACTAAAAGGTGTGTCATAGACACATTTGGTCAAAGTTGCTCTCTCCATCCAACATGGCTACACCATCACGATGGCTTCATGTTAGCCTGATCATGTGCCCTACTTAACAGAGACACTTTGTTTCAAGGGCTGTTTGAACGAAGTCTGGTGTAAAGAGAAAGAAAGGAGAGAAGGGACTTGGAGTTTCACATCAACAGCATCTAGGAAGCAAACTAAGCAAGCACACTGGTCCCATGGCCACAGCCTATTTCATTATGATGAGTTCTGCTGTATACCAGGCATAGGAAAACTCGGCCCTCCAGATGTTTTGGGACTACAATTCCCATCATCCCTGACCACTGGTCTTGTTGGCTAGGGATGGTGGGAGTTATAGTCCCAAAACATCTGGAGGGCCGAGTTTGCCTATGCCTGCTGTATACTCTTTCACCCTCTTTCTTTGGTGATTGATTTCTTCTTTGGAGCAATGTGTAAGTGGCAACTCTGATAACATGAGTAATTATGTTTTCATAATGAGCCCAAAGTGCACAAGCATGATCTGTACCAGGCTAGGGAACCAGCAGCCCTCAATATGTTGCTTTTCTCAAACTCTCATCAGCCCCAGGCAGCATGGCTGATGGTCAGTGATGATAGGAGCTGTAGTTCAACAACATCTCGGCCACAGATTCCCTAGCCTTGATCTATGCATGACAACAGAGGTGGAGAACCTCCAATCCACAGGCCTAATTTAGCCCAGCATTGATCCCAATTTGGCCCACAAGGCCATTTCCCCCAAACCATTCCCAACTGCCACACATTGTGACTTCACATGTGACATTAGCTGTGGGGTAAGTAGAGATGCAGCTAGCTCTTTGACCAAGTTCCCCTGTAGAAAGCAGGATTGAAGTCATCTGGGTTAGAGGACCATGCGCCCAATCCCCTCTCCACAATACTGTTCCTCATCCCTTATCAGAACATTTAATCAAAGGACACCCAGTAAGGACACCCAGTAACCATCATAGCTGAACAAGGACTTGAACCCAGATTTCCTCAGTGGATGCTTTCCATTCCACCCACTACATCATCCAGGCTCTCATAAGCAATGTGTGTGTTTATCTACACAATGTGGATCCTGTTTGGGAAAAGCCAAATTACTAGAGCATAGTAACATTAGAAGCCATTGATGAGATTGCTCAGAATTTGCACCTAAACCTGCAGTGCTGCATTTTAAATTTTTTAGATGTCATGCATGCTGTTTTCTAAAACCTTGTTCTTCATTTAAAAGCAAAGGCATGTTTCATGAAGGATTATCCAAAGTCTTCCCCTGCCCTTTCATAACTCCTTATTGTGTAAGGACATTCTCAATCATAGTTGAATGGAACCAAAACAATAGCCAAGCAGCTTGTTGGGCATAGATTTAGACAAAACAACTTTGCCAAAATCTACTGGGAATCTACTCTAGAGACGGCAACCACCATCCTTCCAGTTCTTGCCAGCACAATTCTGCTGGCACTCATGTTGGCTCTGATTTGAACTCTTTGCACAGGCCTATTGCCATTTGCCTTGAAGTACTTGAAAACAATTGGAACAGATGGGAAGGGAGCAAGATCTTCTCCTGACTGCTGCTCAGCCCTGCAATTCCATGCAACCAGGATTGGGACAGTTTCAAAAACAGAGAAGACATAAACGGCACATGGGGAAGATGCTGTACATAGTGTTGAATAATACAACAATTGCCTCCATTCACAGCTCCTTCACGTGCAAGAGACATTTTGTTGGATGAATGGCCACAGATGAGATGGAATGACAAGTTATCTCTTTATTGGGCATGCCTGGTTCCTTCTCCCCCTCCTGCCGAGAGGAAAATGTCCACTGGAAAGCAGAATGCAAAGGGCAAATGAGGATAAACAGTGAATAACACCCACCCACCCACCCACCCACCCACCCTTGGACATCATGCAGGCACCAGTATTGCCAAACTAGGCTACTTATCCTAGATTATGAGATAGTTTAATTGAAACAAGATTGCAAGACTTGCTTGGTCAAATCAATATATTTCTAGTTCACCATTGTGTCTTAATAACAGCCAGTCTGATGCTTCTGGATGCTCAGAAGCAGAACATGAATGTGATAGTCTTCCTGCTATTTGTCCCTGGGAACCTGGCATATAGAGGTAGACTGCCCCTGTACATGAGAGTTTCATTCAGCCATCGCTGCTCTTGGCTAAAGGAAAACTCCCCCACTAATATGGCTGTGTAAGTGAGAGGGAGAGGGAGAGGGAGAGAGAAACCAAACCAAAAAAGAAACATTGCTTCTCTGTTTTAAAGGTTCTGAGAAAGAACTCCCAATGAATTATTCTAGATTTATGTCTATCTTTCCCTCTATAAAAATAAGCTTATTGGGTTAGCGCCAATAAGGCAGGCTTTTAGTACACTTCAGCGGAGGCAGAGAGAGAAAATACTTCTGTAATGCATTCTGTCACCTATTTAAGAAGGAAAATGGCTTGCCAAATATTCATTGATTCCTGTCTGTATTTATGCTTTTTAGTTCTGTACTATTGCTTTTTATTGGGATCACTTTACTTCCCCTCCCTCCTGCCCTCCTAGTAATCAGCATCAGCCTTCGCTTCAGCACACTTCTCTTGGAATATTATATATCTATGTGGGTGTGAGCAAAACATGGGGATTTATGTGTGTGTGCCCAACAGCCTCGTGGAATGTTTTTTTTTATTATCAGAAACAGCTCATGAACTGTGACGATAACAGAGCCAAAGGGAAATATTTCAACAAAAGTTTCAAACATAAGAAGAGAAGGAGCCATATGTCAGTGGGGAGAGTGGGGGGCAAGAGTTGATTTCAATGCAGGAAGAGATTTCAAAAAGTGATGGCGCTGAAATTAGGAAACATGGAGCCTTCTAATGGTCAATTCTCCCCACCTGGCGGGAAAAGGAACCAATTACAAGCCGTGCCAAATTCCAGATTTGAAGTCTGGCTTGCATCTAATTCACTGACCTTATGTCCAGGGGCACTGCTACCACAAATGTCATCCTGCCTCACTTGCCTTTGGACATTGCTCTCCTGAATGCTATAAATGTCCAAGGAACTAAGGGGGACTCTGGTGAATGTAATTCTCCTGGGTGTCTGAGTCCCCAAGTGTGACCGATGGGTACCCAGGAAATTACACTTCCCAGAGATCTTTGCACCACATGTATGGTGACCCACAGAAAGTCCTCCAGCCACACCTCTTCTCGTTGTCACCCCTACCAAGTAAGTGGGAAGGGGGCAGTGGGAAATGTTTCACTGGGCTTCATGGGCTCATTTATGTCATTGGAGGTGTGACAGGGTCTAAAGTTTGGAACTGAGATTTGAGGGGAAAGAGCCATCTTCTATTAACAGCCTCTTTGATTTTTGCTGAGGGGAATGTGCCCATCCCTTATCGGTTTGCTTGGATTGTGATTGCGTATGGTGAATTTATGTAACACAACTGTGTGGGGCTTTTGTGTGTTAGTTTAGATTGCCCTATCCGGGTAAGGCCAAAACACTCAAGTGTGGAATCATGAGATGTCTGTGGCCACAGTGGTCAGCAAGAGCAAGTCCCAAGCAAAACCCCACAGAACAAACATTCCATATTTTCTCAGGCATTATTCTCTGCAACTTTGGTATAAATAAACCAGCCTTCCTTCCTATCAGAAAAGTTGCATCCTATCAGATATCATAGGGGTGGGTGGAGATTCAGCACTCCAAAGATTCCCTTTGGCTCCCTACAGCCCAGCAACGATTCCACACTGCAACAATTCCATTTATGCTGGGGGGAGGGGAATTAAGCAGCAGGTATTTTCTACTAAGGTCATTACTTTAAGTGAACCCCTAAGCATGTCTGCTCAGAGGTTAAGTCCCACTGAGCTCAATGAGCTTACTTTCAGGTAAGTATGGGATTGCAGGCACAATCTCTCTGCTAAAGTTATGCACATCTTTTGCCAAGTTTGCTTGACATTACTTCTAGAAATCATATACCGCAGAGCTGGATACACCAATCTCCCAAAGCTTAAAATGCCATTTTCATAAGTGCCTCATCCATCTGACGATGTCACATGTGGGAACAGCAGCACAGTCAACATAGCAATTCGCTGCATAAAAATGACTGCCTTTGACACAATATGAAGAGAAAAAAATGTTAATGAAACCAGCTCTATAAACAACATTTCTGAACACTGAATGAAAGCTGTGGGCAAATCACTCTTCCCGCCCTGCCCCCGGTGATCTCTATTTTAGGGAAAATGTTGCAATAATTAATAATTAATGTATGCTACAAAAGAACTGAATATTAGGACACACTTGATTGCATTAAATTTTGACTTTCATTTTGCATATCTATTCAATAACCATTAACCAGAGCGAGGGGAAAAAAATATAATATGTTTATAGTAAATCATTAAAAGTGAAGGGGGGGGGGCTACAGCAAGCCAGAACTGGCCACATCTCTGGAGTTAAAAGCAGATTTAAAAACACGACACCCATAAAAGGTGACTAGCACAGACCACATTCCTTGAGAGCAGGGGTAGGCAACCTAAGGCCCATGGGCTGGATGCGGCCCAATTGCCGTCTCAGTCCGGCCCGCAGATGGTCCAAGAATCAGCGTGTTTTTACATGAGTAGAATGTGTGCTTTTATTTAAAACACATCTCTGGGTTATTTGTGGGGCATAAGAATTCGTTCATTTTTTTTTCTTCAAAATATAGTCTGGCCCACCACATGGTCTGAGTGATGGTCGACCGGCCCACGGCTGAAAAAGGTTGCTGACCCCTGCTTTAGAGAAAGAATGAGCACAGCTGTGTGAGAGACAAAGCTTTAGTTTTGGGCAGAGACAGCAGAAAAAGGCTGACTCCGACCCCTCTCCTATTGGGCTTTGCAGCCCATGTGGCTCTTCACTCCAACCCCTCCCATCAGAGGTGAGTTTCTCCCAGCCCACCTTAGCAAGAAGGCGTGGGATGGAGGCAAATTCCCACCCCAACCTACAAGCAGGAATGGCTTTGTCAGAGATGGCGCCCCAACTACAAACATAATGCATGACTTGGCCCTTGAATACTGAAGGCTTATGCTTTAACAGCTATGAGGAAGCTTAGAGAAGCACAGCCTTCTGTCATATAATATTCACATCTCTTGGACAGTGTGCAGTAGTAATAACCAAGGAGTGCATGTCCTTTAGACTACGAAAAAGTGGAAATATTGAGCTACAAAGAAAACAACAACACTATGCATGCTTATGGCATTGTTTATTCTATTTTAATAATTATTCAACATATAATACGGTCTTTAGGGGCAATGAGTAAGAAAGTTTCCCCACCCACAGCCAGCAATGAGGGAAATCAGGAACATCAGTAAAAGACCATCTCCATGATCATATTTAATGCAGACTACCTTGCTTTATTTTACAGAGTGTAATGATGATTTCTATTACAGAAAAGTAGTGCTGTAACAAAAGCAATTACATAGCTTAACTGGTTAGGATTTTGTAATTTGTTTTTCTTTAGCCTCCCAGTTCCCTTAATTTTTTATTGTTCTACATTCAGACATAATTCTGAAACTGATTTATTGCAATTTCTTCTTTATTTTTTTATTTTTTTGCCATGGGAGAAGATTCATTATTCATCCACTTTACCCATTCAGGAAACTCTCCCACATACTCATTAATTTGATAAGTAGATGACTTTCCTGTGCCAAGAAACTAGCCTCGCAAACACTCCGCAGCCACTGCCTGCTTTAATCCTGCGGGAAAAGCAAATGACGCGCAAGAAACCATTTTTGTATAATCAAATATTGATTAAGTTAATGAAAAATTTGACAAGTCTGTTTTTGATGGCATTAGAATTATTAGCACCTGTTTCACTGGGCTGAGGTTTGGGTCCCCCCCCCTTGTTGTTAAAATTAAGTTTTATTTTTCCAAAACATTTGAAAATGGAGGGAGAACTGAATTCATCTAAGCCAGGGCTGGGGGGAACGGACACTTTTCAGACCAAGGGCCACATTGTCTGTGGGTAACCCCATCTGGGGGCCACATGCCAGAGTCAAGAGTGAGCAGAGCAGCACATGCAAATTTTACCTTGGTATAGTAGGCCAGTTTCTATACAAACTCACATGTCCCTCTCTATTCCCCCCCCCCCCATCTAGGCAAGCAAGAAGCATTTTCAGAATTCAAGGACACATTTTAGCCAAGTAAAAACACTCCAGTAGAGTGTGAAGTAGCAGCTGAAGAGGGAATGTAACCCGAGGGAGAGTCTCGGGAGCCAGATGAAGAGGCCTGGAGGGCTAAATTGGGCTTCTGATCCTGAAGTTCCCTGCCCCAATCTAAACTTTAAAATGTTCATTTTATTCAAGTGCGTATACTTATAAAAGTCTATTCAGGAAAAAAAATCCCAATGAGTTCCGTGGGGCTTACTCTCAGGTACATGGGTAGAAGACTGTAGCCTGTACAATGCTTTCTAAGATGCTTTCTAAGGTTTGGATGCTCAAAGAACCACCAGAGGAGGAGACAGGAGCAGCTCATTTATTTACTGTGTAATCAGCATCTACCTTATGAAGAGATTATATACCAGGGTCTATTTTAGGACATGTTTCAGATGATGGGAGATCTACGTGGCAGTGCCATTGGGTGGTAGACCCACTGAGCTGAAAATATCTACCTTTGTTATGGTTGTTAATTTCACTGGGTTTGCTCTGTGTAAAACCTAGTTGAATGTTGTTGTTTAGTCATTTAGTCGTGTCCGACTCTTTGTGACCCCATGGACCAGAGCATGTCAGGCACTCCTGTCTTCCACTGCCTCCCGCAGTTTGGTCAAACTCATGCTGGTAGCTTCAAGAACACTGTTCAACCATCTCGTCCTCTGTCGTCCCCTTCTCCTTGTGCCCTCCATCTTTCCCAACATCAGGGAGTCTTCTCATGAGGTGGCCAAAGTACTGTATCGGAGCTTCAGCTTCAGGATCTGTCCTTCCAGTGAGCACTCAGGGCTTATTTCTTTAAGAATGGATAGGTTTGATCTTCTTGCAGTCCATGTGACCCTCAAGAATCTCCTCCAGCACCATAATGCAAAAGCATCAATTCTTCGGCAATCAGTCTTCTTCAGTCAACCTAGTTGAATACCACCCATAATATCTATACAGGAGCAGCCCAGTAAAGGACCCCTGGACGGTTAAGTCCAGTCAAAGGTGACTATGGGGTTGCGGCGCTCATCTTGCTTTTCAGGACAAGGGAGCTGGCATTTGTCCACAGACAACTTTCTGGGTTACGTGGCCAGCATGACTAAACTACTTCTGGCGCAACGGGACACTGTGATGGAAACCAGAGTGCACGGAAACTCCATTTACCTTCCCACCACAGCTGTACCTATTTATCTACTTGCACTGGTATGCTTTTGAACTGCTAGGTTGGCAGAAGCTGGGACAGAGCAACGGGAGCTCACCCCGTCGTGGGGATTTGAACCACTGATCTTTTGATTGGCAAGCCCAAGAGGCTCAGTTATTTAGACCATAGTGCCATCCTTCCCGGTACAAGAAGTACCAGCGGAACCTGCAGCAACATTTGGAGTGCTCCTGGTCAGGATTCCAATCACTTACTCCATTCCCGTCCTCAGTTTTCCATGGCCTTCCCCACCCCTCCATCCCCAATTTGACCACAGTCAGACAGCTTTCCATGACCACTGAGCATGCTCTGTCCCCACTGAGCTACACTGGGTTTTTCCTAATATTATTATTTATTTGAAATAAGAGAAGACATAGGAATAATCTCATGGGTGAATCCAATTGAAATGAACAGGAGCTGTGAAAGAAAGGAATCTGGTAGGGCTCTTGTGCAGCAACCATTCATATTCACAAATAAGCCTTGCAGGGGAGGATCCCCTTCCCACTGCTTTTTATTTTTGAGTTGAAGTGGGAGTGAACTAAACCTTAAAAGAAGTAGAAAATGTACAAGCGCTATTCTGGAATTTCCAAAGACAGCAATTTTTCAATGTGATCTCTAGGTGGCTGCTTAGTGTGGGGTTTCATTGAGTACCTACATTCAACATCTGGGGTTTCATTGAGTACCTACACCACACAAAGGCACTGCCCCCAAACTGAGTTATCTGTAATGCAGCACTCCCCAAAGCTCATTACATTCCTCTCCTGATATTGCTGTCCTTATCATTGAGTCACTGATAAATTGTATCAAGGTAAATTGAGTTTTTATCATATTTAATTTTATTTTGAGATAATTCCTTTTACAGCAAACTTTATCTTGATAGAACACTTCTTTATCAAGTGGAGCAGAACAATTAGAGCCTATCTCCTTAGCTCATCGGGCAACCAGGAACTTCAGAAGGGCTAAGCTAGTTTAAAATCCTTGGCTCCGTGATGGGGGTGCTCTTACCATAATGGGACATTGATTTTAGCCCCAGCTGGATATACTGCTGCTGAAAAGAGCGCTGGAATGGTAAAGACTGGGAAGTTTTGGTTAGCAGAGATATATAAGCAGGTTTGAGCAACCTGTGGCCTTCCAGATGTTGTTGAATTCTAATTCCCACCAGCCTCAGCCAACATAACCAATGGTCAATGAAGAACGACATTTGGAAGGACCCAACCTGTCAATCTCCCAATAAAGTTATTGCTGCTAGTATTCCACATTCATTTTGTGCCAATGTTAGCCCATTTCAGTCATTTGAGTACATGTACGAGTGCTTAAGCTGGAAAGGGGGTGCACATGCAAGCCCCACCCGCAATATCACACTCATGTCTGGCTCTACCTCAGACCAAGACTTCTAGCTACATTTGGCTGTACACACTTAGAAGCCTTCCTGTGGGTGGGATCCCTGATCTTCATGCTCCTGGAACCTCTACATTTGGTAGAAATGTGAAATGGTTTCCACACACTTCCTATGAATGCACACCTGAAGGAGTGGGGGTGTGGCTTGTAGGTGTATGCAACTTGGATCTCCAGCAGAGAGTCTCTGGTGGTTTACCTCACACAACACCAGCCTCACTGTCACCTTGTCCCTCCCTCTCTATCTCCCAGTAAGGAGCAGTGACAAGATCAGCTGGAGATCAGATGAGCACTGCTGCCCAAACTACACCATCTGCTACTGTGTCTTTTAGGGCCTAGGGTTGCCATGTGCCTTCTTTTTCCAGGACACATCCTCTTTTTCAGGGGTAACTTTTCTGTGGATTTTTTAAAATTTGCCAAAATTTGCTATATTTTCTGGATGAGACATACCTGCCGACATAACTGGTGGTTGAAGACTTGCTTTCCTCTTCTCTTCTCTTCTCTTCTCTTCTCTTCTCTTCTCTTCTCTTCTCTTCTCTTCTCTTCTCCTGTCTCCCTCAGCAATAAATCACAGCTTCTATAGCCTTCATATAGTAGGGGTATTTAAAATAAGAGTTATTATAGCACCCTCTTTTTTGCTCTTCAAAATGTGGCAACCCTCTTTTAGGCCGTCACCCTGCGTCTTGCTTTTCGTTATGGTTATTCTACATAGGGAACTTTGGGAGTCTTTGTTGACTGAAGGGCAAGGTATTCCGCCCCCGCCCCCCAACAAACCAACAAATGAACAAAACCCTAGAGGTCCTTGATCAAGCAAAAAGGAAAAAGCAAAAAAGCAAAGAAAAGAATAAATAAAAACAAAAAATTGGGAGGGAAATAAAAAAAATCAATATTTTAGGATATACCGTACTATACCATTACATCCAGTTTTCTTTCATAAAGGAGTAAATAATTTGTCTTTTACATATTCAATAGCTGGAATAATATATGCAAAAAAGTGGAGGCAGTGTCTTCCATAGCTTTGAATAGAGAATGATATGAAAAATGCACAACAATGGCAAAACTATCTTGCTATTTGAGGCGCAAACAAGGAGAACAAAAGCAAAATATGTTTAAGAAAAACCTGAACTTTGTTGAAACTAGCAGATCCAGAAAACACATACCCAGTACAAGTTATGAATTTACATTATTTTGAGATATTAAAATCTAGGATTAATGTGGGGTTAAGAACATTGTAAAATCACTCCCTGGTCCTAAATGGGGTAACTGTGCCCCTGAAAGACCAGGTACACAGCCTGGGAGTCATTATACTCACAGCTGTCCATGGAGGCGCAGGTCAATTCTGTGTCCAGAGCAGTTACCAGCTCCATCTGGTACATGGGCTAGACCGTACCTGCCCACAGGCTGTCTCACCAGAGAGGTGCATGCTCTGATTATCTCCTGTGTGGACTATTACAATGCACTCTACGTGTGGCTACCTTTGAAGGGGACCCAAAAACTACAACTAATCAGAATGCAGCAGCTAGACTGGTGACTGGGAGTGGCCACCAGGACCATATAAAACCAGTCTTAAAGGATTCAAGGTGTTGGTGCTGTCCTTTAAAGCCCTAAATGGCCTCAGCCCAGTATACCTGAAGGAGCGTCTCGCCTTCATCGCTCATTGCTCAGCTAAGGTCCCCCTCCTTGGGTCTTCTGCTGGTTCCAGCACTGCAAGAAGCAAAGTTACAGGGAACCAGGCAGAGGGTCTTCTTGGTAGTGGCACCTTCACTGTGGAATGCCCTCCCTTCAGACTTCAAGGAAATAAACAAGGAAATAAAATCTGACTTTTAGAAGACATCTGAAGGCAGCCCTGTCATCCTCAATGCTTGTGACAGAAGCACTTTTCCCCAGCTGTGGTCTGCCCAGGTACAAAGCCTAACAGTGTGATCTTCCTCCTTACCCCTCATGCATTTGGTAAACACACAGGAAGGTAGGTGTTTGTGTGTGTGTGTGTGTGTGAGAGAGAGAGAGAGAGAGAGAGAGAGAGAGAGAGAGAGAAAGAAAGAAAGAAAGAAAGAAAGAAAGAAAGAAAGAAAGAAAGAAAGAAAGAAAGAAAGAAAAGAGTACAGTATCATTTAACATCTCCATTCCAAGCTGAATAACCTCTCAGGGCAATGACACTTTCTCTTTGTAATTCAGCCCAGCTTTACAAGACAATCAAATTTCCATACCATAAATCACTGAATGTTGTTGCTGTTTAGTTGTTTAGTCGTGTCCGACTCTTCATGACCCCATGGACCAGAGCACGCCAGGCACTTCTGTCTTCCACTGCCTCCCGCAGTTTGGTCAAACTCATGCTGATAGCTTCGAGAATGACCGCTCCCCGCTTAAAATGGGGGGCGCCCTTTGCGTGGACGCGTGCAGCCCCTAGATCTGGAGCGGCTCCAACAGCATAGGCTTGGCTTTGCCTTCCCTCAGGTGGGATACCTGGAGGTCTCCACCTACCTCAGTCAGTTGTCCAATCCCACCTGGGGGAAGCGTTGCCAAGGAGACCAGGCCAGGTAGGGGAGGGATTACCTGCCCACACAATAGAGGGAGGATCTTACCTAGGAATCCACACTTGGCTCCAGAGCTTCTCCCACCCTACCCACCCTCAGTTAAGGTCTTATTTTGAAGGTTAACTTTTCTTCACAGGTTTTGCAGGTTAACTTTTCTTCACAGGTATGCGGGCGCTGCTACGTTAAGGTCGCTGTTAAAGGGCCGGAAAGGAATTTCCCTGCATTGGCAGGTTTCGCCTTTCCCGTAGCAAAACGTCACAACTTTGGCGGTATCAGGCCTTGGGCGGAATCCTTTTGTCCATCTTCCTCTTGCGGCGGCGATACCAGGGTTCCCCGTTAAAGGGGTTTTCTGAAGGGAGGCTTTGGCCGTACACTGAAAGGTCGTCATTGCTCCCTCCTGCGGCGGCGGCGTTACAGGGGCGGCCATCTCTGCTTGAACATATGTTCTCCAGAGCCGGCCCATCCCCCCCCCCACACTGGATAACCCTGATGCTCCCTAGGTCCCCGGCTGGGGACCGGGGAGGGAGAACGCCCAATGCCTGAGCCAAGGTCTACCCACATTTGAAATTTAATAAAGTTGTGGCCAATTTAATCCCATAGCACGTTGTCTTGAGTCGTTATTCACATGACGGGGGGACCGTGCAGGATCTGGGGACTCCGCCTGTCCACGCAACACTATCCAACCATCTCGTTCTCTGTCGTCCCCTTCTCCTTGTGCCCTCAGTCTTCCCCAACATCAGGGTCTTTTCCAGGGAGTCTTCTCTTCTCATGAGGTGGCCAAAGTATTGGAGCCTCAGCTTCACGACCAGTGAGCACTCAGGGCTGATTTCCTTCAGAATGAGTTGTGCCTAAATTGTGTAACATACCACCCACAGGGATTGTGTTTCTTTGCCATGGTTTCCTTGCTCACTGTCCACATCCCTCTCTCTTCCCTTCTTCCCAATTTAATCTTACACTCTCAAACGGTATAGTTGGATTCCATCTTTTTTTAAAAAAGACACACAACAAAAACAAAACAGTATTTGGTTACGAGCAAGCAACCATTTCAGCAGAAAGTTCTGCCTCACCCCCTCCCAGCACACTTAGTCCCCCAAACTCTCAATTCAGAAGGTTCTCAAGAGTTAGATTTGTTGCTGACATTGCAGTGCCCTAAGATTTAGTACCTGAGCTGTTTCAAACTCCTGTATGATGGTTTTTATTGAGTGCCTCGGTGTTTCAAATTTCTACTGCTCAGCTCATACTAAAAGCCAAAATAAACATTCAGGCCATGTACGCTGTGTACCTTTAAAGCACTTTTGAATCACATTCTTTTACTCAAAGAATTCTGGGCACTGTAGTTTATCCCACACTGAGTTACAAATCCCAGCAATCCTTAAACTACAGCACCCAGATTTGATTGACTAAATTTGCTTTAACAGTTTATCCTTAAAGTACCAGCTTTGTGAATATGGAAAAAGCATTTAAATGAAAGTAGGTTGGTGCTTGAACATATGCAACACAAATTAAACTGCTGAGGATCAATTCTGAATCTTTCACCAATGTCAATTTTGTGTGTGAAGAAAAAGCATTTCAAAGCACATTTTCCTGGAATATTAGCTAAATAATCATACTGTAAAGCAGCATGCCAAAAAATCAGCAACTATACCACAAAAAAATGGTAAGTGTAGAAAGATCCTTAAACAGATAGCTGTTGGACATCATTGTAAAGCAACCATGGGGGGGTAAATAAAGTTTGTTTTAGAAACAGCAGCAACCACCACTTTAAAATTTTTATGAGCCTCTTGTGTTACCTATTTTTGAAGAGGCTATTATCACTGATGGGTCTTTTGCAAATAAACGCAATACAGACACAAAACCCTAATATTTTTAAAATGATACTATTACTATACTCAGAAATAGGATGTTCCAGCATAAGCAATTGTTAGAACAATATGTTTATAGAAATAATTACTTATACTGTACTGGATTATTATGTTTTTGAGTATCATATCACACCATTGTGCTTGTGTTGGGTTGGTTGAAGAGAAGACCTTTGTTGTGCAGAATTTAGATTTTGCAAGGAAGCCATATACACTGCATTCTTTCGAAGGAAAATGAATAAAAGGTCTGCTCAGTGATGACTGCAAGCCTACACACAAGAATTTGAGAGTAAGTACCATGAATTTAAATGGAATTTAAGTACAAATAAATATGCATAGAATCAGGGTGTAGAGGACCAAAACCACCAAGTAGATGGAATAAAAATATTTTCCCCATGACTGTTCCTGCAGAGACATCTTTAAGATATAATGACTGAAATAACCCCTGCGGTCTTGCTGTTTAGGGCATTTTCATATGTATGAGGTGGGTCTGAAACAAAGTAAATCACCATGTTGTCATTGACTTTCTGAGAAAAACTAATAGCACAATACTAGACATGTAAGTCTCACTATGTTCAGTCACAAGACTTACTTCCTAACATGTGTGTTTAGAACCGGAACCTTTAAAAAACCAAACATATCCCTTTATTCATATGCAAATTATACTTTTGTTTCTTTCTACAGTTATTTCTCTGGAAGAGAAAGGAACACATATGTAGAGATGAGTTGCATGCATATTTGTTTCATAACTCCCCTCCTTTGTTACTAAACTAAATTAAATCACGTAATTCTTCTTATCTCTCAATATAAATTAGGATTAAACCAAAGGAATGACACCATGCCCTAATCAATGCAAATTAGAGCCAATCTCCACCTTGGTTCCAAAAATCAATTTTAAAAGAGCATGATTTATATTTTAAAAGATCTAAATAAAATATTGATCTGACCCTTTGCAAACTGAGGAGACAGTGAGAGCTATATTAATAATTGACTTAAAGGATTACTTTTCAGATCAGTATACCATATCACTCATTAAGGAATCTTCTAACAACAGTATAAGACTTGACAGATTGATTGAATTTTTAAATACCAATCTTCCCTGAATAAATTGCTAAGTGCATATTGAAAATTATGAGCTGTGTGGCCAATAAAGTGCCTTTTGCAAAGTTAGAAAAAGGAACACTGCAAGAATTTTGGAAGAGGACAGAAAGGATGGAACTTACTATCATCAGGTATGAGTGTCCAAGGAACTGCTTTGCCATGTATAAACAGTAAGGTAAAAAGGTAAAGGACCCCTGGACGGTTAAGTCCAGTCAAAGACAACTATGGGGTTGTGGCGCTCATCTCCACTTTCAGGCTGTGGGAGCCAGTGTTTGTCCACAGACAGCTTTCTGGGTCATGTGGCCAGCAAGACTAAACTGCTTCTGGCACAATGGAACACTGTGATGGAAACCAGAGGACACGAAAACAGTGAGCAGAACTAGAGTCAACTGGTCCAGTTTCCCTGCAAATAAAGTGAATGAGCTGACGCTCCGCTCTCAGGCTTCACAGCAGCCAGAAACCATCAGTGGAGGAAGTGAGCTGTAAACCTGGCCTACCTCCAGAATTCCTCCTTTTCTTGAGAAAGCCAGCCTTTTTGCACCTTTGGTTGGCACCCTGCTGACTGAGAGCCCACCTAGGCTCAATGTACCAGGGAAGGGGGGTGGGCTACCTCAAGACTTGGGCTGATGGGGGTGGCAGCATCCCTGAAGGGGATGACTGGCTTCAGGAGGAGGCAAGGGCCATCCCATAACATCATTTCTCCAAATTGTTTAAAATGTTCAAAATTGTTTTAATTGCCTTTTAACTTTTTTTTAAAGTTGGGGTTCTTCTTCTCATTGTTGTTTTAATTAAGATTGTTAGACCACACCCCTCACAAAAATGTGAATTCACAGGGTTGCCTGGGATTAGAGAACTGAACCAGTTTTAAATTTGTGGTACAGTGAGAGCAAAGGATTTTGTCTCTGCCCATTCTGTTTTTATTGCAAGGCAATGGAAATATTTTTAGGTTGAACAGATGCAACCAAAGTACAAAGTCCCTTGAATGGTTCTGCAGAATGAATGGTGAAGGAAGTAAATCTCAGCACCACATTTCCGCAAGAATAAATGCTACTAATCATGATCGCAGGAAGCAATATTCTTTTGTACATAAGGCATGGAAGGCTGCAGTGGTTAGATCACTGGACAGGAGGTGTTTCACATCTTGTTTTCCAGAATGGACTGGAAATAAACAGTATTTAGTCTTCTGCTAGTTCGTCTTCTGTTGGGCCTGTATTTCCTTGCATTTTCTTAACTGCTCACACATTTATGATTATTTTAAGATAATTGCAGCCTATCATTTTGGCTTCCAGGTGTGTCTTGGGATACCTATGCATGGTAGACAAAAATCAATTCTGATGCACAGTAGACATGGGGAAATCTGTAACTGTTGAATTACCATATAGCGCTGCTTCTACAGATACTGAAGCTTCAGAGGGTGAAGTTCAGCTTCGCACTAAGGAGATACAGTGGTAACTCGGGTTAAGTACTTAATTTGTTCTGGAGGTCCGTTCTTAACCTGAAACTGTTCTTAACCTGAAGCACCTCTTTAGCTAATGGGGCTTCCTGCTCCTGCCGTGCTGCCAGAGCACGATTTCTGTTCTCATCCTGAAGCAAATTTCTTAACCTGAGGTACTATTTCTGGGTTAGCGGAGTCTGTAACCTGAAGCGTCTGTAACCAGAGCGTCTGTAACCCGAGGTACCACTGTAATTCCTTTGGTGCAAGCATTTCTGTCTGCCCAATGGAATGATCTCTCTGCTCTGCTCTACCCCCACCCACCCCCGCACAATGTGGGATCTTCCAACCCTCCAGCGTGGCTTTGTGGGAGGCACTTGGGCATGAGGGAGGAGAGGGTGAAAGCCCTAATGTCTTAGCAAGAGTCCTTGTTCTGGCTTTCGCTAGCAGAATCAGTTAGTTGAGTCTGGCCTGGAAATGAACATGTCTAAGTCAAAGGTGCAAAGTGTCACCACAATGCTACCCCCACCCTCTGCCATGCATGTTGAGCCTATAACAGTTAAATCACTTGGAAGTAAAAATGCAGTAACTGTAGATGCCATCTTGTTTATGAGTGACAGTAATTGTGAGAAACCAAAACTCAGAACGATGCCTCCCAGTGCAGGGAAATGAATTGTTCGCCTAGATTAGGGATGGGTAATATTTTCTTTTTTAAAATATATTTATTAACTTTTCAAAGGTTGTACAAAAAAAGACAAAAAACAAAAATACCAAAAAATAAAAACACATATAATTCCATTCACTTATTTTCTTTTAACTTACTTCTCAGACCTCCTCATACCTCCCCTTTTTGTATCCCAATTCAAATTATTCATTCAGCAAATCCTCGCCCTTAATTTTCACTTAATTTTACACCTTTCTTTCTCCCCCCCAATTATCTTAATCATTACAGCTGATAACCACTTAAATTCTAACCAACATCATTCTAACATTCACTAATTTTGTAATATTTCCCAAGATAGTCTTTGAATTTCTTCCAATCTTCTTCCGCCGTCTCTCTTCCCTGGTCTCGGATTTTGCCAGTCATTTCTGCCAGTCCCATATAGTCTATCACCTTAATCTGCCATTCTTCCAAAGTGGGTAGATCTTGTGTCTTCCAATACTTTGCAATAAGTATTCTTGCTGCTGTTGTTGCGTACATAAAGAATGTTCTGTCTTTCTTTGGCACCAATTGGCCGACCATGCCCAGGAGAAAGGCCTCTGGTTTCTTCAGAAAGGTATATTTAAATACCTAGGGATGGGTAATTTTTTCAGTCTGTGCAGCATATCGCCTCACAGGCAACCTTTCAGGGGCCACATACGTGTGATCGGCAGGACCAGAGTGGGTGGAGCAACACATATGATTGAGAGATTTGTACAGTTAAAGATAGAAGTTTCTACACACAGATGCCTACTCCCACCTCCGTGTCTTGCATTTAGGCAAGCGAGAGACATTAACACAGTTCAAGGGCACATTCCAGCCAAGCAAAAGCACCCAGAAAGGGTACAGAACAAGACACTGAAGGATGTGGCCTGGGGAAAGGGGGTGTGGCCTTGGAATAGGTATGGCCTGGAGAAAATCCTGAGGGCCTGGGAGGGGCACATTTTATCCCTGGACTTGAGGCTTTCATCCATGGCTTAGATTTAAAAGCAGATAATGATTAGCACTAGGTCAAGGCAGCATTGAATATGTTATGCTACCATGAACAATTTGAAGAAAATCCAAGAAACAACAACAACAACAAGTTGCATATTACTAAACATAACAGTAGTCATGCTGACCTGGAACTCTCTCTCTCTCTCTTTCTCTTTCTCTGTCTCTGTCTCTTTCTCTCCCTCCCTCCCTCTCTTTCTTTCTATTTGGAATTAAGGAATCATTAAGGATCATTCACAGAACATTTATGCTGATTTGGCCAGGATCTAAAATCTGCTTTTTCAGATGGCTGATTGAGAGTAAAATTACTAATTGTAAGCTTTTTATGATAGTTTTAATTAGGTGTTTAAAAGCACGCAAGTTTATTAGCACACAAATCCCAGACATGAATTTGGCTCCAACCACTAAATGAAATTTTATTGCTTCCTGTTATCATTATCTATAACGTTCTTGAAAGAATCTTGTTTTAAAAAGCCCTGTAACAGTAAAAATAAAATATGGAAGCGATGAGAAGGAAGACCAACTGTGTGAGTTGTGAGAGGCATGACTATAGCTCAAGTCACTGTTCCGTGGTCCCTTAATAGACAATTAAGATAATATGCACATAAAAGAAAAAGGGGAAATGAACTAAATCTCATTGACTCCAAGCACAGCTGCTCTCACTGATTGGCCCTTGATATGATTGTACAACAGTGGCATGGTGAGAGCATGTGATGGCCCTTGTGGAAGAGGGATCCCACATAGCATTTGTCTCCTGAATGGTTCTTCCCCTGCTTTGGAGAAGACAACTGCTCAGTGGTAGAGCAGGTAGCAGGCCTGGAAAGACCTCCATCTGAATCCTTGGAGAGCTGCTGTCAAAGAAGACAATACAAGGCTAGTTGAACCAATGTCCTGATTCAGGATAAGGAAGGTTAATTTGTTCAGTTAGGAAAAGGGCTATACAGTATTAGAATTCACCACCACCATCGACAACACATCTGCATTTCTGCCTAGCCCAAGGCCAACTGTGCTAGCTTTTTCATCAAGGTTACTACTGGCTTTTGGACATGCTCAGTATCCTGGATGATTAGCAGCTCTAAGACCCTTGATGTCTATGAGCTGCTCTTTTGCATCAGCTTCTGCAGTTAGAAGAGGAATGTGTTGGTCTTCCTGGGAGCTATCTTACCCACCTTATAAAGTGAAGGGCTGCTGGAATGCTGCTCTCCTTGGCAAATTATTATGAATTTGTTGCTCATGATAAGAATTTCCCATCTGGGTCATTAACTAAGTCTGGATATGAGACTGGGGTGGGGAAAATTTGCTGTCCCTCCTTTGAGAATTCTTCCCAGTAGCCTGATTTACATTTAACATACTCTAGTGAGTGGAATACTTATTTTTGAGCAGGTTGTTTGAAGCATCAGAATTTTATTTTATTTTTTTATTTTTTTTGCAAATGAGCAATAGCAGTTCCCAACAAAGCAGGATGAGTGCAGTTTACTATTGTCTGCCAAAGAGATGGTAAATCTCTTTGGGATGGCAGGGAGCTTCCAACCTTTATAAAACAGGAACAACATCTGAAATAGGGCTTGTTGAAAACCCTCTGATAAAAGAGCCCTAAATAAGTCAGGAAGTGTCCAAAAGTTTCTTAAAATGACCCCACTGTTAGGGACAGATTATCTGCAATTTCTGGTAGACAGGTAACGATTTTTGACAAGTCCACAGAAAATAGACTTGGGCCTAAGGCACTGTTTTGCACCCACAGGGATGGCTTGAGGGAGTGATTAGCATGGATATATGGCACTAAAAAAATGTCACCATGAGCCATCCGTGTATCTTCTTCAAGATAATTCTGCAACTTGCCAACTGGAACTAAAGAAAATCCAATATTCACTCATAGAATTCTCCTTGAATAAATTACATAGGGATCACCTTCTTCTAAGCACCTGTTCTCCCACTGTCTCAGAGGGGATTATTCCTAGCAAGAGAGTAATCCTAAATTCCAAAGGAGGGCTGCTGAGAGATTCTTGGCTGCTGTGTACCCACCACTCCTCCAGCAGAGGTCCACCATCAGATAACTCCTCACTGAGGCAATGTAAAGCTCCACCACCATTACTTTTCTGCTAGTGGCATTTAACAGGTGATAGAAATGAACATATGTTGAGAGAGTGTCAGAGGAAGCCATGGATCTGTAGGATCTTAAGTCCCCTTGGTCTCTGACTACTTCAGCCAGCATGGGTAATTTTCTCTCATTGGTGGTGATCATAGAATTGTAGAACTGGAAGAAACCATGAGGGTCATCTAGTCCAACAATGCAATGCAGGAATTTCAACTAAAGCACCCATGACAGATGGCCACCCAACTGCTACTTAAAAACATCCAATGAAGGAGAGTCCACCACCTTCCAAGGGACTCCATTTCATTTGGAAGGTGGTGGACTCTCCTTCATTGGAGAGGAGGAGAATGCCCTCTTCCCCTTCTCCTGCCTTAACAACCACATGCTAACAGGGTTTTGGATTGGGTGTTAAATATGCCATGAAATTCCCTGCTTCTCTCCAGTTGAAATTGTAGTTTCTGTGCCATTATTATAGTGTCGGGGATCATTGGCTGTGCTTCTCTACTCAATATTAAGATCGCACTTTCATAATTTGGTTATTTATTGGCAAATCTTCTAATTATTGTATTTCATAAATATGACCTTCCCACCATACTGGTTTATCAAATCTTCTTTCAATGTATGTTGACAATTGTGTGTTAAGCCTCCTGTTTGCAAATGCATTTCCTCCCATTGAATTTGGATCTAGGGTTTTAGCCTGATGTTTTTGTTGGCTTGTTGGAACAAGCTTGTTGGAATACTAGCATAGTGTGTGTGTGGGGGGGGGACAACAACCATGCCGTGTGTTCCATTGACTCATTTCCTGGTACCATGATGCATAAGATATACTTGAAACATGAGAAGTTCTGAAAGACGTCTTATTTTCTGTGTGAACCAATGTTCCAGAATAGATTTGAGCTAGTTTAATTCACAGCTGAAATAGTGGGCAGCCTGGGTGATTGATGAGTATTAATTAGTCTTCTGTGGCTTTACAAATCTCACATCCCTATGGCATGACACTAGTTGACACACAGAAAACACTTTATATATTTATATTTGCACAATCCTCTTGTTATTAAGAAATTAACAGCACCTCACATTTAACCTAGTCTGTTTTTTATAATAGGTCAATTTGCTATCAGTTTATTAGTACAGTCCTGAGATTATTGGGAAGAAAATGTAATTCTTTCCACTTTCCAACTCCACTTTAATAATCCTATTTCCTCTTTACAGTGGTACCTCGGTTTATGAACTTAATCCGTTCCGGAAGTCCGTTCTTAGGTGTGCTTTCCCTAATGAGGCCTCCCACCTTTGGTGCCCTTCCACTATTCAGCTTCCATTCTTAGACCGAGGTAAAGTTCACAAACCGGGACACTACTTCCGGTTTTGCAGAGTTCGTAAACTGAATAGTTCATAAACAGGGCTGTTCTTAAACTGAGGTACCATTGTATTGTTAGCGCTCTGCACTATGATGCAGTACTAGGACACCAATATACCATATTACTTTCTGTTTACAAAACCATCTAAATTTTAAAGTCTTCCAACCTCATCTAACACAACGTGGAAGGCTGGTAGCGTTCATGGTAAAATTGGTGCTTGTGCCACAACAGGCATGAAGGGTTGGGGAGATAAGATGCTCCTGTTGTCATATTGTGCGCTGTAGTTACATAGGACAGTAACATACATTGTGTTTATGTATTAGGAGAATGAGGTGCTTTCTTAAGAGTCACCTCTGTGCTTGCAAAACTTTTGTTTGGACAATCTACAAATAAAACTGCAGTTAATTTATGCCTTGTGTATAATGAAGCATACACTTGAGTGTTTAGATAATATTCCTGACAATTTGCTTTGTATTTTTAGTCCCATCCCTTGTCCTTGTGCTCTTTACCAAAACAATTTAGCTGATAGAATCAATAAAAAGATGTACACATTTGCTGATAACACAATACTAAGCAGTTGATCAAATAACCTAGGATGACACCAAAAGGATTATGCAGGATTTAGACAGCCATTTAAAAATGCCAAGTGTCTGCTGGCATTCAGCTTAGAGGCATGCAAAATTAGTTGAGGCATTTTGAATATCAGCTGAAGGACATAAAGGTCCAGGACGGTGCTTAAAGATAATGCTAACACTTCATAATTGTTAATTGTTACACAGAAAAAGCAAAGGACTTAGAATATACTCTCTCCCCACTAATCATTAGGTAGAAGAAAAATAATGGCATTTACGATGTGTAGCTTTTGAGTAGATGAGACACTCTGTTCTCTAATAATGGGTGCCATATTAAGGAAGATATAGTGCTTGAACTAGAAGGTGTAATGACAATGGGAGGAAATGTATTAAGGAACTGGTGAGCACAAACTTATTCGTTGGTTCCTAACTTTAGCTGTGAGCTTGTGATAAATGGTAAATCCAATAAGACATAATCAGAGGCAGTGCTTAACTGCATGTATAGTAAATTGCAGTTAACTTGTGTTCTTAACTCCATGTCATCAGATATAACCCCTCACTGGGAGTTTTACAGCTGTGACCTGTGAACACCACATAATGGAATTGTGCATTCATATATTATTATTATTTTTACTTTTCACAGGTACAATGAGTTGTGTATATAAGCCTTGGCACTGCAGTCTGGGCTGTATCTGAGAAGCAAAATATAATGACATTTGCATAGCAGACCTACTCAGACTACAGGAAATGGTCTGAAGGAGCATCAGGCCACCACCTTGCTGAAGCTAAGCAGGACTGGGGTTGGTCAGTGCTGGATGGGAAACCTCCAGGAACCCACAAGTATGCCACCTTCAGTTCCACAATGGAAGAAAGGGGGTAGATATAAATCAATATTAAGGTATAAATAAATGTTGCTATATAATAAATGTGAAGATGTAAATAAAAACCGAGTGTGGTGGACCTTTTGATATTAACATGTTGTACAATGCAATACAACTAAGAATTTACCACCATCCTTTGTAATGGTGTTTAAGCTGCTTAATGAAGATGCCAGATTCACCTCAGTGGAGTGGGAGTTCCACAACTTAGGGGCTACCACAGATGCAGACAACTATTTTTTCACATGGTTACATTCAAAATGCAATATATTTTCTTTTAGTTAAATTACTTTCTCAGGAATAGAAAGCACTTCAACACCATTGTTGTTTACCATGGTAACTTGACCAGATTATTCTTCACCTCTTTCAACCTGAACTAACTTTCTGATATATATACCTCAAAGCTGATTCAGGCATCTGTGGACCACATTGCTTTCTTACAATGCTACTATGTGGAAGATTGCTCTGTAAATCTGTCTTAGGCTGCATTCACACAGCAGTTTATTTCATTCCCCCCCCCCCACATTTCCCAAACTGTTAATTTCCACATTACATTTGAGCTTTTGCGTGATGTAAAAGGCACTTCAGGAAATCTAGCTGAATATAGTGGAAGTTTAGCATTCATTTCCATGTTTATTGGTTCTAGAAAAAAATCCATTTGCCACCCCTGAAAACCACTGGAGTAAAATGACAAAATCTGAGGGAATATAGCAGCATGCAGTTCTTTTCTGCTGTTTTCATGGGTGAATCATAGGGGAATGGAACCATGCATGTGTGGAAAGGATGAGAGAATAGTGATGTTGTCTAGTGACAGCCACTGTTATGCCACTGGTGTGAATGAAATTTTTCATGACATGCCAGTATATTGGTTCAGTGTGAAATCAACAATAGGAAATGGCACAGAAGCCCTAGCATTGTAATCAGGAAAACTAATGCAACATTCCCCATGTCTGAATGCACCCTTGGTAATTGGTATTTATCCCTGGCCTGTTGCAAATGGCTGTTTTGTCTCATAAACAGGGTTTCCTACAAAAGGAACATTATTGATCATGATGATCATAAATGTGGTTAATTAACTCCATGATTGTATATATTGTAACTTAGATTCGTCTGTGTTTAAAACTCCTTTAAAACACATTTAATTTCCGTTTGTATTTAATGTTCATACCTGGATTGAGTGCTGAAAAAATGCACATGAGTCCCCACAACTGCTTCAAATTCCTGACTAGTATGTGTCCTTCCAATCTGATGCAAATATTTTCAGACATCTCATGACAACACTGCCATTCTTCTGTCTAAACAGGGCAAACGGGTCATCAAAAGAATAAACAGGCACAAATTGGGCATAAAGATGGCAGCATCCAGGGCGGGGATGGGAGAACACAGCGAGAAACATTTTGAGTCTTCTCAGATACTCTGCTGCTCACCTGAAAATCACCAGTATTCAACAAACAACTAACTTCAGGTTTGGACTCCACCACAAAACAGTTGATTTTATTTGTTTAGAGCTGAGATGAAACAGAGGAGTTCTCAACCACCTTTGACATTAAGTTAACATAGTGAACTTGGGACTATTAGCCATGATGATTATGTTGTTTCTCCACTGTTGTAGGCAATATGCCACTGTATGCCAATTGCTGGGAATCGCAAGTGGGGAGAGAGCTCTTGGACTCTGGTCCTGCTTGCAAGCATCTGAATAGGTATCTGAGTGGCTACAGTGGGAACTAGATGCTGGCCTATACGAGCCTTTACTTTGATCTGACGTGACTCTTATTATGTTCTTAAAACAAGATTGTGTTATCACCAACTACTCCAGTTGTGGAGCCAGTGTGGTGTAGTGGTTAAGAGCGGTGGACTCGTAATCTGGTGAACCAGGTTCGATTCCCCGCTCCTCCACATGCAGCTGCTGGGTGACCTGCTAGTCACACTTCTCTGAAGTCTCTCAGCCTCACTCACCTCACAGAGTGTTTGTTGTGGGGGAGGAAGGGAAAGGAGAATGTTAGCCGCTTTGAGACTCCTTAGGGTAGTGATAAAGCGGGATATCAAATCCAAACTCTTCTTCTTCCTCTTCCTCTTCTTCTTCTTCTTCTTCTTCTTCTTCTTCTTCTTCTTCTTCTTCCTCCTCCTCCTCCTCCTCTTCTTCTCCTGTTCTGAATGGCCCCTCTGCACATTTTAGATACATTTGGGCTTTTACACAGAAATGATATTGTGGATGGCATGGGCCTCTTGGTCCCACACATGATTGTTGTTTTTGTTCTTCTGTTCTCTGTATTAATAGAGGCAGAAACCCATAGTGTTGCATATCTTTCCCTTTCCCGAGCTCTGAGAAGCTTCAGGGGTGCAGCACTTATAGAGGCTTCATTTCTTTTAGGAAGAGGTCCCTGGAGGCTTACGATATTTGTTTACAAATACAAAGGTTGAGCACACTCCAGCAGAAAATCCCACTGCTTCCACATCAGGTTTCCAGAAAGAGGTAGCCAGCATTGAACAATATTTCCACAGCTTCCAAAGCCTCAAACCCAGCTCAGCCTTCGTTGTCTCCATGACATTGCAAAAGCTTGTCTTGCCATATGGATGTTATACACGCAGCTGTCGTGATTTGTGCTGATCTCCAGACTGCAGAGCCAAATACTAATTTGCAGTCCCCGCATGGAAACTGCTGAAAAATGCAAATGTGTGGCAACAGCTCCACTCAGGGGCTGTAACACTAGCAAGGTACTTAACATGTCATTTGCCCTGTTTACACTGGAGATGTCTGCTGCAGCCCCTCCAAGTAACTGCCAGGAACGTACTATGCTGGCATAAAGACTTCATGAAGCAAAAGAAAAATAGCTCTCAAATGCTATGGTTTCCATGTGGAAGCGTATTTTTGATTGGACTTCATACGGGGGTTGTAAGTTCTGAATTGATCCCTTAGACCAATTCACAGTATTTCACGAAGATTCTAAAGTTCTCCTATTCTTAGCAGCGAATTCTACCCCTGCCCAGTTCCACTAGCTCTGAGAAGTCTGTGCTCATACTAACGTAAAGCATAATTTATGGGGGATGGCAGAGGAGGGGAGAAGCTGCTTGGGCAATGGCAGGGCCAGACCACACATGAGCCAAGGGGAAATGACCACCTCAGGTAGCAGGATCCATAGGGACAACAGAGCCACCTTCCAAGGAATGCATTGCCTAATGTTGTTGCTGCTGCTGACCAGTGGTGAGAGCTGGAGCATGATGCTTGGAGGCCACTGTCAACATCATCATTTATTTGTATGCCACCTTTGTATGTTAAGCCATAACTTACTCCAACAGTTACAAAAATATGACAAAAACCAAGAAGCCATAAACAATAAATGAAAATGTCTGAATAAAGATACTAAAAAATAATCAATCCCCACATAATTCATAACTGGTCTAACAATAACAACACAAAAACAATGTCAATAACAGCAAAAAATAGCCATCTCCAAAATTCAATACTGACCCTGGTAGAAACTCCCAAACCAGGCATCCCCAACCTTCGGCCCTCCAGATGTTTTGGCCTACAACTCCCATGATCCCTAGCTAACAGGACCAGTGGTCAGGGATGATGGGAATTGTAGTCTAAAACATCTGGAGGGCCGAAGGTTGGGGATGCCTGTCCTAAACAATACCCCACCTTGATAGTGTCCAGGCTACCTGAGCAGCAGTTCTTGCAGGACTCACAGGTAAGACAGTATCTGGTCCCCTCCGTAGTAGTAGCAGGCCAGGTGGAAACAGGCCAAAAAAGCAGCAAGTGGTCTTACAGGACTCACAGGTAAGTTGCCTAATGCACCTCCTACAGCCTCCTTGATGCGGGGAAAATCTTTTCACAGAAGCAGCGCCCATTCAAACTTGGTTGACAACTATAAATTAATAACCAATCAAGAGTCTTTAACTGCTAGAAACCTTTTTTTTTAAAGTCCTTCCTTAATAGGTCACGTTTTAAATGAATATATGTATGCATTACTGAGAAACAACATCAACCATTCTGATAAAATTTGGCTACCTAGGTGAACAATTAAATATAAATAAAACCATCCTAGTTTTAGCTGGACATGACATGACTTTCTTCATTACTCCTTTGCCCACTATCCCCACCTCCCTGCTGGAGCAACTGGAATTTGTTTCATACCAGGTGATGGATAGTGATGGACATGGCTGCCTCAATCTCTTCCACCCATTCTTGTTTCCATAACCTTTGCTGGACCCCTTTCAAATCTGGATGCCTTTTATTTAACAGAAGATAAAGACAATCAGCTGTTATGCATTATTTATTTATTTTAAGTATTTGTAATTTTTAACGGGGGCAGGAGGTGGAAGCAGAAGAAACCCTAAATGCCACAATTGTCTATCTGAGAAGTTAAAATATTCTCAAAGGAGTGCTGCGTGAGTCGGCTTTGCATGGAAGCAGATTCAAAAAGAAATGGCCTAAAAGGGCACAGACTTCTTTGCATGCTAATTACTTCTGCACTGCAATGATAAAGTTCCATGTTTTGCTAGCACAGCATATAATTGGCATCCTTGACACCAGAGATATTTTCAAAGAAAATGGCAAGCGACTTGTTCGTTTTCATGGGGAAGGGAGAGTAGGGGGAATAGTGGATGCCACTGGTCTTTTGCCAGTTTTTCAGTGTGTGTACACACTTCTGTGTGTGTTAAATGGATGGATGTTGTAATGTATAATGTGGACATTTGTGAGGCCCATGTAGGATTCTGTCTTGACAAAAAGAGCAGTTAAATAATATTTTACTGTTTGGCACAGATCTGCAAAAAATTGCCTTTAGGTCTTTCTGCTTGTCTCCTTAATGCCATGTTCTGTGGCTACATTCCTCTATCCAGCTCAGAGACAGACATGGAGGGAAAGAAAGGAGGTAGCACCTGGGGAGCCATTCCTCCCTGCTCCCAGATGTTCCAGGCCCAAAGATGTGGCTTATCAGATTCCTCCAGCTTGGAGGACACCCCTTCAGCTAAATTATTTATTAAATTTATATACCATGTTTTTCTTCCAAGGAGCTTAAGGTGGCATACATGGTGCCCCTCCTCCCCATTTCATCCTCACAATAACCCCGTGAGGTAAAATATGCTGACAGGGAGTGTCTGGCCCAATGTCACCCAGTAAACTTCATGGCTGAGTGGGATTCGAACTCTGGTCTCCCAGTTCCTAGTACCACATCCTTAGCATTATCACCCACTAACTCACTGCCTCTACACTGTAAGAGCCAGTGGTTGCAGAATAGGTCAATGGCCCTTCAAAATAGCAGTCAGCTCTTCAGAGTGGATGGGGGTTATTATCATTATCATTATCATTATTAGTATTAGTGTTATTAAAAATGTGTATACCATCCTTCATCTGTAGATCTCAGGGCAGTTCATAGCAATATATATATATATATATATATATATATATATATATATATATGCAGGTTTTGGTGTCTTCGGGTGTCTTCCCGTGTAAGAGTTGGGGTGTCTAGGCGACGTTTCGACGAGGTCTCACTCGTCATCTTCAGGCTGGTGCTTTCGGCTTCTTGTTACTGGAACAGAGCAGGATCTCAGTGTTTGAGTTCCTATAAATACTGTTGAGGGGGTGTGGTGTATAGCCTCCAACGTTCTGGGCAGAGAGGAAGTTCCCAGGTTAGTGTGCCTTTTCTTCTTTTGTTCATTAATTACTTGAGGGATATCTTGAGTGATTTCTTGAGTGATATTCTGAGTACCACTTAGGAGGGTCATTAGGTGTGGATTAGTTGCTAAAGCTTTCGTGTCTTGACCTCTTGAGCTTGTGAAGAGTTTTTCTGAGAAGATGGCTGTACTGCAAATAGTTGTGCTCTGGCTTGGCTTCGTGTATAGGGGCGAGCTGTGGTTTTGTGCCCTGTGCCAGCCAGATCTGTGTAGGGATTGCAGGGGGGTGCAGCATCCGGAGGTGCCACTATGGTTTGGCTACTGGATGGTGTCTGTAATTTATCTGTGGAGAGGGTCTGGGTTTGGGTCTGGTGTGGTTGATTGGAGATGGCGTTCTGTGTGCCTCTGGTTCTGGTGTCGGTTTTTGTGGGGAGGGCTAATTTCCAGATGTCTGGCAGGCGGGACGTGTCGTCACGCTTGTTCATGTTGTGAGGGTGTTTCTCTATCTCGATGGCTTCCATGATTATTCTCTTGTGGTGATGTTCCATGTTAAAGAGCAATTTGGAATCTGCAAAGTTAATTTCGTGTCCTGTTTCTTTCATGTGTTGGTAAAGAGAGGAAGTTTTTTCTTCTTTTTTGACGGCATTCTTGTGTTCTGCGATACGTGCATTTATTCGTCTGTTTGTTTGTCCAATGTACGTGGCTGGGCAGACTTTGTTCCAGTAACAAGAAGCCGAAAGCACCAGCCTGAAGATGACGAGTGAGACCTCGTCGAAACGTCGCCTAGACACCCCAACTCTTACACGGGAAGACACCCGAAGACACCAAAACCTGCATTCCTGTACCCGTGAAAATCTACGAAAGCATATATATATATATATATATATATATATATATATATATATATATATATATATATGAGAGATAAAAAAGTTCAGGTCACCCAGCCAGCACAAAGCATCAGCAGGATAGTGAGGCAACAGCTTTTTTTGACTGAGTCCTAGCAAGCACTGGTTACTGTGAGCTCTCCAAGGTGCTGACAAGTTGACTGTTCATGACAGCTTTGGTATATCACTGGCCTAAAATATACGTGTGATTTCCTACACAAAGGCAGACAATACAAAAGTAAAATGCACAGTCAAAAAAGTGTTAGGTTATTTAAAAAAACAAAATATAAAATAAAGTGAGCCGTTTTTGTCTCCCTCTTTTTATCATGACTTTTACATTTGACCTGGAACATTCTCTTTAGATAACCATCTAGTCCAAGTTCTGCCAGGGAGCACAGGGTAGCATTCTAGGTAGCAGCCCCTGAAGTATGGAATTTTCTTGCCCTGGTGACTTCTCAAAGCCCAAATGAATTCCTTCCTGAAGTAGCAGGAGACATTTTTAGTCCTATTGGTTTTTCATGTTCGGCAATCAAGAGGGATATAATAGAAAAAAATAAGATGGAATGGGCTCTGAATCCAATGAAGTAGCTGAATTAAAAATTTCCATTAGCAATATTCCTTTCTTATCATATTTCCTCAGAGAATACATGCTCTTCCTATGAATATTTCTCCACTTCCTTTCTAGTTGATTTGTTTTTAATGGGGATGCCACATCCATTTTGCTAAGCAAAATGCCTGCAATTTTGTGCTACTTCTCAGTATGAAAGCCCCATAAATTTGAAGAGTACTTGGTTGTGAATGATTTGCAAAGGATTGCTTCCCATGTTTTTATTTACCATGAAGTATGTGAGCAGCCACAATCCAATAAACCTACTTAAGACAGGTGCTTGAATTAAGCTGAGTTATAGTCCAATTCACAGCCCAGATAAGTAGGATTATTTGGATCTGTTCATCAGTGGTGCTGAATCAGCTTAAATACAAATACTCTACCTTAACTGGGCTGCAGGTCACAAGACCTGGCCAAATCCCACAACCCAGTTAAATCAAAACGCTTCTTGGATCTTATCTGTGCTGTCAATTCAAACACAATGTTGCAGACCTGGAGAAGTTACAGGAAAAAGCAAGTAGAAATATCAGGGGAATCGAGCAACTTCCTTATGAAGATATGCTGAAGAAGTTGGCACTTTTATGTTTTGAAAAACAGGAAGAGTCAGATAATGACTTGCAGAATTTTGAAAGGCGTGGAAAATGAAACAAGGAACAGAAAAGGGTTGCTCATACTGCTTTTTAATAAGCACTAAGATTTGTTCACAAGTCAGTCCTTAAATTGTAATCAACCAAATACTCAACCTTCATCCAGAGTTGGGAAGAGAGTTATGAAGTATAACACCCATCATCCCTGACCATTGGCAGTCCTGATTCGGCCAATGGGATCTGAAGTCAGACACTTCTGGAAAGCAACCTTGGTTTAGCATCACGTCAGAAATAACCAACACATCTAGGTAAGGGTTGGGTAGTCTTCTAATTCACTCATAACATTTTATAACTCATGCTTAAGAGCAGCTTTATTCATCTTTCGGCAATGATTACATTAGGAATGTATTTTAAAATGTGCATTGTCAGAAGTGGGAAGTCTGAAATGGCTAATCTAGTAGGACTTGACATAATAAACTCTAGGTGCCCCACCAGACAGCCTTTCTTTTATTGTGCATTCCTGACTATTTGCACTCATTTTGGTCAGTTTATACATGATCCAGCTTTTAATACCATTTGTGCCTGCAAAATTTTTGTGGTGGACATCCTGCTTCATTTCCTATCATTGCATGTCCTGCTAAAACACTGACTTAAATACCACAAATGTTTGGGTTTATCTTTAGTCCTGCTCTTATTGTGCTCTAGTGCATGAGTGCCCTTTCAGGTGGCAATAATGTGATAACATTGGGGAAGTACTGCAGAACAACTTAAAAAGCAGAATGATGCATCAACGTTGCAGTATAAATCCTTTATTAAAAAGGTAAAGGACCCCTGACAGTTCAGTCGCAGACGACTCTGGGGTTGTGGCGCTCATCTCGCTTTACAGGCAGAGGGAGCTGGTGTTTGTCCGCAGACCGTATTTCCGGGTCATGTGGACAGCATGACTAGGCCGCTTCTGGCGAAACCAGAGCAGTGCACGGAAATGCCATTTACCTTCCCGCCGGAGCAGTACCTATTTATCTACTTGCATTTTTGGCATGCTTTCAAAATGCTAGGTTGGCAGGAGCTGGGACCAAGCAACGGGAGCTCACCCTTTCACGAGGATTCAAACCGCCGATCTTCTGATTGGCAAGCCCAAGAGGCTCAGTGGTTTAGACCACAGCGCCATCCGCGTCCCTATAAATCCTTTATTAGAGCACTATTATTGGGTAAATGACATTGCAAATACACTCACAGAAAAACAAAACACCAGTCTGAAGACAGTAGTGCATTGTTGAAAAACTCAAATAATGCATTGTTTCCTGGGCTTGCTTCCTTCGTTGCTTGTTGTGAGCAGCTAATGGCGATAATCTGATTAGAGGTCTTGGTAACTATAGAAAGTGGTTGTTGAAAACAACTAAGTTTTAGTCAGAGTAGGTATGTCAATGGGTCTACTCTGAGTGGATCTTACACTGTGTACAACCCATTTATTTTCACTGTGCATTTATTTTCATAATTCAACAAATGTAGAACCACTGAAGGTTTGAATTATTAGTGTGTGCATCCGTGGCTGGTAGACAGCATTAGAGGTGGAGGAGAAAATGTGTTCCAGAAGAAGTTATGAGGGGGGGGGGGAATTATTGTGCATATTTCTAATGTGTGATTAACATAGAAGTATGAACCAAAGACAAATAAGTCTATTGAACTCGGATAAACTGCTTGTAGATCATCTAGGCAGCTGTCTTCTGCTTTTGAAAAAGTTCTTTACTTAACCAAAGAGACCTGCTAATTTTCTGCATCTTGAGTGAGATTAAACTGCTTGTTAATACATGAAAGAAATACAATAAGCAACAACATGTCTCCTCTTAAGAGTTTAAATTATAGGGCCCCCGAACAATGTTATAAATCATAGAAGTATTTTGCAAGAGCAAAATAAATGAGCTTTTACTACAAGGATATATCAAAGACAGTCTCTTGGCATTTTATTTGCCCATTTCATTTCCCCGCAAAAATAATCTTTGTGATAATGTTCTTCAGGCAGCTATTTCTGAGTTGATGAAGTTGGTTTTATAATCAGGAAGGGTGATCTTAAGAGTCAAGTGCAATCAGAAACCGCTAGGCAGGAAGTGATTAAAAATGGATTCAATGACAACTTTAGAAATACATATCAAAATAAAGATGAATTATGAAAGTATTTTGCCTCAGCAAAATCATAACATTAATTACACTATTTCATTATTTATATATTCTATTTTCACTTTTTAAAAATATACTTAATTAGTTTAGGATTCATTCCTTCACATTCTTTGCACTGGAAAATATTTTGCTGTGAACAAAATTGCAGTACACTTAGGTGGCAACAAAGGTCTGGGTTTTTAGATATCATTGGAAAACTAATTTGCTGGTTTCCCAAAGGCAACTGTAGAGAGAAGGGAGGGGTGAGGCAGGGGGGAGTTCTGCACTGTGCAAGCACAATGGCAGGGGCAATCTGGAGTTCCTGCTAGTGCATTTGCACTGTGCTAACCTCAAAGCCACCAAACATCTAGAGGGGAAGGGTGCTGCAAGTCCCTCTGGTTTGGAAATCAATACTGCCTGCCTTTGAAACTTCCAGTTCATGAATGACTCTCTCTCTGGTCATCTCCAATTAGTACACTAAGGACAAGGAAGATCCCTGGCACCAAGCAAAATGCTAAATGCTAAAAATGTAACCATTTGTCAACAAACTGATCAAGGCCCATGTAAATGTACAAGAAAAAAAAGATCACAGTCCTCCCGAGACAGGTGAGCACCATCAGCCTCAAACTGATGGATGTTAATCTTCGTAATATATTGAGGTACAGATATACAAATTACCATGCGTAATGACCCATCACCCAATGCAATCATTAGTTATTCTCTAAGCCTTGTCAGCTTTTCCCGTGCATATGCTCTACCTGCAAAACCATCTCAGGAGTATCTATCTCTTCATCAGGTAGAAACCTGGGAATTCGTAGGAAACTAAATCCAGAAACTCATCCTTTATTTTCTGGAATAAATCTTACTTTGATTAACTCTTTCTTTATTTGCCTTGCGTTATGCAAAGCGACAGCCTAAAGCACCCTTGCTGTGCTCGCTCTCTCTCTCTCTCTCTCTCTCTCTCTCTCTCTCTCTTAACATACATTGATCTTCTTAAATTAATGCAGAGGACTAACTTTTTCTGAAAGTCTTGTTTGTGCAGCACCTGGAAAACTAGATGCTTCATAAGTATTATTATTACTATTTTAAATAATATACATGAGGCAGGGGTGGGGGACCCTTTTTTACATTAGGACTGCATACCCTGAGACCTTTGGGTATAGGGCAGAATATAAATTCAATAAATAAAGTAATTAATAAATGTCTTTGTGGGTGACTTTTTGGGGTCCAAGTAAGTGGGGCTAGAAGCAAAAGTAGGTGGAACAATGGAGGCAGCTCTTTTTACAGAAGGCCATACCAAAGTCAAAGGTTTCTACAGTAGTGGACCATAGGGCAGGGCAGCGGTGCTTCCATGACCTCCTGGCAGAAGAATCACTGTTACTTATCAGGAGACAGGGGGGAAGGGGCAAGTCAGTGGCAAGGTCACTGTTGTGCATATTGGCTCCCTGCCAGTAAGCAGTGACCCACCTGCTGGTTGGCAAGGTAAGGAACCTGCTCCTGGGCTTCTACATACTCATATGCATCTCTCCATCTGTCATCCAAGCAACCAAAAGACATTATCACAGTTCAAGGATAGATTCCAGCCAGAAAAAGGCACCCAGGGAGGCTAGTGAATCACATTACCTGGGAAGAATCCTGGGAGACAGATAGAGAACCTGGACAGCTGCATTTGGCCTGTGAGCCTGATGTTCCCTACCCCCAGTGGAAGCTGGTCCATTAGGGCAAATGGGACACTGACACACCAACATCTATCTGTCCTGAGCCAGCCATCCACCAGCCAGTTCTGTGGGTGGCTCTGACTATCAACCTCTTCCTTCTTAATGTGTGCTGCCCTTCTAGGATTCAGCAGAGAGGAGGATGGGTCAAAACCAGAGTTAGTTGGTTCTTCCTCTTATTGCCTGTGGCTCTACCGACGGTTGGCCTCCCAGCCTTCCACCCTACCAGTTCCAATGGACGCCACCCACCACGGCCTATCCTCTAACATAAAGCTTACAGCAATAATATAAAGAGCATTTTGAAATCCCTGTAAATTAATTTTAAAAGGTATGGATAGATTTGTGCCACCTTTATTTCCTCCTCTTTGTGTTCCCTGGCAACTTCCCTGGATTTGGACAAAAACGCTGAGCAATTAGTTGCACTTTAGCAATATGTTCAGAGCTCAAACAAAAACCAGAAACAGCAAGAGGTGGCATCTGAAGCAGGAAAATAAAGGAAGGGGACAGGGGGAGATTATTAGAGAGCAGCTAGCCAGGGTTTGATTTTACAGGGAATTCACCTAGCCTAGTTCATGTGTATTAAATGCTTTGTTCCACAGTACTTTTGAGAATGATAGACTTCAATATCAACTTGAGAAGGAACTGGACCTGCATATTTTTAATTGAAAAAAATACTTCTTTACTATCCTAAAATATTTGTTAACTTCGTGCCTACAAATTTACTTTGTTTAAGCAAGCTTGTTAGCATTTTAATGGCTTCATTGAAAAACAGTGTTTTTCATGGGCAGCATTTATTCAGCACACATTATCAAAACAATGCACCATTCTTTATGGATTATGCAGATTCTAATTATGCAAAGTCCTTCAGAGGAGAAGCATCCCTCATGGTATTCCAAGGGAACATCTCTCAGGAAATCAAGGCGCTTCAAACAAGACAGAGGCAGCCACAATGTGGAATATTACAGATCATGATTAGATGTGCCTTAAGGAAATGTAACATTTTTTGAAGGTAGGCTTCCCTCTGACGAGCATCTTTTGAAACTGGTATCCCTAAGCAACGTGAAATTCTTTGAACTGGAGTCACCCCGAGCAGTGTAAGATTTTGGTACAAGGCCAAAGCCTTACATACTGGGGTGGGGGTGGGGGTGCCTCTTCCATGCGATGTGAAGAAACTTTAAGCCTATACCAGATGAACTCTAATTAGTGAGCAGGTGGTGAGCAAGATAGTTTACCTGCATGGCCTTTATCTGTCAGGGTAAGCAAAGGTAAAGGGACCCCTGACCATTAGGTCCAGTCGTTAACCCGAGGTATGACTGTATGGGTAAAAAAAGGTAAAGGGCCCCTGACAGTTAAGTCCAGTTGCGAACGACTCTGGGACTGTGGCGCTCATCTCGCTTTATTGGCCAAGGGAGCCGGCGTACAACTTCCGGGTCATGTGGCCAGCATGACTAAGCCGCTTCTGGCAAATCAGAGCAGCGCACGGAAAAGCCGTTTACCTTCCCACCAGAGTGGTACCTATTTATCTACTTGCACTTTGACGTGCTTTTGAACTGCTAGGTTAGCAGGAGCAGGGACCGAGCAACGGGAGCTCACCCCATCGCGGGGATTTCAACCGCCGACCTTCTGACTGGCACACCCTAGGCTCTGTGGTTTAAACCACAGTGCCACCTTCTGTCAGGGTAGAATCCTTCAAATTTTGGGATTAAAAAAATCGCTTCTCTCTTCTTTTTTGGCAATGACATTATTCAGTCTATTTGAGTCCCTGTACTGACTACTTTACACACACACACACACACACACACACACACACACACACACACACACACACTGACTGCATCTCCAAAGCTCTCTGAGTCTGAATATAGGTTCATGCAGATGACTCTCATTTTAGGTCACATTGAATGGTTTGCTCAATGCCTCTGAACCCACAACTGTTGCTAATCCTCAGTATCCGATAATCAGAGGTTTATGCTGTCTCAGAAAAAGGGGGCTGCTCTTTTGACTATTAGAACTTTTAAGAGAGGATGTATTGTGTACCCTGTGGTGAAATTCCTCATTTTCTTTCCTCTTTCCTCGGATCCTGCAAAGGGGTGGGGGGGATAAGACCACAGAAAGAGCCTGGGCATGTAGAAAAAGTTAGCTTACTTGTGGGTTACTGATTGTGGCTTGCATATGTAATCTGAAAATTGTTTTCAATGCTTTAACTTCTAATTTTGATCTGGGGGAACTATTCCAGCAAACACATTTCCTAGATTCAAGAAGACTACTGAGCAAGGTGGGTCTTTGGACTGAATGTGGCGAATTGCACCTGAATCCCTAAACTAGCACCCGTGGGCAAGGCCAGCTCTGTTATTAGGCAGAGTGAGGAGGCTGCCTGAGGCAGTAACTGGCTATTAATGCGTTATTGAATTTTTACAGCCATGGATGAGAAAAGATACTTGTTGAATTTTCTACTTTGATGGCAGGGCAGAGGGGCGTGTGCTCTTCCACCTCAAGTGGCAAAATAGCTTGGACTGGTCCTGCTGATGTGTATGGAAGATTCCAGAACTCTGAATATGCCTCTTGCTTGCATGGATGGGCAATAGAAGAGGATATTTAAGTATCTGTAGAAACTAACCTACTGTACAAAGGTAACATTTATATTCATTGCTCCATCAACTTTTGTCTCTGGCCCCACCCCTGGCATGTGGCCCCTGGCAGATTGTCCAGGGTTGAATATGGTCCTTGTGCTGAAAAGGCATCACATCCTGGCCTATGACTTACCATATTGTTTGAATGAGGTCATTGTGTCAAGGAAAATGTTGCCTTGGTTGAAGGCCCTCTCTTCCTTCAACCGAATCCTGAATATGCACGCCTTTTGCAAATCATGCCTCCCAAAAACGTATAGTAAAATGTTGAATTGTAGATTATGTGTTCCAATGAATAAAGCTACAAATGACCAAAGGGAAACAGTTTTTCTTCCCTTAGAAAAAGTCCACTATAATTAGAGAAAGTTCATGAATGTACATTTTCAAATAATCCTCTCAGTCCTTTTTTTTATTATTATTTTAAAAAACCACTATCTCAGTAATATCCTCCTGATTAGCTAATACTTTGGATGTTCCAGAGAGCTTTAGTGTTTTCTTCTGGGAACAAACATTAACTGAGTGGTTAAATATCTGCTCTTTTATCCAGCAATTATAACCACCTACCTTTTCAGTGCTGATTATACTCATTTTCCCCCTCACATCATTAGCTTGTCTCAAGAACTTTCCCTCCAGTTTATGGAGAGAACCAATCTGAAGTTTCCAATTATGCCCAGCACATACTTACTACTTCTTAATGCATTTTTTTGTATTTTAAAAAGTCTATAATTTAAATATGTGGAGTTATACATTAGAAAAGGATTGGACAAAAGCCACATTAGAGTTCCTAGATTTGCACCCAGGCATTCTTCCTGTTCCTTTTATAATTGTGAATAAGCAAGGAATGAAATAGGTGTGGCTTCTTCTGATCGTTCCTTTGTCCCTTCATCTGCCACACACTTGCTGCAGTGAGCAGGAGTCCAGTAGAACCTGCCCTACCAATTGGCAGAGTGATGTGATCATGTCAGGAAGAAGATTCTGGGGATCAGGGAGCAGCAACGAGGTGCTGGGAGGCAGAGTTTTGTGTTTTGCCTCCTAAACTATTCTGTTTATGGTGGAACAGACTGTACCTTCACTGATGCTGAGGTGAAATTCAGCTGTTAGTCCAATCAGCTTCTGTACATGGAGGGGGGGGAGGTGTCAGTTTGCCTTTTATCTCAGGCAGCAAAATATAATGGGCACATCTATTCCCATTGACTATGCAATGTGTTGCAAAAGTGAAGGGCAGTGGATGTTGTACATTTGCCTCATTCTTCCTCATAGAAAAACAATAAACCACCCTCTTTTTATATATAAATTGACAGCTTTTATCCCCCTACATCCTGTGAGCAGGCTCAGAGGCAGGGCTGTTTTTCAGCCAGAACTCACTGGAACTCAGTTCCAGCATCACTCAGGTGGGCACCATTGCCATTATAAGAGAACCTGGGTTCATGGTGAGTTTCGACACCTCTTTTTCTAGAAAAATAGCTGTTCACAGGTCACCTCGTCACAGTCTTTCCCTCTATGACAAGATGTGCTTCATTTTTATTTATATAAACAATTTCTCAATTTGCAGCTATACATATATATTAACAAATGAAAATTATACGCAAATCTGTGCTCTCTCTTTTTGGTGGTGTGTGCGCATTGATGCATTTTCTCATTTGGGAGAGATGCATAAGTGGCTACTCCAGAACCAAGTTGCGACCAAGTAAACTGAAGCATAGCCCATCAGTCAGCTACAGCAGCATATCAAGTGCTCAATAAAACTCCTGTTGCTTATCGCCACCTGCAGCGGCCAGAACAAAGGAGGGGGTTGTCAAACAACTGGCAAATGAAAATACATGGCTTCTGGCCTGCTTTTAGTCGGGCAAACCACATGTTGTGGAGACTGGTTCTATTTCTGTCTTTCATTATTATTGATGACTCATCATGAGTCATCAATAAGCCGATGCAGAAGGGATAAAGAATTAAATCAGTGCCTCAGACTACACATATCAGTGACAGGCCTCAAGTTTGCAGTGGTTCCTTAACAATGCATGTCATTCCCAACCCCCATTTTGCTGAAATGGGGGAACTGCAGGGAGATTTCATAAAGCAGTCCTCTGACCTCAGGTGATGTAGCATAACCTCCAACATTTTCCCTAAGAAAATAGGCACGTCCCATTCCATAATGATTTTTTTTACTATTTATACCACACACATCTTACTGGGTTGCCCCAGCCATTCTGGCCAGCTTCCAACATATATAAAAACATAATAAAACATTAAACTACTTTTTTTTAACTTCCCTTTGCAGGATTGCCTTCAGATGGCTCGGGGGTCAGATAACTCCATACCCTCCAACATTTCTCCAATGAAAATAGGGACGTCCTATGGAAAAGCAGGACATTCCGGGATCAAATCAGAAACCAGGACAGCTTCTCTAAATCAGGGACGTCTCTGGAAAATAGGGGTACTTGGAGGGTCTGATGTTGCCTTGCCTGACAGTGCTTGTATCAGAAAGGAGCAGAAAGGGCCCAGTCCACATACCTTTTTGGGTGCCCCACCCACAACTAGTTGTTCTATTGCATGGTTTATTTAAAACTAGGGGGCATCAAGAAACAGAACTTGTGGATTTCATTAAAGGCCCCCTACTTCCTCCAGCTGGAGCCTTGCACCTAGAAAAGCAATCAGGGCAAGTTTATTTCCTGGTCTGAGCATTGCAGAGACCCACACTTGCTGGCTATAGGCAGTCTTCATAAAGCTAGGCATGAGATACAGGCCTTCCATATACCAGTGCTTAACATCAGTGTTTTAGGCCCACTTACAAAGAGACAGCTAATAAATGTGCCTAAAGAAGATGGGATTCTTTTTAAAAAACGTAGCAAGCCAGATGAAACATTCTGCTTCTGCTCATGCGTTGCAACAGCAAATTAAGACAGGTTTTCTAATGAATGTTTAATAACTTGGGGATTTAAGGTGTCTGCATTTTTCTGTGTGTAAGGCTATGTCTTTTGCATACAAACGAGAGCAAAAGAGGCCTTGGCAGGATGAGTGATGCACATTTGATTCCCTCTTATAACTCAAATATTATTCATGGCACCCTGCCTAGTCATTCCACCACTACCGCCTGCCTTTCCGCTGCCTGATTTCATGGTTAAAGTGCTTTTGGCTGCTCACTCTTCAGCTATGGAATTTGCCAGGGAAGCCTTTCATAGCCTCCTTTCTGACCTATGGTTTCCTTCTGTGGCAAGGCAGAGCTGTCCACTGCTTCTCATTACCAGGCCCACATTCTTTAGCTGGTTTGCCTGTATAATTTTTGGCACTGCAAAACAGACAGCAGGTTGGCAAAAAATAAACCCACACATATCTTCTAATGTTGGGAGACTACAAATTGGACTGGCCTTTTGCTCTTTCTGATTCCCTGTGGTATTATAGGCATTAATGGATAATAATTAACCATTGGAGAATAATACGTGGCTGGAGCACATTTTGAGCTTTTTAGGGCTGTATAGCCAAGGCACAAATGATTTAGGATAGTGTGGGATGCTTCTGCTGGCTCCTGCAACATTTCTGGTGACCTAGGTGTTCAACTATAGCTCCCCTAACCAAGCACAGTTTCATTCAAACACTAAGGGCATAAATAGAAAAGATCAGTGGGTGATAACTATATTTCCTTCTCAGCCAGGTTCGCCGTCCCTCCCAGAAGGAATTTGGGTGTGGGTGTGTGAACCTAACTCAAGCTACCTGCTTAGAATAACTCACACCAATACCATCCATTACAAAACTAGGCACTGAGATGAAGTACTTCGTATGGACTTCTACTGCTATATTTTGGCAGCTGTCATAGACACAGAAGCCCCATCAGATAGGGATGGGGAGGAATTGATTCAAGATTTCTCCTAAGCCCTAACTCAACTCTAACCACTGCTACAATGAGTGATGTGGAATCCCTGACCTTCCAGCTGTTGATGGGCTACAACTCTTGTCATGTTTGAGCACTAGTCATGCTGGCTGGGATTGATGGGAGTTGGAGTCCAACAACGGCGGGAAAGTTCTCTTTCCCAAAAATAAATAGATGGGGATCTATACTTTAAACAACCACATAAATTAGAAGGTAAAGTATCCCACAATCACTTCACCCCCAAGCCATGAAAAGCGTTATTTAAAAATGTGTGCCTCTCAGGTAGATTCTAAAGGCACAGGATCCTCACTAGAAATTAGAAGAAGCCAAACTTGTAACTTTACAATGCTTCTACACTATTTTTTTCTAATTCCAGTAGCTGTGCAACAAAGTAAATAGCACAGATGGTTCAATGGACTTATGCTTTGGTCTAGGGCTTCACGGGGGGGGGGGGGCAGAGCAGCCAGGTACACTTGGCCTGGGGCTTGGAGGGCTAAGCAAGCCAGTGGTGCCCACTAGGTACCAGCTGCTTTTTTGTTTGAGTTTTTAATTTTATTTTAACAAGACTCGCACCTCGGGGTCTCAGACAACTCTGCATGGGCCTGCTTTGGTCTGTTCCATAATTACATATGTGTCTCCCCCCCCCCATCCTGTCCCGTCTCTGAAAAGCTCAGCTGCACTACTAGAACCTTTCTGAGCACATTCACCATGGTTCTGTCAGAATGAAAATTAATGTAGAGCTTCTTCCTAAACTATGCATCAAATCAAGCAGTACTGCCTTATCATAGCTGACTAGAACATTTCCCCAGCAAAATCAGAATCACAAAAACTTGTGGAAGTGTTCCTCAACACCTGGAAAGGAAAGCAAGCCCAAACATGCTTCCCATTTCTCATTAATGTACATTTCTGTTTCCCTGTCATGTTTTAGAAAAGGTGCATGACATTTCTTTATCTCTGCATTTTTCAAATGGCTGCAGACTCTGTCTGTGACTATTAAACATACAGAGAAGATTCATTCTATCTCTAAAGTAGAGGTTGCAGCTCTTGCCGAAAATAAAAATCGAAGCAATGCACTGAAATGAATTCACTGGGGAAAACAAAGGCATTTTTAATGTATGTTGGGAAGTGGAAGAAATTGGTCAGAATGCTTAACTGAAAGTATGTGATGCTGAAAACAGAAAGCATTTTTTAAGGGAGGATTGTTTACAAGGGCAAAAGTATGTGCTCTTCAGTAGGAATAGATACAGCCGACTGTCTCCAAGCTCTGTCAATTTCTGATGTGCTTATTCCTAAGTTTTTTCCACCCCATTTCTGCATTGGCCTGCTATTCGTTCTTTAAAAAATAAATAAACCCATACTTATGTATTTAAACAAGTGCTTTTTTTATCACAAAATTTTCTGTGCTTTTCTGAGCCGAGATCTGTATCACAAAACTTGGAGAAGTGTGAAATCCGAAGGAGGTGTGAATTAGGTCTGTTCGCTTAAAAATACAGACCAAATGAAATTCTCTTTCATCCCGACTTTACTCTTGGGGAAAAGTTAGTGTAGCTTTTGTAAAATGGAAGTTATGCCTCAATAACTTTATAGGGTTCTTTGAGACTGATTATATTATAACACGTGCCACCTTTAAGTAAAGATGACTAACAAATGTATTATACTTTTCATAATACATTTCTTAGTCATCCTTTTAAAATGTTTCACAAGACTCCTGTTTTAGTAAAAGCAGAAGTAAATTAAAGGCTTACACTGCAGCCTCCAGACCTTGATTGTTAGGAGCCTAATTTTAAATCATTATTCATTTTTTAAAATGAGAAGGTATTATTACCTCTCGCTTTTCTATTCACTCCAGACATTGGGTTGTACTCAGCACGGTGCTAAGTGACAATTTCATCAGTGCAAGGATTCCTGCTTGCACAACAGAGCATTCTCTCCCTCTCCTCCCTCTGTGCTCCCCTTAATTCTGCTTTAGGTGTTTCCCCAACTTTCTGGAGCAGATTTGTGGAGGCTGCACTGATGGGAGACAACCAGTGGCTGGTGTGGTGGGATGGAGTCAGTGCCGGATTTATGTATAGGCTAAGTACGCTGAAGCCTAGGGCCTCTAAATCTAAGGGGCCTCACCAGCCTGCCCTCTCCCCAGTGCTGCAGTCTCCCCTCTCCCAAAATTGCAAACCCAAGACTTCATGCAAGGGCAGGGCAACTCAGGCCCAGCAACTAATAGACTCAGGGCTAGCCAGCGGGGCCCAATTTGAAGCAGTGGGGCGCAACTTGATTTTTTTAATTTTTCATTTTGGTAGGGCCCCAGTTCACAGCCAAAGTCTGCAAAATCTTATAGATATAAATAAAATCCATCTAGATTGCTCTGGTGCAGGGCCCCCCTTAGGAGCGGCCCGCGGGGCCCAATTTGGCCCCATTGCTTCAATTACCTTAAGGTCAGCCCTGATGAGACTGTGCAGGGGTTGGACTGACAAGCCCTGCACCTTCTAGGTCCCTGGTGTCACCATTCAGAGTACAGACTCAAGGAATTGTAATGGAAAATCAGTTTTGTCACCTCCCCCCCACCAAACCCCGGGATGATGAGCCCAGCCACCTTTTATTCGCAGGAGCATAAGCACTACACTACAGCATGGCCATAAACTTGTATGTTCAATTGCTGAAATATACACTCAATATGTAGCAATGGAGATTTATGTTACTGCTTTATGAATGAACACTGTGCTTTATGAATGGACTCTGTATTTTGTGAATTACCTAAGAGCCACCAATAGGGAGCTCTAGAATCTGATAGCTAACCAATTGGGTACTACCAAACAGCGACCACTATTGCTGAAAGCAGGTAACCAGCAGGGAATGCTTCAGCTCAGCCTTTGCACTGTTGCCTGAACACCCCCTGCTGTGCAGATAATGGAGAAAGCTTATAAATTGTATCCCTTCTGGCATCCTGGCCAACTCTATTATGCTGGTGTAAACCCTGGTGCACCAGAAGCACAGAACAGAAGCAAATAAAATCTGCTCATACATCAGCAAATGGTAAGACTTGTCAACCAGTTCTTCCAAAATCTTCCTAAATTATAAAGCTCCAAAAGACAGGCCAAAAGACAGCAGGTCTGGGAAGAGTGAGGCATACAATGGGCACCACCAGTGAAAAGTCCCTGCTCCATGTAACTCCTGCCCTGTCAGTTGATAGAGTGCCCACTTGCCCTCCTTCTTGACATGGAATGCTCTCTATTAGAGTCTCCAGGTCCAGTACAATAAGACCATAAGAAGGGACAGCAGGGACCTTGAAGTTCCCAACAGCTGTTAATCAAACAAGCAAGCAAGCACACACACACACAGGTCACCTTTCTCACAGTCAGGATGCCTATGTTCTGGCCAGGCCTGCACCCAATCTTGTTTTTGTACAATCTTGTTTGTCCTCAGTAACCAAAATTATATTATCAACATATACAAGCAGAAAAGTTGTTTTCCTTCATTTGCAAGGAATCGTACAAAACAAAGTGGCACTAATAAAGAAAATGTCCAGGGTGGCAACAGAAAGCAAACTAAAAATGCTTTTGCAGTTCATTAAAACTATCCAGCAATATCAAGTTATAGGAAAACTGGTGCTATTAACAGTAATACTTCTAGTTGGTTAATTGGTTCGGCAACTGCCATGCACATGATGTGTGATGCTAATTATTTTCCCTAAGAGTTAAAGGATAACTAATCAGAGGGAGCTACATGAGAGCTATGAGATTCAGGTGAGGGTCAGATGCCTTGTCAATCCCAGCAGGTATATAAGAGGACAACCCAGCCTGCTGAGGCCTATGGCCTGCCCAGGCCTGGTTGTCCTCTTATATACCTGCCCAGGTATTGAGCTCTGCAATTATAGCTACAAATTAACATATACTAGCTTACTATGCTATGTGAATTCATGTATCTTAGTCATAGTGGCTGATGTGGTGTGGTAGAGCTGCCTTCCACCACTGGTGTTTCTGTAGTCTACTGGGATAGGGATGAGGCAAGGCAGGGTGGCCTTGTAGTTTGGAGGTACAGGAGTGATTATTGTAACTCACTCTACGTGGGGCTGCCCCTGAGACTGACCCAGAAACTCCAGTGGGTGCAGAATGCCGCAGCAAGACTCCTTACGGGGTCCTCACCACAGGATCACATCCACCTGGTGCTATACCAGCTGCACTGGCTCCCGGTGGAGTACAGTATCAGGTTTAAGGTACTGGTTTTAACCTTTAAAACCCTATACGGCCTAGGACCCTTGTACCTATGGGACCGCTTCTCCTGGTATGTCACACGGAGGACCTTACGGTCTTCAAATAAAAACATCTTAGAGATCCCGGGCCACAGGGAGGTTAGGCTGGCCTTGACCACAGCCAGGGCTTTTTCGGCCATGGCCCCAATCTGGTGGAACGCTCTGTCACAAAGACTAGGGCCCTGAGGGACTTGACATCTTTCCGCAGGGCCTGCAAGACAGAGCTGTTCCACCAGGCCTTTGGCTGAGGCAGAGTCTGACCCCCTCCTTCTATAATTCTCATAGAACTCTAGCCCAATGGTTGCCTTTAATTTGACTCTGAATTGATTTTAAAATGAATTGATTTTAGAATGTATTTCAATTAAATGTTTATGATTTTATGTAAACTGTTTTTCCTGTTGTTAGCCGCTCTGAGCCCAGCTTCGGCTGGGGAGGGCGGTATATAAATATAATATCATTATTATTATTATTATTAAATCACAGAGTCTCTTGGGCTTGCCGATCAGGAGGTTGGAGGTTCGAATCCCCATGATGGGGGTGAGCTCCTGTTGCTCTGTCCCAGTTCCTGCCAACCTAGCAGTTCAAAAGCACACCAGTGCAAGTAGATAAATAGGTACCACTGAGGCAGGAAGGTAAACGGCATTGCAATGCACTCTGGTTTCCGTCACGGTGTTCTGTTGCACCAGAAGCAGTTTATTCATGCTGGCCACATGACCCGGAAAGCTGTCTGTGGACAAATGTCAGCTCCCTCAGTCTGATAGTGAGATGAGTGCCACAACCCCATAGTTGCCTTTGATTGGACTTAACCACCCAGGGGTCCTTACCTATACCAGTCTCATCCAGGTAAGCTGCAAAAACAATGGTGATGTAAGGAAAGCTCTGCAGCTCAGCTCCATCACACCAGCTGCTACTGCTAGAACATATTAATTAACTGAGCCTGCCAATACATGCCAATTTGTAACTATATTTGCAGAGTCCAATGCTGTTGTAATTCATCGCTCCTCCAAAATTCAGAGCATCCCTCGTGCTTTCCTGACAGCCATTAGCTGCAAATGTGTAAACCCAATGACAGTTTTGCTTCCTCCGAAGCACTGAACGTGAATGCTCAGCTCTGAGGCTCACAAGTTTTGGCTTGTGAAAGGACAACCTCATCTCTTTTTGCAACACAGTCACATAGTGATTGGGAATAATGCTCTACTAGCTTGCATTTTCCAGATTTTAGGCCTGGTATTGTGGAGTGGAAACCTGCTAGGGCTGGACCCAGGTTCAAATTGTACTATTCAGGAAGAAATAAGATGAAAATGTTAACTCAAATAATCTATTTGTAGTCTCATTAGAGCTTCTAAAAGCACTGTATAATCATCATGTAAAATGGAATGAAAAGCAAATCTGAGGACTGTGTATATATCCATGTGTATGATCCCTCAGAATATAGCACTGGCCAAAGTGTCTTTCTAAGTTATAGGATTAGTAGTTTTCTTTATTTCTTTTTATTCTTATGAGAATAAAATTGTTGAGTATAGAATTCTTCCTGATAATCTGGTTTTTCTTTTCTTTTTAAAAAAACAAAACTTTTTTTTAGAAAGTCTTTGTGCTGGGGGGGGGATGCTTAAAAGTATGCAGACAATATCTATGCAAGCCTTAGGGTGATGGCTTTAAGATATTCAGTTTTGGGGTCAGTGCATAGCTCCTGTTTTTTCCATGTGATCAGCACAGCCCGAGTAAAATTGGTAACAAAAAGTCACAACTGCAGATTAAATTATGAATAATTAGGAAAATCATGCAAATTAGTTCAATGTGCATAATGGTTTAAAATGTTGACTTTTCTTATTATGTGTTAAGGATTACCTTTGCATGGAATGTTAAGGTTTTTAGTTCTGACCACATACTAGGATTTTGGTACCCAGTGAAACCAGGTCTGAAGTGCTCCATATGCAGCCCAATTTGGTGTCTGAGTCCGCCTCCAATTCACTATTTGGTAATAATAATAATAATAATAATAATAATAATAATAATAATAATAATAATAATAATAAATGGTTATAACTCCCCTGCCTGCTTTTGATAGAAGTCGGTGGAATTTGCAAGCATAGCAGCCCTTCTAAATTACAGGCAAATGGGTCTAGAGGCTTTTGAGCTGGAAATCTTTAACGTTTGTTGTTTAAAAAGAAAATATCTGTAAGTCCTTTTATATTTTGTCCCATAATTAGATGAAATTTGCAGACAAGGTTTTGCATGCTGAATGCATGAATCTTGCCAAGTTTGAAATGAATAAATGCAGTGTGTTTTTGGGGTGGGGTGGGGGTCTGTAAGGGGCTTTGGATGTACAAAAAAGGAATTGCACTACCCCTCTCAACTTGTGTGGGATGGAATTGGTTTGAAAATTGCCGCTAGGTAAATTATTGAAAAGAACAAAAAGGGATTTGCTTTCCAGGTCAAATCACTCCCTCTGATTACAGGCTACTGTCAGTCACAATGGAACTCCCCTTCCCTTTCCTGACATGCTCATTAGGCTTAGAGAAAAAGATTTTGCTCTTACAAAGGTGCTCCCTCCCACAAGGAACTGGGATTAGACAGTGCTGGTCAAATCATTCCCTTAGATTTCAAAATAGACCTGTCAGTCACAAAGGAGCACCCCTGCCCAATCCTGAACCTGGAAAGGAAACATATAAGGCCATTTGGCCTGGTCCCCCCCCCCCCCCGTCCCCTTGCTCTGTATATGGCACTCAATGAACAATGCTACTACCATTTGAGTGTCAAATTATTCTTGTCTATTCTGGCCCTTAAACTTCGTTTAAAATCCACTTTCCCCCAGGAAAGTTTACTTGGCTTATAGTGTAGATTGTTATTTCCCAGATTGGTCTTTCCCTTCACTTTCTAACACAGTGTGTCTGCCTAAGAGGCCAACTATGACAAATATTCCCTGTGCATCAGACCAGCTAACACAAGTGCTTCATCTGAAGCCAGCTTGTCATCTTCTCCCAAAGCAAGCAGACACAGAAGCAGCAGCATCAATCAACAAGAAAGGGGAAAGCTTCCCCCTGGAACACTAGAAGAGCTTCAGCCAACAGAGTTCATTTTCATCCTGACAAAAATCTTGCAATGATTCGCTCCATGGGCCTTCAGTCTTCTGTTAATCCAGATGGAGCTAGAACTGTGTCTGAATAAAGCTGTATCACCAGATTTTTAAACAAACTTGCTCAGACTCTGATTACTTCTGAATGATGATCATTTTTATAAGATGCATTTGGCTATGTCTGTTCAGGATCCCCGACATAGGATAATACATAGTACCATTTCAGCTTTGATTACTAGGTTAGAGAAAAGTAAGCATGTGTACCTCTCCTATAATGCTTTGACCTGTTTGTGATCTCTGTCCCAAGAAGTGTTGCTAGTGCTTAAAGCTATGAACTTCCTCAATATTTGCAACTCTCTTCTGTTCCCCCACAAAAAAATCCTCTGCTAAAGTTATTTGCTTGGGCATCAGTCTCCAAATTTGCCTGAGGAACAAGAGAATCTGCTTTATACCAAAGCAGACATTGGTCCATTTAACTTGGTATTGTTACCCCAAGGATGGGAGAGCTTTTTAAGCTCAAGGGTTGCCTCTGGGCAACATTCTGAGGGTTATAAGAACAAAATAAAGAATTGTCTGTGGTTTCAAAAAATAATACTCTCCAGATGACCTTTCCTTAGCATTCTTCCTGATTTGCTTGCACAGAGCTTCAGCAGAGGTTAGACTAACCTGGTCTTTATGGAGCATTTGTTCTTATTTGCTTGCAGGGAGGTTACATGTCAATAGGCATTTATCATGATTTGCTTGCAGGGTGTTTACAAAACTTCCTGTTAAGAATTCAGTCATTCCTTTTAGTCCTTTGGTCCATCACTTTCCTAACCACAAAATGTCCTTAAAAAGAAGTGGATATGTTGCACCAGAGTGTTTTAATTCACTTTAATGGTTCAAACCCACATCTTTGGTACGTGATTGAATCCATTTCAGAGAATACTGAGTCTAATGCTGACCTTGGGCTGAATAATGGGACTTAGGGGTGCTTCTATGAGCTTCAAACAGTTGACTGTTTCCTGCAGAAGGCCCTATCTGCACTATACATTTAAAGCCGTATCATACCACTTTAAACAGTCATGGCTTCCCCCAAAGCATCCTGGGAAGTATAGTTTGTTAAAGGTGCTGAGAGTTGTTAGGAGACACCCATTCCCCTATAACCTCCAGACTTCCCTGGGAAGAAGGATGGGATGGATGAATGAGACCAAGCATCCCCAACCTTTGGCCCTCCAGATGTTTTGGACTACAATTCCCATCATCCCTGACCACTGGTCCTGTTAGCTAGAGATCATGGGAGTTGTAGGCCAAAACATCTGGAGGGCCGCAGGTTGGGGATGCCTGGATGAGATCCCTTAAGGAGAAGCACCTGCACAAATAGCCTCATGACACATTTGGTGCCTTTGCTAAGGTCATTAGACAAAGATTGCATTTCACTCCATCATACACAGTCCTGCCTAAGTTTTGCAATTTGTCATTCAAGCACTTCCACGATACGTATAATGAAGTCTCATATTATCCTAGCCATAGGCTAATGGTTTTTTTTTTTAAAAAAAGTAATTCAGTCAGTACTGGAGTGATAATAAAAATAGAGAGACATCACAAATGGAGAAGGAAATTGACTTCCATATAAAACATCTTGGCTCTGTACTTTCTTTGGCCATTTATTTTGCTTTGTGGTGTCTGGCAACTTGGCAGAAGAGGACAATTTTCTAATAGCTCTGCTGGCTGAGTGATGACTAGCCAGAGGATGGGCAGGAAGCCAAATGAGAAAATAGTTACTGAAATGCAAAACCTTCACCATGGCATCACGGGACTCAATCAAATGTAGATGGAACAGCCCCCAAAGCATATGGCCCAATCAGTCTTGGCAAAAACAACTATGTCTCTTCAAGCCACCCTTAGCTAGATTCACTACTAACCAAACGGTGAGTGGACTATGGTGAATCAATGGAACAGCCGAGTTAGAGCTGAAACACCATCCCAGCAATCAAGTTTATTGCAAAATAATTAACAACTGTCACAAGTTTTCATTTCATTTCATTTCATTATTTATTTATTTAAATATTTATACAACCTTATTGGGAGTCTCAAGGCAGCTGACAACCATTAACAGCCAAATAAAACAATGAAATAACAATAAGCTCCCCCAAACCCATTTCCTTGCTTCTTCTGCCCACTATCCTTCTCCCAGCTGATCACTGAGACCTAAGCAACCAAGCATGGGGCTGCCCAGGTCTGTGGAGGAAAGGGAGACTTTCTTCTTTCCTACCTAGAAGCTGCATTTGAAGGTGGTGGGAAGGCATCCACTCTCTTTTTGTGGAGGGTTCACAATTTTGTTTTGTTGAGGGAGAGCATCAGAAATATTGCCATCCTCCCACAGGGGTGACACTGTTTCCCCACAGGATCACTGTTGGTGGTGGCTGAGCCTTTCAGTGCCAGGAATGTGGCCTGGAGGTTTTGCTTTCTCCACTGTGATATTCTCCTCAGGTGTGTCACTTTACCATTCCCTATAAGAAGGAATGACACCTGTACACGCTTACCTAGGAGTAAGTGACATTGAGTGCAGTGAGACTTTGAAATAGATATGCAGAACACTGAGCGGTTAGCTGCCCGCAGTTTACTGCTTTTCTATTTTCCCTCCTGCGGTGTTGTTTTTACTCTAATTAAGTTGTCCACCCGCAAGATGCACTTAGACATTGCATAGTTTTAAGACAAGCTCTAATTACATTTTCATTTGTCAGGGAAACAAACGCTTCATACAGACACTTATTAACTGTTCTGAAAGGCATATATTGTTGTGACAAAACTCATCTTCATTTGAACACATCAAAATGGATTTTCAACATCAAGTGCTTGCAATAACACCTAATCTGCGGCGGAAGAACAACATATCCCTGTATTTGGTGTGCAGTGCATGTTGTGTTTACACACTGGCTTTCTTCAAAAGCTGGGAATGAAATGATGACTTTCATAGAATCATAGAATCATAGAGTTGGAATAGACCACAAGGGCCATCGAGTCCAACCCCCTGCCTGCAGGAAACACCATCAGAGTACTCCTGACATATGGTTGTCAAGCCTCTGCTTAAAGACCTCCAAAGAAGGAGACTCCACCACACTCCTTGGCAGCAAATTCCACTGTCGAACAGCTCTTACTGTCAGGAAGTTCTTCCTAATGTTTAGGTGGAATCTTCTTTCTTGTAGTTTGGATCCATTGCTCCGTGTCCGCTTCTCTGGAGCAGCAGAAATGTGACTGCAGTACCATACTACTAGGGAGAAATGCAGGGAACCATGACTAGAATGCCACAACTTGAGAATGTTTAAATTGGATAGGAAAGGGTGGGGGAGGGAGAAGAGAATGGGTTCCTAAGGGCTGTATGTTATTGAGGAAAGAATGAAAGCCGAACACGTCAAACGAAGTGAGCAATCTCAGGGGCCAAGCCAGAAGCTTTCAAAGCCAGGGTAGGGCATCGAGTGAATGACAGTGCAAGGAACTTTAAAAGGAACGTGGTGTGACACGAATCTATAAAAAGGGCTGATGCGGAGGAGAATCTTTCTTTGTGTGTGTGTGCGCACGCATTCCTTCCTGCAAGACAGCTTTCTTTTCCTCCCTCCTAAATAAAAAAGGTAGCATCTTCGGCAGATTGGAATGGGCTGGAAATTAGCACACAAGAAAACACAACTGACAGGTCTTTAAAAACAGAAAAGTGTAAATATGGAAGAGGTAGGAGAGAAGTTGTTTTCCATGCATGCCTTTCTGATTTCTCCACCTCAGTTCTCCTGTTTTAATTGCTGTGATAGATGTGCGCAGGACTTTTTTTTTTCAGCCAGATCTCTCCAGAACTCAGTTCTGGCACCTCTCAGGTGAGCACCATTGCCATTCTAACAAAACAAGGGAGGTTTTCATAATGGGTTCTGGCACCTTTTTTTTAGAAAAATAGCACTGTATGTGTGAGTGTATAAAATAATGGGTTGTATTCAGCTCAGTTTTACTCAGAATAGACCCAGTGAAGTTAGTCATGGTCATTAATTTCAGTTAGTGTACTCTGAGTAAAACTGGGTTGAATACTACCCACTAGGAAATAAGTAAATAATTTACTCTTCTTGATCCTGGGTACAAGATTCTGGCTTAGGAGTTATAGCTATTATTTTGACCATTCTGTCAATGTTGGAAACCTAATGATGGCAGCAGTGTATGGAGGGTTCATTCCGCCATATTACTCCATTTTCATGAAAGTAAACAACATAGTGTGTATGCAGGAAGGAAAGTGATGGTCAAACAGTGAATGCAATAACATCAAGCTTATTGATATGCAGCCCCCCTGTTTTGCCAAGGCCAAACGTAGGAACTAATATTTTTCTCCTGTTGTTTTCTTTCTCTTTATATCAGAGCTAATATTAGCATTTTTGTCCAAGGAAAGGTATTGTATATATTTCTCTCTGCTACTGAAAAGCTAGTTGTTTTAGGTGGGTGTTTTTATGAGAGTTATCTGCTTGAGCAAAACTCAGCCTTCCCATGATCCCATGAGGACTAGTTCAGACCTTGACTAGTCTTATTCATAAGGGGGATGTGGAACAGGATTTGTCTCCTAAGACTGAAATAAAAGTAGAAATGGTAGGCTAAATGTAGAATGCCTAAAATATCCACAGCTATATCATCTAAAGCGATTGGGGGATCTAGAATGGAGGGAAGGCCTAACCAACATAAAGTGGTATGCCTGCTTCCATTGAGCACAACAAAAAGTGCCAAAAAATACGGGGCATTCTAGCGATGGGCTCAGCTGGCATGGATCTGCTGGACCCTGAACCAGCCCCACAGCCATCACTTGATGGCATTGGACCTGATTCAGGCTTGCTCACTATACCAGCTCTATTCTTTGACTGCTCTCATGAACAACGAGACTGCAAATACAGTGGTGGCTACCCTGCTTCATCACATCCTGCTGGGGTTCAGAGCATTCTGTGGGCATCCATCCATCTGTCTTGTTGAGAAACAATGGAAGAGTGTACCACTGGGGTAAAGTCAAATAGCTGGAGAGACCAATATGGGAGAGATATGTTTGATTGCAGCTGGGACAGAAGAAGGCATCATGTTTTGCTGTTACAGGTGTACATGTCATTTCTTCTCTCTGCGCTACTCCCAGCAGTCATTCCTCCTCTGGTCACTCCTGTGGATTCATGAGCTGACTCTGTGTCTCCAGGCGCTGTAGTCATTTGCATGGATTCCCACACGGTGGGGGTGATGTTGCCAGCTTTCATGTTGCATTTGCAGGCATCTTAATGGCACAGAGTTGGTCTGTCAATGGGCCTAGTGTGTGAAACCAGCTCTCCGTAGAGCACGTCCTTGAGGATCCTGCCATCTTCCATTTTGTATACATTAACAAGCCAGTGTAGACAGAAATGTGAATATGCTAGGAATGTTCTGTAACCAATAAAGTTGTGGCCTTTTTAGCCCATTAACCTAAAATACTGGTCTCATGTGTCTTTATTCCTTAATATCTCGGGAGGGTTTGGGACCTTGCCACGCAATGTGGGCTTGGAAGAGCACATATTTGTTGGGGACTCTCTCTTGCCACGCGATGCCTCAAATCTTCCTGACACAGCACATATGGAAGGCATTGAGGCATTGCTCCTGGTGGGTTTGCCCATTACGCACTTCCATAAAGTAGTGTGCTCAACATGCAAGCATGGTAGAAATTCATCACGGTATTGAACGTTCATTCACATTCTCCCACATCCTTTTGGAGAGGTGAGCCATTGCCATGGCTGCCTTACCAATAAGCTTGCCCAGATAACCCTCAATGGAAAGGTTGTTGGTTATGATGGACCCTAGGTAGACAAAGTCACCTACCACATCAATTGTGTGATCACCCATGCTGGTGCATGGAGTGATGGCAACGTCCTGACCCAATGTCTTGGTCTTTGTCAGTCCAATGGTGAGGCCGAACTCCATGGAGGCTTGGGCAAAATGGATTGTGGGGCTCTGTACAGCTTTGTTGGAGTGTGCTGTCACAGCTGTGTCATCTGCAAACAACATCTTATGGATAAGAGCCTGCCACACTTTTGTCTTTACATGGAGATGTGCCAGGTTGAACACAACCACACACACACACACACACCAGTCGCTCCTTGAATGGAAGTACACATTTTCTTTAGCTGAGCTAAAGGCATATGTGAGCAACAGGGAGAAGAATACTATTTATAAATAAAATAATTTTGAAGGAAAGTGGAATTGCTTGGTAGATGGAGCAAGGAATAAATGTGTGAATGATGGAATCTGAAATATTTAGCTTATGGCTCTTGGATTGGTGGGTGGGGATTTCAGCTGAATTTTGGCTGGTCTCAGTTGTGCTTCTGTTACATCAATTGCTTTGCTTACTGCTCTAGATATTTTTGCACATGTATTTTTTGCTCATATGTATAATCCATTGCAGGGGTTGTAATCTTAAATCTCCATAAACAGTCTTCATTTCACTTCAGGCCACAGTGAATCATGAGTTTTGTAATCGAAAATGACAGAAATGCTTCATTCATGTATTTTATTTCATGCTACTTTATTTAAGGTCACATTGAATCATGGGTTTTGCAATCTAAAATTACACTTTATTGTTTTTGCACATGCATATTTCATTTTAGGTTATATCTGACATCATGAAATTTAATGCAAAATGCTTTAATGCAAACATGTTAGAAAAAGATTACTAATTAAACAATCTAAACTGTGGGGAATTTAAGAAAGAAAGAAAGAATCTGGTCAAAATGGAATGTGTGGCACATTTTCCAAACAGGTTCCAGAATGTCTAGCACCAATGTGTTCAATTTAAAATCTGAATGTTATAAAATTCTGCAGCAAAACAATCATGTATGGATTCCTAGGGATGTCTCCCAAATAGTATGCTCCATACATGCAGCTCACTATATACTGCTTTCGTATCTGGGGCTACAGGGAAGGCTTCCCTGTAGCCCCAGATACGAAAACAAATACCTCAGTCTGCATCACCTCAAAGTTAATTCTCATCCAGGCTCATTTGCACAGTGGCATGCAACAAGCTGGAATGTTTCCACAGGCTTTTCAGTCTGTTTAACGTACTACTCAGTGGTCCAAGAAGCCTCGGTCGCTTTTCCAGTCTATTAGCACAGCATTCTAGAGTTTGGGAAGCTTGTGCAAACTGTGCAGGCCATTAGCATGAATGTCAACAGGCTAGAGCGGCTGTTCAAGATTTTGGGGTCATTAGCATGCTGACTTGGTTCCTGGGCAAAAGTTTCTTCTAATAACGAACAGCTGCTCCAACTGTTAATTCAGCTTCCCAAATTGCTAATATTTACATTTCCAAACCGGATTAATGCCATGAAAGCAGTAGATCTACAATGTGCAGGAAAGCATATTGGGGGAAGAAATGCATTGGAAAGCTTCAGGGGCAACCACTGACAATAGGTAGTTGCATTAGGAGTCTGGAAATGAAGAGGGGATACACAAAGTATGGGATATAACTAGGGCCACTTTATGCATTGTGACTTAAGAATTTATAATATTCAAAATGATGGGTGAGGGTGTGGGGAGGATACCATACGTAAGAAATATTCCAAACTTCTATCAGGCTCCTAAGCCTGTTGTGGCTACTTGAGCCTACCCTGCTTCCACCTCTTTCTCCCCGGCACACTTGTTTGGGTGAGGAGGTAGGTTTTCCTGACTCTCCTTGGAGCCCTACAACTCTAAGTGCCTCAAAATGGTTTCATAGCCTAGTGTGCAGATCGCTGAAATCACTATCCACCTGAAAAGTGACTCAGGGTATTCACCATTTTTAGATACTCCCTTTCTTATGCACACCTGCCAAGTGACCAAAACCTATCAAAACAATCGGCCTAGTTATCAGACTCCCACCACCAACTGCTCCTGACATGCATGGCAGTAGGTAAAAATTGATCAGCCAACGACACAGGACTAAAAATTCCTCCTTGTCCCCCAACTATGGTGCCCAGCTAATCTCACACTTGGTCTATCTGCCGTGACTGTGCAGAGGGAGGAGAAGGCGGCGGCAGGTGGGCAAGGCCTTCTATATCCTCTGTCTACTCCTCCCCTCTGCTGGCATGCATCTTGGGGGCACACCGGAAGCAGCTTCATGCCCTTCCAGTTCACAAAGCAAACTTAAAGGAAGCAAAAGTCCATCTCCAGCTAAATTATGTGGTGGCTGGGCCATCCTATCAGCACTGAGTCCCTCCTTGCATTTCCTACAGTTCCTCAGCCATCCAGTTCCTCTGGGTGGGTAGGAAGGTCTCTGTATTCTTTCTCACTTTGTGTCTCACTGGTTCCAGCCTGGTGAGTTGATTCCATTGTCATCATTGCCTACCCTCCATGGGTTGTAGCCAGTGACGGCACTCCTCTTGCAGAAGGAAGTGCATGCAGTAGATCACTCCCTCTGTCTCCTCCTCTGCACACCCCTACAACCCTTCATATCTCCCACCCCTTCAGAGCAGATTGGGGGCAGAAGAGGTGTGAAGGGGGAGGAAAAGGCAGGGAAGTCCTGTTGCACAAGTGAAAGTTGTGACATAACTCAGCCCCAGATATTTGTTCCATTGAGGCATGGACCAAACTACCTGTCTATATTTAGTCAGTGCTATTTTTCTATAAAAAGAGGTGCCAGAACCCACCATGACCACCTCCCTTGTTCTCTTAGAATGGCAATGGTGTCCACCTGAGAGGTGCCAGAACTGAGTTCCGGCAAGCTCTGGCTAAAAAAAAAGTCCTGCATTTAGCACATTTCTTTCATCAGGGAATTCAAGGCATTGTACATGAGGCTTGGCTCCCATACAGACCCAGACCTCCTTAGCTTCAGCAAAAGTGGCTTAATCCTGTGATCCCAGAGCATATCTTGGGACTGTGCCAGTTCCTACCTGGAGATGCTGGATATCTATTGGATCAGTCACAGCACAGAGCTGCCAGGAAACTATTCATTCGACAAAATGCCAAAAATGAAAGCTTTTTTAATATATATAAAAACATATAAATCTAAAAATAACCAGTGAAAGAATACTAAACATGTATGCTTAGTTGTTAAGTTAGAACTTGCACAGAAATCTGGAGGTGAGACTTAGCTCGGCTTGTTCCTGGCATGTGTTATGCAACAGCATGTATTTTCATGGCTATTATGAAAATAGAATGTTCTGTAGCATTATATGAAAAGGCAGCTAGAATCATGCAATGGAAAAACAATACACTAAGTCAATAGGATGGCATTCTGCAAGTTAGATAAAGTCATCAGTCTCCTCATTGACCACATAATGATTTCTATACCCCCAAACTAGCAGTTTCCATAATGTCATAAAATCCATTAACCCTCTTCATAGCAAAAAAATGAAATGCTCAAAGCCTTTAGTCACTTTCGTCCTAATGCACATCCAATTATTTTAAAGAAAATAAGCGTATTACAAATAGTTGAAAGAACTATACAAAGCACATGGGGAAATGTCTAGAATAAGGGGGGGGGAGCGTTAGAAACTCTCTATTGCCATATATTACACTTAAATGGGAAATCAGCAGAATGGCACATTGTGACACAGTTAATGGGAAATGAAACTCATGATCAGAAATGAGAAATGTAAGTTGCTTTGGGTGCTGCAGACTTGAATGTAAATCAGCTTCATGCTGCAGTTAGTGTGGCTGAATGGTGCAGTGTCATCTAGAGAGCGGTGTTGATTACTGATTAAGTAAGAAGAACTGCAGATGTGCGTTGACTATAAATAAAATGTCACAAAGGCTTTTTTTTTTTTAGAAAAGGAAAACGTTATTCATGGACACTAGGAATGCCCAGGATTTCTCTAAAATCTCAAAATGGTAAAGAATAAAAGTCCTTTCTACACACACATGCACCGACCCACCCACCTGCACAGTTAAATGAATAGATGCCCAATTAAATTTTCTTGGGACTATGAGTGATAGAATAGAAAACCTTCATATTTAAATGAAAATACTAGTTATTGAAAGTTAATCTAATACAACCACAATCAATTAGCACTTTGGAAAAAAAATCATTTATGGTACTCTATTTTGGGGGGCAGCTAAGGTGAAATATGTTACAGACTGAGAAAATCTTGGTTTGAAAATCCCAGGCACTTTCTTAATGGCAGTAAAGCCAATACTTTAGCAACTTCTGTTCATCATCTGAAAGCTATGAGCAGTATGCCTACTTTATTCAGTCATTCATTTGATTTGTTTGTACCCTGCTGCCAACCTAGCAGTTCGAAAGCACACCAGTGCAAGTAGATAAATAGGTACTGCTGTGGCGGGAAGGTAAACGGCATCTCCGTGTTCTGCTCTGGTTCGCCAGAAGCGGCTTAGTCATGCTGGCCACATGACCTGGAAGCTGTACGCCGGCTCCCTCGGTCAATAAAGCGAGATGAGCGCCCAAATTGCTCCCGCCAGGCTGCTTGCTCCAGAGATGGTAGCAAGTATGCAGCATAGATCTGGGACATTTCATTTCCCCAAAGGATATTGTGGGTTTCATTATGATGCACACCTTTATACGCAGTCCCACTTGCTGATTGAGAGAGGAACCTGCTTGCCCCCAGCCCATAATATCTGCCTACCTCCAAAGTGAAAGTGGGATTTGCTCACTCATCTTTATCCTTCCTGTGGCACCAGCAATGATGCTGAAAGTGCCACAAAAGAATTCTATGTATAGCACAACTAAAAATTGGGATCCTCTAGCAGAGACATCACCTTGCCAACAAAGGTCCGTATAGTAAAAGCTATGGTTTTCCCAGTAGTGATGTATGGAAGTGAGAGCTGGACCATAAAGACTGATTGTCGAAGAATTGATGCCTTTGAATTATGGTGCTGGAGGAGACTCTTGAGAGTCCCATGGACTGCAAGAAGATCAAACACATCCATTCTTAAGGAAATCAGCCCTGAGTGCTCACTGGAAGGACAGATCGTGAAGCTGAGACTCCAATACTTTGGCCACCTCATGAGAAGAGAAGACTCCCTGGAAAAGACCCTGATGTTGGAGGGCACAAGGAGAAGGGGACAACAGAGGACGAGATGGTTGGACAGTGTTCTCGAAGCTACAAACATGAGTCTGACCAGACTGCGGGAGGCAGTGGAAGACAGGAGTGCCTGGCGTGCTCTGGTCCATGGGGTCACAAAGAGTCGGACACGACTAAACGACTAAACAACAACAACAAAAAGCCCCCCACTGCAACACGCTTAGTCCCTTGCAGGGAACATGCACAGGTCCCCACTGGCCTCTGAGCTCCCCCACTTTAATTGGTTTGTTCTTCTTATAAACCTTGGGGTTCCCTAAAACCTGATACTTTGCTTTTAACAGGAAAGCAGCAATCAAAGGAACTTTTGATGCAGGGCAACACTCTTGCAAAGACCCAAGAAGTCTGAATTATCAGGCTCATTTGCGTCATAGCTATTATTCAGATTTTAATTGCAAACATATTTTTTTTCACCTACTCTTGACAATTGGTGTAATTGTGAGCAAATAAATTAATCCTTACCTGGATGTAAGCACCATCTATTTATTCGAACATTTCTAGACTGCTTTTCAGCCCAAACATAGCCCCCCAAGGCAATTTACAATACACTATAATAATGGAATCATTACACAATTTACAACGTTATAACTAACATTATGCAAAGATTAAGAGACACAAGAGTATAGAAATTAAAACTTCAATATCCTAATTAAACACCGTTGGAATCCAAATAATATTGTTACATTATGGGAGAACAGGGATCTCCCAGATTCCTGTGTGCCAGATTCCCCCCCTAGATTCTTGGGAGTTGGGATTTAATCAGAGATTGAGCTGAGCTTGTTTTTTCTGCCAGACAGAGGAGCAGAGGAAGATGATGGCATACTCTCGATGTGTCCCATTTTAACCGGGACATCACAGAAACAACATTAGCCACCATGGTTCCATGACCTTGTCCCAAATGTTCCGAATCCTGCCCTTCCAATCGGTGGGCAGGATTCAACCCCCAACCTTTGATGTTTGAACGGTTGTCACTTTGGTCTAAACCAGTGAGCAACCTTACCTCCCTGATTGGTCCAAGGACTGCTTCTCACCCTGTTTCTGCCATTTTCCTATAGGTCATAAACCTCCAGGAAGACACATCGCTGATGCATTAGCTGACACTGAGCAAAGGCAGTCACAGCAGTCTCCTAGCTATCCAGAAGCAATGGGACCTACTTCTGAGTAAACATGCAGAGGATTTTTGAATAATGATATTGGAAAACTGCTACATTCAGTTACAAGGAAATTCAGATGGAAGAGATTAGAGGAAGTCAAGTAATATGTTTATGAAGTTGGAAGTTTAATTAATTAATTAACTTTTACTGTTTATGTGTTTGTGGTTATATTTTTTGTTATTTTTTGTTATATTTGTTTTATTTCTTTTTTCTTTTCCTTTTATTTTTGTCTCATTGGTTTTACAGTATGTGTTGTATTTGTTTGAAACTTAATAAATATTATTGGGGGGGGAAACATGCAGAGGATTGCACTGTCAGATATTTTTAAAAGCTGATGAGTGTATGTATCACAATACTCTGCAAGCTAAAGCATCGATGGTGGTTTAAAATTATTTGTCATTTCATTTGGCGACGAAAGGTTAACAAGAAAGTTAGCTGAAAGAGTGAGAGTATTCAGTATTGGAGATTATATGCATGTGTAATTTCACTTAAGTATGTGTGAGAAAAAGGAATGACTAGGATGATTATCACCACATAAGAGAATTCTGATTAAGTGACACTTGAGTAATTAAAATTAATTATTCACAACATTTAAATTGTGAAGTGCAAAGTAAGTGCCTGATTAAACTGTCAGCTACAGAGTCCTAGCTTGATTGGCGTGTATCAAGGCCCTACTTTAAACAATCTTTGTTTTTAATAATGGACGTGAAATCATCCATCAATAGTAAAAAAAAGAAAAAAGAAAGTAAATGAAATAAAATTTCTTTGTCTCAAGAGTGTGCTTTCTACTGTGCAAACAATGACTAGGTTTAATGTTTAGTCTATAATAAAAGCATTATGCGCGATTAAGTTTATGTTTCATTTATACTTACTTTTATTTTCTGAAAATGTTAATCGTTTCAGCAAATAACATTTACGAGACTGAAACAGGCTTAATGAACAGTAGAACTATTACTGAAAAGTATTTGTACATTTGCTATTTCCAATTGCGGTTGAACAAATTCAGAAACTGAGGGGAGGGGTCTAGGAAAGACTCAACTAGAAGTGTTATGAGACATTGGATATAGAAGACAAGCCCTGTAATCGAAATCAATGCACTAGACTGGCACAGCCCAGTCTCTATTCCACATAGCACACCAACAGAGCAAGCCTCAGCATCACCCCACAGTGTTTGTATGCATGCATAGGACTGCCTGCTCCCCGCCCCCCCCCAACCATTCTTCCTGGACTTTAACTTCTGCTTGGAAGGCTTTTCTGCTATGCTTACTCCTAGACTAGTAAGCTATGTAGCCACCTGGTCCTTCTCTGTGATGGCCCCTTAGCTATTTGTGTGGCGATCACACAGGGTCCCCGGATGTTTCACTGTCTATTGATCCCTGTGCCACCACTTTATTTCTCACTGCCACCACCCAGGCCCTATCTGGTACAATACTGAGTCCAGTCAGGGTTAAATTGGAACATAAACTGCTGTTTATTTATTGCAGTTTAACAAGCGTGTAGTTTCATAAACGGTATCGATCAATTACAATCATGGGATGCCTATCCAGACCTATAACTTCCGCTACCTGCTCTCACTCACTAAACCATCTCTCAGATATTTCCTTGTCTTCCTAGCCCCTAACAGTTCCTGACTCAGCTTATTTCACTACACTAACTCAACCTACCCACAGACTCTATCCCAATTCACTCCCACTCCAACCAACCACCCAACTCCCAACGAACTCCCCTTTCACCCCTCCCAGAGCTGGTTTTATAGTCCCTCTGACTCCACCCCCCTGGGATTCTGATTGGGTAACTGGTTTAACTATTTCACCTCCAGCACTCTCATATGTTAACGTCACAATTTGTACCTATGGAAATTCATATTTTCTCTGCGTGCCACATTACAAACCAGTCAAAGTTGCCAACTCAGGTCAAACAACCCTGGGAGTCTCTTTAAAAAGCAAGCAAATCCACCTTAGAGGATTTATTAGACCAGGCAAAATGTCACAAAATGATGTTCAAAAGATTGAAAACTGGGTCACATCCACACTCTATGCTGAAAAGCATTCTTATCCCACTTTAAACAGTCATGGCTCCTCCCCCCCCCAAAAAAAAATCATGGGAACTGTAGTTCATTAAGGGTCTGAGAGTTGTTAGGAAAGCCTAACAGAGCTGAAGTTGGAGCACCTTTAAATGTATGGTGTGTAGATCATGTGAGCAGAAAAAAAACGGTTTGGCTATATGAAGAAAAATAGAGAACTAAGAAAAGAGAGTGCGTGTCACTCAAGGGCTTGGCAGCTTTATGAGAAGCACATGTGGTAGAAAACTTTAAATGAATCAAACTGAACACACACAGAGCTCATGCGTCAGGTTACTCTTTGATGGTGATGGCAACAAAATAATTTTGTTTTTCTTTGCCACCGTTGCATGTGATTTTGGCTAAAGGGCATCACACAGGGTGCTTCTGAAATTTGAAAGCCTTGAAGTCCAGGGTGCTGGACTTGAAGGGCCATTGGTGTGATCCAGCAAGCTCATCTTATGTTCTTAGGGAGAATTGTTGGCCTGGAAATAAATCACCACTCTCATATGCTAGAAAGGGGGAAGAAAACAGCTGTGAAAAGATGAGCGAGGGTGTAAGTGGCAGGCTCTTGTTATATTAGGAGGGAGACATAAACCTATTAAAGCCATATTGATAGGCAGAGGACACTCGCATCATTTCTCTCTTTGGAAATGTAGGAGCTAAGGTTCCATGCATATGCCCAGATCTTTCAGGCGGAACGTGTGTTTTACATGTTTTAGGCATGAGACTTGTGAGGATGACCTATGTGTGTGTAGTTACAGTAGGTAGCCGAAACAAAATAAAAAAAATCCTTCCAGTAGCACCTTAGAGACCAACTAAGTTTCTTATCAGTATGATCTTTCATGTGCATGCACACTTCTTCAGATACATTCTTCAGGTGTGGGTGGGGATGTGATGGAAACAGAGGTGGTGGCCACAAACTGTCACAACCTTGAACATTATGACTCTATAATGTATAATTACATGTTAAAGTGTTGAGAGTAATCACAATCCCTAGAGCTGCATCAGGGTAGACAGAAACAAATGAATATTTGTAAACCATGGGAAACTGACCCTTAGATTAAATTAAGCGGATTTAGTCCCACTAGAAGTCAACAGCACTAAATCAGCTTAAACCTTTCAAAGTGTGTGTTTGTTTTTTAAGAGCAAACTTAGATAACCACTTGCCTTTTAGCTGATCTGATACTTACCTTCCCTCCAATAAACTTCTAAGGCAGCCTTCCTTAACCTGTATGCCCTCCAGATCTTTTGAACTCCAAAGTTAGAGTCCAAAGTATCTGGAGGTCACTAGGCTGGGAAATTCTGGCTTAGACAGGAAATGTGGTTTAGACAGGAAATGTGATTTTTGTTGAGATTTGCCTGGGTATTTCAACACATTCAGCTCTGGTTTAATTTAAAACTCTCTTCAGCCTTCTTTCTCTCAATTGCTTGCCTAGTATTTATTTATTTATTTTAAAATTATTTACATTTCCTGGATGTTTGTGCATTCACATGGGCACAATATGCTGAGCCATTCCCCCTGCCTCATAGATGCCTTCCATTTGCTGCTATAAAATACTTTGCTTTGGTTTTCTCTTCCCTCTCACTTTGGATTGCAGGTGTCTGATGTTGGGGAAAATTGAAACAATTAAACAATGAGGTTGAAACCATCAGGGAAAAAAGTGACTGATTAGTTTAATTCATGCCTGTGCCCACCAGAAACTTGATGTTTATACTCCAAATGTACACCAGGTTCATAAAAAATTTATTTCAAACATTTCTTAGATTGCTTGGCAAAGTAAATTCCACAAGAATGTATGTATACAATGTCAGATTACTGTACAGTTTAAATTTTGCTGCTCTCGTTTTCAGAGATTCAAAATTAGCTTAAAACACTATTATTTTGCAAATGCATGATTATATAAATCATCTGCTATTCCTTGTTCACTGGAATGTATTTGTTAAAGGTGACACCATTTATCTTCATTTTCCAGTTCATCAGAATGCTTAGATATATAGATATGCTGGTGTGTAACATCCTATCTTCAAATCCTAATTAAAGATGTGTCCTGTTTGGCATTCACATTAAAAAGTATCAACCTGAAATACATATAATTATAAATTGAATGGGCACTTGAATAACTCCAGTGCCTTAGTTCTTAGAGATGCCATTGCCTAAACTTTATTTTAGAACATTTATATACTGGTCATGTGTATAGTGTACAGAAAACCAAATATAAATATAACATATACTCCCAACAGCTTCATACAGATGTTAAATAGCACTAGGTACAAAATAATGCCCTCTATAGCATAATTGCCAGGAGCTCAACACATAGTCCCCCTGTGCTACTTTCTGGAACCAGCCCTACAGGTAAAAGTTGAACCATTGAAGAACAGGCACAAAGATGATCCAGAAGATTATTTATTTATTATTAGTTTTTCTATCATTGCCTTTCTCCCAGAGGAACCCCAGGTGACCTCATGGCTGATGATATCAAAACCCATTGAGAGATCAAGGAATCTCAATGGAATCAAGGAATCAATGGATCAAGGAAGAGTAACAGCATCACCCTCCCCCTTTCTCTCGTCTGATAATATTATCCATCAGGATAAGACCGATTCAGTCCCAAAGTCAGGCCCAAATCTAGTAAGGGTCAAGATAATGGATTTCATCCAAGAGTAGCTGATCCACCAGTACCCTCCTAAGCAAACGTTTAATGATAACATCCCTGGTCAGAAGATTTGGGACAGATAAAATAAAATACTTCTTCATACAGTGCATAGTCAGGCTATGGAACTTGTTCCCCAAAGAGGCAGTAATGGTCACCAAATTGGGCAGTTTTAAAAGAGGATTAGCAAAACTCATAGAGGAGAGTGGCTACTAGCCATAATGGCTATGCTCTTAATTCCCCAGTTGAAGGCAGCAATGCTTCCCAATACCAGTTGCTGGAAACCATGGGAGGATAATGTTCTCTTGTGGTCAAATCTTGCTTGCGGATTTCCCACAAGCATCTGGTTGCCCACTGTTAGACTAGATGGGCCACCAGCCTGAACCAGCAGGTTATTCTTAGGTTCTTATGGCTCCGGAAAATTTAGAGATGGGCAGATTCATTTGAGTGTGATTTGCTATATAGTGGTACCTCGGGTTAAGTACTTCGTTCCGGAGGTCCGTTCTTAACCTGAAACTGTTCTTAACCTGAAGCACCACTGTAGCTAATGGGGCCTCCTGCTGCCGCCGCGCCACCAGAGCCCGATTTCTGTTCTTGTCCTGAAGCAAAGTTCTTAACCTGAAGTACTATTTCTGGGTTAGCGGAGTGTGTAACCTGAAGCCTATGTAACCCAAGGTACCACTGTACATACAAAAAACATTGATTAATTAAGAGAATGTCTCTTGGCTTTCCTCCTCAATTTCCAACAATGTCCACCTACCATGTTCTGGGAGTGGCCATGACTTTCCAGCACCATACTTTCTGGCACGAAATGAAGCCTTTGTGTTGCACTCCAAAGAGGTACAAGGGGGATAACTAGATCCCCTCCAGCAGTGCTGGTTGCGGCCCATGAACTACTTTCTGGGGTTCAGTGGTCTATGCATTGCATGCTGATCTCTAGGCATTTTATGCTGCCAGTAGGCTCCTTCAGACTCACTGGAACCTCAGTGAGTGAAACAGGGCAGATGGTAGCCTCCAGGGCAGCATGACAGGTTGGCCTGCTGCACAATTTAATTGAACAGCAATGATGTAAACCATATGCTGCCCGCTGTCGAATCATAAGCCTTCTGAGACTGGTATCACACGTCCCTTTTGGCCTGTGATCCTGATAAATATTGAACAATCCCCACAACATAATTCTCCATGACTCTTGTCACCTAAGAAGCTGATCCTAGTGTGTGTGTTTTTAATGCCTAGCCACACTCCAATAGAATGAAGCCACTGATATAGCCCCTTCAAATATTCAAATTAGTCAGTCCACAGTAAATCCATTCATAACAATTAAACCCTTATGTATGCCTCTAGTTTCTGCATTATTAATTTTTATTGTTAATTATATATCTGTGCTTCCCAGACTTCTTTCTTTAATGTTATTAATATTTGCTGGGCTAAGTAAGTGCCTCAGTGTACAATCTTAAGCATGTTTACTCATCAAATTCCCATCAAGTTCAATGAGGCTTACTGCCAACTACTAAGAGTAGAGGTATTATAGAATTCCAATGAAAACTGAAGCACAAGTAGAAATTGTTTATTCATACCATGTCTTGAACAGAAATCAATCCAGCAAATAGGAATTATATTTACAGTTGTTGTTGCTTTCAGTTTCCAAGCAAGACCACCGCTGCATGGTGTTTCCTTTACATTGAAATGAATGGAGTGCCATACTGTGATGGCAGCAATTTATGTAGGTTAGGTAAATTATGTAATTTTTTCACTGCAGCAGTGATAGTTTGGGGTGGAATATGAACTGCAGCAGAATGGAAACCGTGCTGCATGCAACAAATAAAGGTCAGAACAGAAAACAACGCTTTCCTACTTCTGAAAGGTTGCTTCTGACAGATAATGGTCAGAAAATGATAACCGTCAGCATCATTTAGGAAGAAGATAATGTGAAACCCGTTGTTGCATGTAACAACTGGCCTCATCTAACTGTTACTGCACCTGTAGCTACAAACTTGCATAAAGGCTACACCACATGCTCTCTGCAGATTTATTTCTCTTGCTCCCATTGCATGGAATAATGGCACAAAACTTCAAAGGCACGGGGTGGGGGAAGAGTCAGAGAACAGCCAAGAGGAAGAAAAAATCCTGTGCTTCACTAAGAGCAAGAAGTGTGTTACTTTAGATGTGCACATTAATAGCCTCTCTGCTGTCATTCTACAGCCCATTGCATGAATGAGTGCAAAGCTTCTCCCGAAGTAATGGAATAATATCCATTCCTGGTGTATTAGAAAAATGGGTAGCCAATCATGCACCAGACCTTTACTTGGAACCTGTTCATGCATTACCTCTGATAGTGCTCCTTTTTGTCAGATGGAAGAGGGGTGCATGAGTGCCATTTAATTGCACTGGTATACTTTTCATACAATTCTTCGTCTTCAACAAAGGGGGAAAATTTATGAATATCAGATATTGGTGTGCAGCACCAAGGTTTTTTTACATGAGGGGAATGGAACATCCTCCTCAACTTTCCACAGGGGAGCATGGCAATGCAATTCCTGTTTGGCTAAAGACTATAAATTATTTCTTGGAATACAGTTAAAACTAGGACTTTGCAACCAATTTCTCAAATTTCCAAACCAAAGCAGGCCAATTTGTGGCAGTTCTAGATTAAGCTGAGGCAACTACAAATAACTACAGAGTGGGTTGGGGGCACCTAAATCAATTTGCAGCAACTAAAAACCAGTCTCTATAAAGCAGGGGTCAGCAAACATTTTCAGCAGGGGGCCAGTCCACTGTCCCTCAGACCTTGTGGGGGACCGGACTATATATATTTTTTTTGGGGGGGTGAACGAATTCCTGTGCCCCACAAATAACCCAGAGGTGCATTTTAAATAAAAACACACATTCTACTCATGTAAAAACACGAGGCAGGCCCCACATCCGCGGGCCAGATTTAGAAGGCAATTGGGCTGGATTCGGGCCCTGGGCCTTAGTTTGACTACCCATGCTACAAAGCCAGACAGACTGCCTCCAAAGTGTTGCAATTATTAGTTACACCACCACATAAAGAGAGCAACAGGGTGGGGAAAGGAGGAGGAAAGCAGCTGGCATTTGCCCATTGAGTGCTCTAGTTTCTAATCCAGGACTGGAATCTCACCCAATACTTTCTAATCACAGTGCTTGTAGGGGGAGTGGTCTGAAAATGCAGCAAACTTGCACTGTCTTCACTCTTTTCTAAGTTCTGTCTAATAGAAAGAGTTTGGTGGCATTTGTTCACTTTGTGTTTTGTTCCCTTCACACTACCCCACCAAGCCTTATACCTTTTTGTTTCCTATATTTTACCAATAAGTCTCAGTTTCATCCTTATATTAATTTTGTTGTTGTTGTTGTTGTTGTCGTCGTCGTTGTCATTGTTGTCTGTGTCTTAGTAGTGCTTACTGTGTCAGCATCACTCACTACCTTCTGCCCTTATTGTGGCCTTAGTGTATAATGCTATATTTGCATTTTATTTACATCTGTTCAGTTTTCTGTGTCTGTCTTTGTTAGTATTGTGCATGTGTGCGTGCGTGACTAAATCTTGTGACTTCAGTATATTAAATCAGATTTGGATCCAGATCTCCATGTAATCCTCCAAATCAGATCAGGGGCCTCACACAGCCCTAGTTAAAACATAAAACTGTGCTTGCAAACAAGGCAGCACCTTCCGGAGCTTTTGCTCACTGATCTCATGAGTTCTTGTGCTCATGGTAAATTATAGATGTGCACCATTAGATACTCGACTAGTAGGTGAACTGCATGCTGGGAGTTGTGGAGGGCAGAGTTGGAGCGGTTGTAGACTACCTGAGGTAATTATAATTTCAGTTCTTAATGCCTTGAAAAAAGAACTTCCACCTTTCTTCCAAAACCCAGATGAGCCTGTGATTCTGTTTACTTCTTGGGTTAGAAAGTTTGATACCTGTGTTTTGGCTATTCATGAGAAGGATGCTCTGGGCAGTGTGCATTACCCATGAATTGATTGGAAGCAGAAGCTCAGAGAATTTTCTATAATTTTCTTGTGGTGGATAATAAATATGAGGCAGCTTTGACTGCTGTAAGGAACTATTTTGTGCCTAGAGTTAATATTGTGGCAGAACACTATAAATTTTGCGTGCAGGGACAGAAGCAAGGAGAAATCACAGACTAGTACTTTGCTGTTTTAAAGGAAAACAGATTTAATTTACAATTTGGGGAAATGATTTGAGATCAGTTGATAGAGAAGACAGTAATGTCTCAAATCAAGGGGAACCTTCTGGTAGAACCTGATCTTACCTTCCAGAAAGCCAAGACTCAATTGCAGCTAGACAGAAATGGCAGGGGCAAAGCTGGAGAGTGCATATATGACAGAAACTATGCAGGCTGGGCAGACAACAACAAAATGTTTGGACAAGTTTAAATAAGAGCCCATAGACTACAAAATGTGCACAGGCACTATTATACTGCTGTGAATCAGAACAACATACAGTGGTACCTGTAGTGCTTCAGGTTAAGAACTTTGCTTCAGGATGAGAACAGAAATCATGCTCCGGTGGCGCAGCAGCAGTAGGAGGCTCCATAGGCTAAAGTGGTGCTTCAGGTTAAGAACAGTTTCAGGTTAAGTACGGACCTCCGGAATGAATTAAGTACTTAACCTGAGGTACCACTGTATAGGCAATTGCCCCGGAAAGAAAGCTGAATGCAGACCATGCAAAGCGGGGGACAGGCATTTTGCTTTGTTGTCCAGATTCAACAAAAGTTTACATGTGGATGACCTTGACAAGGCCTCTACACTGAACAGAATGCCATGCTTTGTTAGAGTCATCTGTCTTAGCAGAAAGGCACTCCCAGGACATTTACCCGGCAATCACCATGTTGCCGAAGTCTATTTGCATGCAATACTTTAGTAGCCTGAGAACCACCAAATGCTGTGTATAAATGCATTTAAAACAAATTCATCTTTCACCACCACCCATGAGAAGCTCTTGCACTTTTCCATAACTACTTTGCATCCATGCCCTGTGTACTGAGGAAGAGAGTTAGCTTTCCTGCCCAAACGAATAGCCTTAACCATTTTTATTTCTGTCCACTGCAGGGACAGACTGATTTTGCTGAAGCAGAGGGACCATCATTTGCAATTGCAGCTTCAGTTCTGAAATGGGGCTGGAGTGTAGAGATTTATTTAACAGCCACACATAGTATTATTGCTACCTTGAGCACTACCAAAACTTAACAAAGAAGATTGCTCCTAATGAGTTTGGATTGCCACTTTTCTACTTTCTATTTGATCAATGAGAAGCTATAAACATTTGGTTTAGATTAATAGTCACGTTGAATTAGAAGTAAAAAGATGCATAGCAAATCCTGATCAGACCAGTCTTCTTGCATTAGACTTAGAGGCACCTAATGCAAGCTCCTGAGCTCAGCTTCAGATTTAATTCCAGATGTCCTTTCCTTCTTGCACACGTGAATAAATAGGAAAATGATTTCCGTTAGAGACGTGGCCGTCTCAGCAGAAATGCAATCATCACAGTGCCTAACTGTTGTGTGTACACTCTCTCTAACTCAATTTTCTTGGCATTATTTAGACACGCTCAGTGCTTAAGCCTGATGGAAAGACTTCCCACCCATACCAATTAACCCAAACCTTCAATAGCAGCCTATCCTGCTGCCCTTGATCATTCCTTGTTCTCTTCACTTGTGCTGCGTCTGACTCCCTATTCGGAATGTGGTGGCGTTCTTCCTTAAAATGAAAAAAAGCAATCTTCGCATCTATTTGTAGGAAACGACAGATCTTCGGAGAGCACAGAGCTGCACTGTTCTATATCACAGGCCTAGTTTAAGCAACCATTTGCTCCTTCACCATTTGGTTAATTTCTATACATGCCAGTACTGATCTGTCAGCGAAAGGGTACATGACAATGCCCCTTAGATGGTATTGGAATAACCAGCCTTGAATCTATTGATGCAACAAATTCACAAGGATTCTACAACCTAGAAGCAGTAAAGACACTGCAAATGGCACAAATCTATTAGAGTTTTTCTTGGGAGAAAAGCAATGACAAGCAATGACAAACCTAGACAGCATCTTAAAAAGCAGAGACATCACTTTGCCAACAAAGGCCCGTATAGTTAAAGCTATGCTTTTCCCAGTAGTGATGTATGGAAGTGAAAGCTGGACCATAAAGAAGGCTGATCGCCGAAGAATTGATGCTCGTGAATTATGGTGCTGGAGGAGACTCTTGAGAGTCCCATGGACTGCAAAAAGATCAAACCTATCCATTCTTAAGGAAATCAGCCCTGAGTGCTCACTGGAAGGACAGATCGTGAAGCTGAGGCTCCAATACTTTGGCCACCTCATGAGAAGAGAAGACTCCCTGGAAAAGACCCTGATGTTGGGAAAGATGGAGGGTACAAGGAGAAGGGGACGACAGAGGGCGAGATGGTTGGATAGTGTTCTCGAAGCTACCAGCACGAGTTTGACCAAACTGCGGGAGGCAGTGGAAGACAGAAGTGCCTGGCGTGCTCTGGTCCATGGGGTCATGAAGAGTCGGACACGACTAAATGACTAAACAACAACAATTAGAGTTTTTACCCTAAGCAGTTAAGAGTCTAACTAATTAGAGAAAAACTCAGTTTTGTATTTGCAGAAACAGTAATCAGTTGAGACAGTTTGAGTGAAATAACGAAGGAGAAATAGGGTACATAAGAAATTTCCAGGAAACTGCAGCCAGTATCCATGGGCTGATATATGGAGCTGTAAAAAGTGAAAATGTCTTTTAGGCTGCAGTCCTGGACCTACTTACCTGGGAAGTAAGCCCCATTGACCTCAAAGATGCTTGTTTTTTCATATCTATATAGAACTGCACTATCACTCTAGCCTAGCAATTGGAAACCTCCACCTCACAAGCCTAACTATGCCCGACAGGCCCCCTCATTTGGCCGTGAGGCTGTTTTGTGGAAAGAGGCTCCGCAGTAGCATTTATAGTATCCTGTGCAGCTTTTTTCTCTCCCTCTGGCAAGCAGAAGACAAATGTTAAGCCAAATAAGCAAATCTATACAGATGTGCTTGATTTGAATAATTTATACGGGCTGCAGAATCCCGCTCTCCATGGACTTGAATTTGTAGTTACCTTGTCATTGAATGCTGTGGAAGGTTTTAGGACTGAAGATGCACATTCCTGTTGAGCTGTGTGTTTGGCTGACAAGACACCACATTTACCTCTGTCCACAAAGTACTGCAGGAAAGAGAAAGTTAGCAAGAGTGCCAAAGGCAGTATGTGACTGCCATAGTCAAACGAATGAGAAAGCGGAACTATAATTATATGTAGCCATTTTGACTCACTGCTTTTTTAGATAATCTCTATATTTCCCCCAAACTTTTTGGAATTTTTGTTTAGATTGTCCCCTAATTGTATCCGTCATTTTGGCCAATTCAAGGTAATCAAATAATTTATCTTGCCACTCTTTTTTTGCTTCTATTAGGCTGCTGAATGAAAAAATAACAATAGGGCAACTGACTTTCGGGTTTGGTGGGTGTGCATCAGTAAACGAGGGGACTAAGACTAAGAGAGCTAAATGGGGGGTGCTCGTGTAATCTCACTGTATACAAGTGACAATAAAGTATTTCAAAAAAATCTATCTCTTTTTTCCCATTTTTTTGGGCAATTAAGTTTCTTGCTGCCGATGTTGCATGAATATTCTACAGGAATATTCTCTTATTTTCACTTTCAATGTCAGAGTCTAATATGCCCAGCAGAAAAGCTTCTGGTTCTTTTAAATAAAGGTTTGTTTAAATATTTTCTTCAGCTCTTCATATACCATATCCCGGAAGCTCTTAATTTTATTACTGGTCCACCAAATGTGCAGCAGTGTCTCCTCTGCTTGATTACACCTCCAACACATTTTGGATTTTGTTTTATACATTTTGAATATTTTGCTAGGTGTTATGTACCATCCATAGAACATCTTTAGAAAATGTTCCTTTATGGTGTCACAAGCCGTAAATCTCCAATTCTCATTCCAAATTTTTTCCTAATTTCAGCAGCAACATACCAAATCACTTGCACTGGGCTTTATGAACTGACCCACATACACCTGCCATCAGTGTGAGCATCTCACTGTTCACCCGAGAGAGAATGAACTTTTATAAATGCTCACAAAAGGTGAGTGCCTTCCTTCATCATATTCACGTTCCCCATAGGGTCCATTTCCCATGTGGGATTCTGGGACTGGTAGTCCCAGTCTCTGGCATGAAAAGATGCCCCACTAAGGTGTCTAACTTGTGCGAAGCTTCTAGTTATACAAACTATTTCATGTGGGTTTAAAAGTTTCTCTTTTAATAGATGTTTTATAGACACTGTCACATAATCATATCATTCCCCTTTCATAGTCCTGACGAGAAATATGCTTTATAGTGCTAAGAGGGATTACTATTTAAAATGAAAACCATGGTGCCACCATGGGTATATTTACACAGCATTGTGCCTTAATTATTCTCAAAGCAGACATTAACAAATGGCTAATTAATTAGCAGATCTTTTGCACAGGTGCCCAGTGTTTATAAAAAAAAAATAATGAAGAACCAGGATTACTGTAAATGTCACTTTGGAATCTGCTGAAAGGAGGTAAGTGAAGTGCAGATAGACCACTTTTGCCTGTAATTAATTTCCCTCACTTTCTTTGTTCTTCCAGTACAGTGCCTTTGAATACAGGCCATATATAAGTGGCAGAACATCTGCCTTGCTTGCAGATGATCATAGGATCAATTCCCAGCATTACCAGGAAGGACTGTTTGAAACCCTGGAAAACTATTACTAGTCAGCATACACAATGCTGAGTTAGATGGACCAGAGGTCTGACTTAGTATGTGACAGCTTCCTATGTTCCAAAGCCCCACTTTGCTCCTATGTCCCCTTTAGATAGTGATAATATGCAGTAAGGCTGGAGGAACATTGAGAAAGTCAACGGTGATTTCAAACAACAGATGTTTGTGTAAAGCAGGGATGGAGAGACCCTGAGAGAAAGTGGCAGTTTGAAACAAAGGGAGATGATTGAGTAGAATGAGAAAGGCTTTGTTGTAACCATGTGGGCTTTTTAGTGTTAGCTTCTGTTTTGAACCCATGCCTGCTACTTCTGGTTAACACTGGTTGAAACAACAACTCCTCCGTATTTCTCTCTTCTTAGTCTATTCAGCCTTTCCTGTTTTCTTTAAAAAAACACTACTTTTTCCATCTCAATGTCACTCCCATGAGCACAGGGGAAGGAGAGAGGGGATCATATGATTTGGCAAGCTTCAATGGGATGTCCACCACATTGCAACATTGAATTCCACCCCAAATCTTAATAGTGGCCACTTGCAATTTGATCTTTGGTTGTTAGTTTTTGTTTTTACAAAGGCCTGAAGTTCTTGTCAGTATGCTACTGATGCTTCTTTAACTATGTGCAAAACTGTGCATTTGGTAAGTGGTGCTTTTACAGTAAAAGTTTTGTCCGCTCCATAAATACACAAAATTCAAGGATCATGCTTTACCAGTCATAACCCCTCAGCAATATAGATCAGTTTGAGAAAATACATACTGCATTTATTTTTTCTTGGTCTCTAAATAAGGTCAGATTGCTGCCACCAATTTAACAATTAATTATGTAATTTGCTACTCTTGTTACTCTTGATTTTGTCTAATTGTCTGCTCACTTTAGAAGAGTAATAATGAATAATGATAGTAATGAGTAGGGGTAAAAGAACAATAAACAGCAAATTAAATCTTCCCCTTATGCAGAAAACGAGTGAATTTATATTCTTGAGTGCTGGTTCTATGCAGTTAATTCTATGCCTCACTAAAGGCTTTTATGGCACAGCAGACCAGAGATTTCAGGCTCCAATTGATAACGTAATCCATTTTTGCCTGTACTGTCTGATTAGAATGCAAACGGTTTTCTTGCTTTTTAAATCCACAATCCGTCACACACTGCCAGACAATTCTACTTTGCATTCTTCATATAAGCTACCGCTTAACATTTGTTATGCTACAAAACAGGGATGTAGCCCCTGCTCTGGTGTTCCTTCTCTCTTACCTTAAAGTACAGTCCAATGGTGCCTAGAGGACAAGCTTTGGCATCATTGGATAGATTGAATCTACCCCTCTGTTGTGAGAGAGAGAGAGAGAGAGAGAGAGAGAGAGAGAGAGAGAGAGAGAAATCCAATGCCAGAGAATCCATCTCTCATTATGCCAGTTCCTCCAAAGTCCTAACACAACTGACATAGAAGCTTCGATGGGTAGACTGTATCTTACAGATAAAAAGGTAAAGGTAAAGGACCCCTGACAGTTAAGTCCAGTCGTGAACGACTCTGGGGTCAGTTTACTGGCTGAGGGAGACTACGTTTGACCGCAGACAGTTTTTCCGGGTCATGTGGCCAGCATGACTAAGCCGCTTCTGGCAAAACCAGAGCAGCACAAGGTAATGCCGTTTACCTTCCCGCCGGAGCAGTACCTATTTATCTACTTGCACTTTGATGTGCTTTCGAACTGTTAGGTTGGCAGGAGCAGGGACCGAGCAACGGGAGCTCACCCCGTCGCGGGGATTCGAACTGCCGACCTTCCAATTGGCAAGCCCGAGGCTCAGTGGTTTAGACCACAGTGCCACCTGCGTCCTTATCTTACAGATACTCCCTACTTTTCTCCACCATACTGGCTCAAGCACAGAACACTATGATGGTATAACTGCCTTTGCATTTCTCCCACTACTGCCTTGGCAGTAACAAACACACCTAATTCTTTGTCATAGCAAAATGTTAAAAACAAAGCTGGACTCCTCTAGTAGCTCTGGGATCCACTGTGAGCTTTCTCTTTTTATATTCAGTCCATGCCTTGACATATGAGGTTCCAGAGTCTATGACACAACTCTACAAGTATTAAAGCTAGGCTTCCCCCAAAAGTGGTGCTTCTGGCAATGTGTGCAGGAACTCTACATTAGTGAGACTGAATAAACCCACTTGGATAGCAGTGTCCCTTACAGCTGGACATAACCTTTCCTCAGAAAAAGCATCCCTGTTGGCAAGCTAACCTGTTCCAATTCCAACATGTTACACACTTACCAAATAGCACTGCCGTCATGTTATGAAATATTATAACTTCCCCCTTCACACACAGTTATCAGGAATGAGGCATGGAGAGACATTTTATGTTGTAAATCTGTTTGTTATGGCTGGGGCAATAATCACAGGCCATATGAGGTCCACTTGGAAACTCTGGTCAACATGTGTATTGCTTCAGCTTTGATGAGGGTGAGAGGAGAATGGTTTTAGTTAGCTATATTTCAGTTATTTGAGTATGAAGCCTGACTCTGTCCAGCCTAGTCCTGAAGTGTTGAACTTGAAATGAGGAAACTTAAAATTAAATGCTGCCATGACATCCCGCCAGCTCACAGCAAGTCCCTTATCTCTGCATCTCAGCTTCCTATTTATACGAGATTAAATCCACAAATTGGATGAGATAAGGATCAGAAAGTACTCCAAATATGAACAAGTGTTATGCAGAAATAAATGAGTCAAGGAAATAAACGAAATGAATAAATAACAAAATCTCAAGATTAAAAAAAGCAGTGCAGATGTAAGATAAATTCCCTACAGCATAAGATGTATGGTTGAGAATGGAATAACCAAAATCTGTTAGATATAGTCATGCCTGCTGTATATATGCCCTTGAAGACTTCTCCTAATCCCTCAGAAAAGTGTCTCAATGTATAGACAGAATAATTTGCCTGAATGTCCATAAATAATAAGCTGCAGCCAATGAAGGTTTTTTTCTTTAGCACATGTTTCTGACAGTTTTAATTATAGAGAGAATGAATAGTTTTGCTATTTAACTAGTGAAACAAACCTTCAGTGAGCACCTTATGCTTCAAATGTATAGCACTCCATTATGCAGTCGTTGGTAACCGAAGTCTGGTTGCTATGACTACTGCAAGCTCCCATAGTGCATTCTGAATTTAGCTGGCCTGTCTAGATCACATAGAATACTAATAAAGTATAAGAGTCCACCCAGCACCATTTCAAGCAAAGTGTGCTGAGTATTTGCGATGAATCAATTTCAGGAATGTTTCCTTCATGCATTTAATGCAAAAAGAAAACCAGTATTTAGAAATTACTGATACCTTATAGAGCTTCCAACTGACTTTGTTGTTTCCCCTGCAGGCCAATTATGTTAACATTCGGAACCAGCAGCCCAAGCTCTCTTGTCTTTCAGTATTGAAAGACAGTAAGAGCTGTTCGACAGTGGAATTTGCTGCCAAGGAGTGTGGTGGAGTCTCCTTCTTTGGAGGTCTTTAAGCGGAGGCTTGACAACCATATGTCAGGAGTGCTCTGATGGTGTTTCCTGCTTGGCAGGGGGGTTGGACTCAATGGCCCTTGTGGTCTCTTCCAACTCTATGATTCTATGATTCTATGATTCTATGAATTGAATGTCCTGGTGAAATCTAGAAAAATATTACTTGCAATGATTATTCCTTTCCAGCAAAAAGCATTTCAGTGTCATAACATGTGAATATATGAAAGAGCCACAAAGCTTGGTCCTTTCACTAAATTTCCAGGTAATATATTGAGCAGCTAGGCATTGAAACTTCTTCCCAATACTAATTTTCAGTGGGAATCTTCAGAAATAACCAAATGGCAAAGGCTGAAGCATGAAAACCAACTGTCCTATTCTTAGGCAAGCTGCAGTGGCAGCAAGATATGTGCGATGTTATTCTAAAGTCCAGTTCTTCATAATTGCATGGCACAATGAGTCACGTTGAAATTGCTGGCAATGGGAATGACTAGTTCTGCTTATGTAATGATCAGGAATTTATTATACCTATGCTCTGAGATCATCTCTACAAGGAAGTTGAATAGTTTAGTCCTGTTTACTCCACCTCTTCCAATGTGTGAGCAGCTACCTTGAAGGACCCTATTTAATTGATGAACCTCCTTGAATGTGATAGTACTTATTCAGAGAAAAGGAAGGGGAGATGTTTCCTAATGGCATGAGTTGCTTGTATTATGGCCACCAGGAAAGAAAATGGAGCATTATACTGGTGGAATAAAACCGAAGGCCTATCCAGTCCAAACCATATCTATGCCTCTGAGGCAGAACAAGGTCATCTACACACAAAAAACCTACAGATCATCAATGTGTGCAATCTAGTTCACAATGTGACATTGACATCTGAGAATCTGATTCCATAGTTTCCCCTCTGTTTATGACATCTTTCAATTTTAGAATTCTTCAAACTGCAGAAGCAATATCATAGTATGTATGAAACAATGGAAGACACAGGGATACAGAAAATCAAATGTTCAAAGTTGAAGTTGTTACTTGGCAACAATGACAACATTCTGAAAAAGGCTAGACATCATAGGTTGTTTGTTGCAGGTTATAAGATGGAGCAGAAGTATTCGAGGCCCATAGATATACAGGGTTCCAGATCATCCAAGCTAACTATTGTACAGGTTCTGCCACAAATAAGTTACTGATGAAGAGAAAAGCATAACATTCTTTGTTATCTCTGATGAAACTGTTCTGAAAAGGCGGGAACTTTCCTAGCCTCAAGTAGTAAAAGAGACCATGCTACATAACTAATGCATAATTGAAAAAAATAGATTCTTTAATTATCATTTAATTAACAAGGAGATATGAGGACAAAGATTAACAAAATAAAATTGGGTGGGGGGATAAGCTATTTGAAGCAATTAATATTATTTATAGTCTGTTTTTCAAAATTGTAAGCTACCCTTCATCAAGTCAACATGACCCTAGTACAGTTTCCAAGAATGCACAAAATACAATAATGCATAATATATAGCAATCATTAAAAACAACCCATTAAAAACAACCCATTTAATAAAAACAAGCAAAAGAGCAAAAGCATGTGAAGAATGGTTATATAACAGGTACTCATTTACTCCAAATGCCTGGGTGGACCTTACTGCGACATAGTACTTTCAACTTCATCTCCTGAAATGGGGGAAATAGAGAGAATCGCTTAAATATGAGTGTTAAGAATTGCTAAACAGCCCTGTGGGGTTTCTTGTATGCTGCCCAAGATTTCTCGAGGCACTGGTGCTATTGAGAAATCTTAAAGCATGGCTTTTTAATTTCACTGCCCAATAAATGTTAACATATGAAAGAAGAAATATAAATATAAAGTTATAGCATAATGTAACGCAACGTATCAGCTAGAACTTACACCAATTTTGCACATAATTTAATATGGGATTCATTTCAATTGAAACATCTTCTCAAGTAGCAAAGCTTGACTAATCATAATATTAACAGCCATGCCAACTTAATTCTGACCTGGACAAGCCTACAGTAATATCAGACTTGTCCAAGCATTTCAGCTTTGAAGGAGAGGCAGATACAATTCTCAGGGTGGAGATCAGGACTTGCCACTCAAGAATGCAAGAAAAAGATGAATCCTACCACTAACAGCTCAATTCTTTTTGTGTACTGTTTTCTCCGGTCTGGATGCTGCTGCAATACAGTACTACAAGGGTACCTTCAGGTTACAGACTCCGCTAACCCAGAAATAGTACCTCGGGTTAAGAACTTTGCTTCAGGATCGCACGGAAATCGCACGGCGGTTGGCAGTGGGAGGCCCCATTAGCTAAAGTGGTGCTTCAGGTTAAGAACAGTTTCAGGTTAAGAACAGACCTCCAGAACGAATTAAGTTCTTAACATGAGGTACCACTGTACAGTGGTTACTATGTGTCATTTACGGTAACAGGAATATATGGTGATGGCTGAATGGGGTAGTATAAAAGTGAACATAATTCCATTATTATTTCAATGCAATGATTTCATTTGCAAGAAGGAAGATTGCAATTCTGTTTCTCCCACTCATGGTGCTGTGCATAAAGCAGATTACAGACTGGCTCCTAATAAGAGCCTAAGATAATGCTTTCTTCCCCTTTGCAGCTGACACTGTTTTTGACAAGGAACTGGTATTCATTGCAGCCAGGTAATTTTTCTCAGGCAAATCCTGCCACCCCCACCCTAACTGCACATAGCAACCTGCTTCTCCCAAAGCAGAGGTCAATGAGATCTCACAAGAGCCTCCTAGTTCCCAGGAAGCAAGACAGAGAGCTTAAAAGTTCTTTCTGCTTCTAAGCTCTCTGCCTTCCACGCATTTTAATTTGTGTGATTTTAAGTGTCTGACCACCAAAGCGCATAAAGTTGAAATCATGCAAGTTTAATGTGCGTATATTGTGAGTCATCTGTATTTATTTCACACAACCAGTCTTGTCACCATTGTGGAGTTAACTCTCCATTTAGGCTGCAACTGTAGGCATACTGACCTGGAAGCACACCTCACTGGAGCTTACTTTTGAGTGGAGATGTACAGAATGGCATGGTTAGTGGCTTTGTAGAATCATGAGAAGCAGGCGCATTTAAAGGAATCTGAGGTTCACCTTACCTGCAGCACCATATTGAGACAATTTAACCACCTCATTTATTACTTCATTTCAGCCACATAAATTAGCATGTAATCAGTGGAAAATAAATTATGTGCTCAACTGAAACTGCAGGAAGAACATAAGTAGAAAGAATATAATTATCAGAATTTTAATTTAATCAGACTAGTGTTGGCTTTCCTCTTACTTTTTATGAAAGGAAATGTCTCTTTGGAAGCTAACAGCATCGTCTATATATATGTCCATTTTCGTCCCTTAAATTTACATTAATTGCTCTTCCCATTATTCACCACCGCTGGCCTGTGGCTCCCAGGAATGCTGTGCAGAAGGGAATGTGGTCCTTGTGTTGGGCTCATCCTGCCAGACAGTTTTAGTGCCTTGGTCTTCACATGGTCTTCTCACCTTGGTGATCTCTGTCTTCACTGAGCTGCTAACACAAAGCTTTTAAATTGTGTCCCTCGGTGAACAGCACTTTTTTATGAATCGATCCTAGGCCAAGAGAACCAATAGAGGTGCCTTTTCAGATGAAAGAAGCCTCATATTCTGATCTCTTACAGTGGGATCACTATGGCATTATACCCACTGAGGTTAGAGAAAGGAGCACTTTGAAGAAGAAAATCTGAAATAAAGACAATGAGAAAATCAATCCCTGCAGGTTTATCTGTTTACTAGCAGCTGAAAAAGTCATGAAATCTTTTCTATCGATTTAGTTAGGACCAGGGGGAAAAATGACTTTCAGTGCTATGCTCTCAGATTTTTGTGTTTGTTCTTCATTTTTTTAAAAATGCTTTCTTAATGAAAAAAGGAATATGTGAATGCCTTTGAAGGTCGGTCAACTGCATTCATGATTCAGCAACATGCTTTTTCCTTCTTTTTGCATATTACGGTTCATAGCCCCGGAAGCCTGCCAAGGTTGTTGGACTCCATCTCCCATCATCCCTGACCATTGGCCATGCTGGCTGGGACTGAAGGCTACTGCAGGCCACCAATATCTGGAAGCTGCCAGGCTGAAGAACGCCATCCTACCCTGTAAACATTTCATAAGATTTCAACAGCTGCTCTTGGTAAAACATCAGTATAATAGGAAAGTTTAGCTGTAGAAATACTGGAAGGTTTTAAGGGGAAACTTTAGATTCATAGTCATCAACTTGAGGTGGGGGGTTTCATGCTTTAGGGCTGACTTCTCACAACACCTGTATTTCCATCCTTTTTCCTTCCTTTCAGGCATCTTCCTGGACAGAGCCAAACCATATGGAAATTCATTATCAGATACATACATACATTTGAAAAAGCGGGTGTCACAAGGGGTGGGGCATATGAATTGTATCTGGGCAGAACTGGGAGTAGGAGAGATATTGCCTCCCCTACTCTCAAGCTGTTTCTCCAATGTAAATCCCTCCCACCTCCCCAGAATCTGCTGCTATAAGGCACTTGTGTTTCCCACCAACACTGCTAATAGCAGTCACAAGGCACAGAAGGGAGTATGTTGCTGTTGTTGTTGTTCTTGACTGGGAAATGACATGTGTTCCCAACCATCCCCAACCCAACTCCACATAGTCTGCCCCGTAGAGAGGCTTTAGGGATTATATGGATGAATTGTTCCTAATACCTCATCACTACCAGTAAGTGATGAGTGAAGGTTTGTTGGGTCAGTATCTCCAGGTACACCCTCTCTTCTATAATGCCAACATAGACAAGGTGATATCCTCCCAATGTTGGTGGACTACAACTCCCATCATTCCTGATCCTTAGCCCTGCCAGCTGCGGCTGATTGGAGCAGCATCAGAAATGCATCATGTTGGCTACCCTTGATTTAACTATTTGGGTAGAAAGGATGGATAACAGAAGTCCAGAGCTGGGAGTATTCAGTGGAAGCTAGAAATACCAGATCTATTCCGGTCCTGGTGAAAGATTGACCCTCCGCTCCAGTCACTGGTCTGGATGCAGATCAAGTTCAAGTCAAACTAAGTCATAATCTCATTTACAGATATTTTGGAGCACGGCTAGTTTTGTAGAGTATTATCTCCAAAAACACCTTTCAGTTGTGCTTATGTGCAGAGTACACTTAACTCTAGATACTTTGGAACCTCTTCATTCACTTTTGGAAACATCTTCCCATCCCAGAATGTTTGTATATTGGATAATCTGATCAATATCGAAGTAATTAAACTCCTCTTCTGTTCTTCCTCCAGGTTCTTAACACTTCAAAGCATGTGCTGCTTATCAACTCCGTCCCTGGTTCTCTGACTGCATCGTACAGTCTTCTCTATTCCCTAAATCAACTGACCATCACCTTTATTCCATTAACCTCTCTCAAAACCTCCCCTCGCTGCATCAGGACGACTCTCCTTCTCTTATCTCTTCAAACTCACATTTTCCATTAATAGGAACATAGTTCTCCTCCCAGACCTATAAGATGTTCTTGCCGTTTAAAAAGTAAGGAATTGGCCTTTTTCTTGACCTTTGTGGCATACTTTCTGTAGGATAACATTAATTTGGAACTTCAGTGCTCCATTTTAACTCCTTTTCTCCTTTCCCATTTCTTTCCTTGCTGGTTATGAGAATATATTAAAGTGTCTTATACTATGTCAGGCCATTGATCCCTCTAGCCTAGCACAGTCTAACTTGGCAAGGGCCATACTGCAGCTACCAAAGTTCATTTCTAACTAGTGATGACAGGAAAATTACCATGGGACCTTTTGCATGCAAAAGGGAAGCTATGAGCTATCACAAGGAGTCACTACCTCAAAACCTGTTTCCCCTAGCATCTGCATATTATTTAAAAACAGGAAATGCCCAGTAACCTCTAACACATAGGGTGGTATTCATTTAAATTTTATGCAGAGTGGACTCACTGAAATCAATGAACCTGGCTAAGTTAGGTCCAATAATTTCAATGGGTCTTCTCTGAGTAAAACTTAGTTAAATACTACCCATAGTAACAGGAAGACACGGGTGGCGCTGTGGTGTAAACCACTGAGCCTTGGGCTTGCCGATCGGAAGGTCGGTGGTTCGAATCCCCACGATGGGGTGAGTTCCCGTTGCTTGGTCCCAGCTCCTGCCAACCTAGCAGTTCAAAAGCACATCAAAGTGCAAGTAGATAAATAGGTACCGCTCCGGTGGGAAGGTAAACGGCGTTTCCATGTGCTGCTCTGGTTTCGCCAGAAGCGGCTTAGTCATGCTGGCCACATGACCCGGAAAAACTGTCTGCAGACAAACGTTGGCTCCCTTGGCCAGTAAAGCGAGATGAGCGCCGCAACCCCAGAGTCATTCGCAACTGGACTTAACTGTCAGGGGTCCTTTACCTTTTTTTACCCATACAGTCATACCTCGGGTTAAATGTGCTTCAGGTTGAGCGTTTTCAAGTTACGCTCTGCGGTGACCCGGAAGTAACGGAGCGCGTTACTTCCACGTTTCGCCGATCGTGCATGCGCAGACGCTCAAAATCATGTCATGCGCATGCGCGGAAGCAGCAAAACGCGACCCGTGCACGTGCAGACGCATCTTACGTTCTACTCAGGATGTGAACAGGGCTCCGGAATGGATTCCGTTCGCATCCAGAGGTACAACTGTAGTAACAATTCCAGTGGCATTTTGTTTATTGTAATAGAAATATTGTTTCTCTCATCCTTCCCACACTTTATTTTTAAGTATTCTTCAGTTTGTAGATATACTGATTTCATTTCTTTTTAGTTCAGAGCCTAATAATATTTCCTAGTTTTCTTTTTTTAAATTCCCGGCTTTAATTTCCTAAATGCTGATCTCTGGAGCCAAGCACATTCCATGACTACAGTAACTATGAACTGCGTAAGAGCAATAATTTTTGAACCACAATTTTCAACTGATCCTCAAAATACTTACAGAGGAATGATAACATGAAGTAGAAGAAAGCCAAAGCAAGAAACAAGAGACCAAATTATAAGAATATAGTTAAGGGAGGGATAAAGCTTTGGGGCTTGATCACATGGGGGCGGGGGGAATTCATCACAGTCTGAATCCATGACCCGTCGTGGATTATATAGGGCACAGTGTTGCCACTAAAAATGGCTCAAAGTGTAGCAGGTATGTTCTTTCTAAATACAGTGGTACCTCAGGTTACATACGCTTCAGGTTACATACGCTTCAGGTTACAGACTCTTCTAACCCAGAAATAGTGCTTCAGGTTAAGAACTTTGCCTCAGGATAAGAACAGAAATCGGGCTCTGGCGGCGCGGCAGCAACAGGAGGCCCCATTAGATAAAGTGGTGCTTCAGGTTAAGTACAGTTTCAGGTTAAGTACTGACCTCTGGAACGAATTGAGTACTTAACCTGAGGTACCACTGTATTACATTTCTAGACACCCAAGGGTAAAACCATTCTTTTCTGCCATGAAGCTCCATCCAACAGGCCTTTGCATCATCCACTCTGCCATGAAAACATATAAGATGACTGCCAAACCCATTCCTTAGGACGGGAGTGGGCAACAAAAATAATAGAATTTAGAAAGGGTTCCTCATGCCATGATGCGTTTTCCTCGACACGAGTCCTCTGGGGAGTCTCTACCTGGATATAGTTTGTCAGTCTATTAGTCTTACATTATTTGGGATACCAACAAATGTTCAAGCCGCTCACATTTTATCCTCAAAATAATGCTGCAAGGTGAGCTGGTTTTTCATATAGATTAGCTCCTCCTCCTCCTCCTCCATATTTAGGGCAAATACAGTCATAGATGTCACATGGATGGGGGCCAAATCTTGGGATTTGGTTTCGCCCCCGATTGTTTCATGTGTTCATTGGATGCCTGACTGTAGGCAGGGAAAACTGAATGCCTGAAGCACATCATGAAGCCAGAGCCTTACACACATACAGCTGAGGTGCCTTGTTCAGTGAGCATGCACAAATCAGGCTGAGGCACACTGAATGCACGGGGAAGGAGCAGCATAATGTACGGCAAAGATTAATGACTTGCTGACCGTTAGACCTATCCAAACCAAATGTCCTAACCGCTATGCCACACTGACCCGATTATATTGATTTAGGTTATGTGTCTAGAACTTAACACACATTGGGCCATAACGGAAATAGACAGCAATGATCAGCTTGGAAGTACGAGCTGTTGCTAAGGGATCACTAGTCAAGTTTGACCAAGGAAATCACTGAAACCACCCATTATTTTCTAGATTTCTTTTGTCCTTCCTCCCTGAAGTCTTTAATGAATTTGGTGGCACACTGTTCTTTAAGCAAGAAGAGTTATGACCTTGAATATTTAAACAGATCTTTGGGAGAGGAAACACCCTAATCTTTCCCCAGCTGTCAGTCTTTCACGTACAGGCTCTGCAGTTGATTGCTGGAATTATGACTCAGAGGATTTTAAAATATAGAGTTCTCCATACCCTCCTGGTAAGTCGCATGATATAACATTCTAGGGAAATAAAATGTCTTGCTACACTTAATATATCAAATGAGCAGTGTTAAATCATTCTTTCTGATGATTACATGTTATGGGGCAATTACAGTCATTAGTGAAATTTGAGGTAGGAATGCCTTAATACATATACCACATGGTACTTGCATAATATTAGTACATTACTATTATGTAAGTAGCCTGGCTTTTAGGAAGCTTTTTTTAAAAAAACAAAAGAGAAAACCCATTCATTCATTGTTGTATGTTTGTTACAAACCACCAAAAGTAGGGTGACCATGGGTTCTGTTTGAAGGGGCAGTCAGGGGATAGTTGCCTTTTTAAAGGGCTGTCTGGCCTAAATCTAGTTTAATGGTGAAAAAACCCCTCAAAAGAAAGTAGAACTACCTATCAATTGTTTGCACCTGGACAGCATCTTAAGCAGCCACACATTCTCCCTTGCCATAGTAAGATCAGCTGCCTTTACATTTAAATCATAGTAATTATTTCTAAACTTGTATCTGTACATATAAATTAGCAAATGTAATTGTTATGCAAATCTGTGTCCTCTCTCTCTCTCTCTCTCTCTCTCTGGTGATGCATTTCCTCTTAGTATGCACTGAGTAAGTGGCCACACTAGACAACTGTGAAATCTGCAACTTGGTGTTTATGTGTGTCATTGTGCTCCTGTGTATCACATACCCTCCAATGCTTCACGAATGAAAAAAGAGGCACTCTTATGTCCTTACAACACCTCCGTTTTCCAGGGATAGCTAAACATTGGAGTTCAAATATTTCAAACCTAGTTTATTTTCTAATATAACAAATTATCACAAATAAATGAGTCCGAAACAGAGCACAACTTAAACCCAAAGAGACACAGCTGCCTGTGGGTGGAGGGACTAATATAGGACTAGCTGTCAGGCATTGTAGAATCTCCTGTACACTCATTCAGCTGCCTCTTTCTTTCCTCTCTGTGTCTACATCCCACAACTTAGTCCTGCAATGTGAGATCTCTGGAGAGAAGTCCTGGGCTTAGAAGGATGGCTAGAGCTGACTATCTATTGAGCCTTTCTATGTCAGCTTTGAGATGATGTTTTCTTTACAAATGCTATTTTCCCAAATGTTTGAAACTACCTTTCCAACGAGTTTCTTTCACTGTGTTGTACAGATTAAACTGTGTGTAAGTAAATACCTGACAACACCTATAATTAATTCATTATTAAATATTTGAAATACAGCCTTTTCCTTTAATTGATAGATTGAGCCTAATGGATTGACATTATTCATTACTTAATTGATTACAGTAGCAAAATTATGTATCAGCAAACGACAGTAGCGATATGCTATCTTAATGACCTGTCTCTATAAGTAAATTGCTTCTGGAATAATTCATTGAGTTATCGCTGTCTCATGGGCATGATGTTATTTTAAGTAAAAATTATTTGGCCATTCCATTTTATTGGAAAGATTACCACTAATTAATAAAATTGCTGCAGAGGAACTGGAACTGGAAGTATAGTTCTAGAAATAGCCACTATGTTAAGAATTGATTTGTGATCACTGTTTTACACAATTTAAGGAATTTTTTTAATGTTATTGAATGAAATCATACTATTCAGACACATTTCTGTTTACATATTGTTGCATGTATTGTCCCAGTCTCTGAGTGGTGTGATATTCCAGAGTTTCCAGACACTTACCCAAGGTTGGAATAATGGACAGTGAATACTTTTAGGATCTATGGTTTATTTACACATCTATACAATCTGAGTCTACAATGGAAAGGCTCACAGCATTAATACCCCAAGAGGGTCTTGTTTCTTCCATAGACACAGCCTTGCTTCTTCCACAGGCACAGCCTTGAATTCAAATAAGCATGGCTCTTCCAGCTGCCCAGCCTGCAGTTTCTAGCTTCTAGCTTGCACACACAACTTAACTCTTTGTCTTTCTGACTCCCAGTGACTCCCATTTTCCCTCTGGCACAGAGTCACTTCCTTTATTGCCTAGATGACCTTACTAGAAAAGTAGCCTGCCTATTTGAGGAAATGAATGCATGCTACATCCAGGAATTAGATGGGGGTTCAGATATACTACTCCCCCCCAAACTCACAACAGTATTACTAAGTCATTTTATTCGCATATCTTAAACAAAAATATATTCCTAAGCCCAGTACCTTTTTTCTAGAAAAGGAGGTGCAGAAACTCACCATGAATGCCTCCCTCATTCTCTTATAATGACAATGGGGTCCACCTGAGAGGTGCCAGAACTGAGTTCCTACAAGTCTCAGCAAATATAAGGCAACAGAGCCCCTACAACCTATGGGCATACCTGCACTGAAATTCTACCTGCCCCACAGCCATGGAAATTACAGTGGTATCTCGGGTTAAGAACTTAATTCGTTCTGGAGGTCCATTCTTAACCTGAAACTGTTCTTAACCTGAGGTGCCACTTTAGCTAATGCGGCCTCCTGCTGCCGCCGCCGCGTGATTTCTGTTCTCATCCTGAAGTAAAGTTCTTAACCAGAGGTACTACATCCGGGTCAGCAGAGTATGTAACCTGAAGCATTTGTAACCCAAAGTGTTTGTAACCCGAGGTACCACTGTATACGTAAGACTTTTTAAAAAAAAATTAGTAACAATGGATTCCAAACTGCCGTAAGGCCCCAACCTGTTACAAAAGCCACAAGCCCCATCACTGTAGTTCAGTAGCAAGGCATATAGTTTTCAAGAGAAAGCCCAATGTTGTGCCTGTATGGGTTAATCACTTATTCATTTTATAGTGGGATATTATTTGTTATGACAGTTATTATTATGCGATAATTAGAGTCCAAACAAGGTTTATTCTTAAATGTTTATTTTCCTTAAAATGTCCAAATCAAAATCCAATTAGCACCTTACTCCCAGAATATATTGCTACATGTCCTGATACGTTTTCCTGGCTATTATCTTCCAGTTTGAGCCATAATGGGTGTTCCAAAACTTATTTTATTACCAAGTATACTGGTATTATCTGCATAAAATTCTCCTGTAGGGTTTGTCCTGTTACTCATACTGTTTATACCAGGCATGGGAAACCTCAGGCCCAGGGCTAAATGTGACCCTCCAGACCTCTCACTATGAATATTGGGACTCTCCCAAGGCTATGCCCTACATAGGGATGTTTTTCATGTTTTATATTTTATGGTGTTTTTATATTTTGCTGGAAGCCACCCAGAGTGGCTGGAACAACCCAGTCAGATGGGTGGTATGTTGTTGTTGTTGTTGTTGTGGCACTCCCCAGGCCACCCTACATTTCCTGAGCCAATGGCCACCCTCTACATCCTCTATTTTCCTAGCTGCAGTGACTGACCTTGGCGTCTGACTTTTCAGTGGCACCCTATGCAACGCCAAAATCCTCCCCCCTCTTGACTTTCGTTGGATGTCATAGTTGTGGCGCCTGCTGCAGCATCCCAGAAGCTCCACATCTGGTGCAACCAAACTGGTTGTGCTCCCCTAGAACTGCCTTTGCTAGCTGGAGTGTGTCCTTGACTCATCTTTATCGAGATTGAGAGATGTGTGTGTATAGAAACCCATTGACTTTGGTATGGTTGAAATATAGCCTACTATGGAAAGGTAAGTATCACATCCATTGCTCCATCCACTTTTTATCCAGGAATGCAGCCCACAGAAAGTTCCCCACACTTGTTTTATACCATTTTCAGCCTTGCATTTAAGAGTAGCCTATAGCCGTAGGCACCAAGAATTGCATGCAGGTGACTATCGGGAATTCTATGAAGGCAATGCTGGGTGCAATTGAGAAACAAAGCTGGGGCAATGGGATGGTGCATAGAAATCAGCTATCCATCCTCTGTCATCCCTCAGCAGGCTAGTACAGTGTTTTGCAAGTTAATGCCTTTCCGAGGCTTATTTATAAGGCTGACCAGAAGATAGGGTGCTTCAGCTAGAGCACCATTTACCAAGGCTCTGTTGCTAAACACAAACATCATGCTGAGTAAATTAAAGGAAAGAATAAGCATAGCATGTTAGACATTGAGAAGGAGGGAGAAGCATATTCACACAATCTTGGGAGCCTGTGGTTATTGTTACTGGACTGTGCAATCAATCTAGGAATGAATGGAGAATGAAACAATGAACCACATCCATCTCATTCATGGCAGTTGTACAAATGAATAGGAATTCAAACAAATGAGTTCTTGAATGATTTTTCTATTTGTAGCACATTGAAAGCAATGGGAAGCTTATACATTGTCTCTAAAAGCCATTTTCTGATAGCTCTGAAACATGGCAAGTTTGATGCATAGAAGAGTATTAGAGAGTCTGAAAAGTTTGCACTGTGTCGATGGAAAACAAAGTTGCAAGCAGAAGAAGATTGGCTGGGTGGCCAGCCCACTGAAAATCAATAGCAACAAAAATGAATGGGAGTTACAGAAACAAATGAACGAGTTCTGAATTAGTAACCAAATAAATATAATTAAAACAAATTACTAATGAAATGAATGAAACCTCTAATTATGAAAATGAATGGAGTAACATAATGATTTTCTCTCTCTGTCTCACACCCATAATCATTCATCCCAGAACTGCAGGGCAAAACTAGACTATTGCTGCTGAGTGTGCAGAGCTATTTAGCCCAGATCAGTTGTCTTAACACAATTGCAGCACGGTCACAGCATGATCAAAAGTCCATGTGAACACATCTTGGCTACTTTCACCAGATAAAGCACAACATAATGATGGATACCACCACCACAAGAGAGGAGGAGGAAGGAGAGAAGGAATCCAGGCAAAAAATCATACCATTTAACTGACCCAACACTTACTATGCTTTGGCCTAGGTTTATACATGCTAGCACAGCAAGTCTTACAGGGGAAATGTCTGCATATTTATGCAGAAATGAGTCCTACTGTGTTCAATGGAACTTATTCTGCCTGGTGAGCATATATGGGATTGTGCTTGTTGGCCTTCATGAAGTTACATTCTCTAATTTCAGAGTTATCTTGTTGATTACTGAAGGACTGCTCTGCATTTAGTACATTTGTAATGCAGTTTCAGCTGGTTTAATTTATTTTTATCATAAACACACAGTTAGCTGCAGAGAAGCTACTCCCACCAATCTGCAATCTGAAGCCGTGGGGAATAGGACCAAGGAGATATAGTCATGTCCGTCAAATTAATTTTCACTGACCATTATGTTACTTTCTGTTTATGAGCAAGGACCTTCTGTGCTACTCCACAAGGCAAATCAATAGGAAAGGACATTTATGATTTCAGAACACCACGGAATGGCCAAATATTGTGCATGTGTGAGTGAGAAGATACAGTATTTTTGGCTGGCTAGGACATGATATTTGGAGTGATGTTTGTATAAGCATTTCTGAGAAGAGAGATAGCTTGAATTCATGTGCTAGAAATCTCAAATTGTTTAACTCTGTGATTGGTCCCTTGGGCACTGATACAGTTGACCAAACTGCCAAAATGGGGGAGAATGAAACTTCTCTACACTTAACAAAATAACAGCACAGCCTTAATAGAGCTGTTCACAGTTGAGGTTGCTATCACAAAACCTCAATTGTGTTAATAAAGTTGCTATACCAATACAAAGTAAGTGTCAAATAATACTATTTGGTTGTCAGCTTAATTGTGTGCTCATTTGTATTATGTATCCAGACATATGGCAGCCCATGTCAGCAGGGCAAAACTAAAAGGAAGCTCAACAACTTTGCCAAAAAAAGCTCGTGATTTGGGTGTCACTGGAGCAAATCACTGGATCTACATAGAAATCTGGACACAAGATGGCTCACCATTTGATTTAAAAGCACTTGCATGTAGGGTTGCCCTATTACAAATAGTCAAACAGCCAATATGGGCTACCATACATCTGGATTTTCCCAGACATTTTGCCTGATTTCTGCCCGGACACTGCTGCCAAGTATGGTATTCCAGATATGTCTGGGGAAATTCTGACGTATGGCAAGCCTAATTAATGTAGACTGCAAAGGAATGCTAGAACAAATAATCTGGCATAGTGTTTGACTGCTTGCTGTTGTGTTTGGTAATTCATATTTGGGTTATCATGGAGGCACCCAAATGAGGTTGATTGCGTTCCTTCTTGTTCACCACTTCCATGGGTGGCAATGGTTGTAGCCCCTTGCACTCCATCTTCATCCCCAGCGACCAGAGTGTGCTTGCTCACCAGTAGGTGATGGGGAATTCCCATCAGCTGGCGGGATTGGGGGGCAGTCTTCCTGCCAAGGAGGGCAGCTTCAAACAGGCCAATCAGAGGCCCCGATCTGAAGGCAGGAATTGCTATTTGCAGCTTAAGGCTACGATGCTTCAGGTATTGCTTCAGAGACTAGCAACAAAAGTGCAGCTATAAAACTCATCATAACCTTGCAACAGCAGCAAGATAAAAACATTGCAGTAGATACTATTGTGCCTCAACAGATCACAGTCTAACTGGCCAACACCTCAGGAAGAGTACCTCAGGAAGGTAAAGAGTTATGTCTTCAAAAGTCAACAAAACTGAAAAGCAGACAAAGACTGCTCGACCTCCAATGGCAGGGGGTTCAGGTTTCTTTCAACTCTTAGGCTACCTGATTTCTGAATTTTAAAAATGTAGTCCCTTATGTGTATAAGTTGTGCATAAGTGCATAAGTAACTTAGTGCATAAGTTGAAAGTTGAAACCTAAAAAGATGGTCTAAGTCAGCCTTTCTCAACCTGTGGGTCCCCAGATGTTGTTGAACTACAACTCCCATCACACCTAGCTAGCAAGGCCAGAGCTCAGGGATGATGGGAGTTGTAGTCCAACAACATCTGGGGACCCACAGGTTGAGAACCGCTGGTCTAAGTGTTTAAACATTCCCCTTCAAAAATTTGTATTATGCAGGGATTTCCCCCTCCTTTCATCAAAGTTTAAATATATATTATTAACTATAGTAAGCCTAATGAAAAGCTTTGTTATCTCCACAAAGTTGTTTGCATCCAGATGTTTTCATTTGGAAAGAATATCACATATTATGCTATAAATGGAAGATGATCACTATGCATTCAACTCTTCTGAAAGAACAGTCCATACTGCTCAGTTATTTTATGTTTCAAAAAGTGCTGAATAATTTATTTATTCATAGACCAACAAGTGTCTCGCTTGATTGTAACTATTTTTATTTTGTTCTTATTCATTTCCTTAGTTCATTATCTTCAGAGCTCCTTCGCATTTGAAATCTGCTTGTAACTGTTGTCCTTCCCTGGATGAAGTCTAGCTACACAATGGCACTTGGGGAAGAATGAATTACCGACACTGCCTTCAGAAACAAGGAATATTGTTTATTGACTGAATTGTATCCAGTGAAGTCATCCCATTAGCACAAGGATTTCTGCCTGCACAATGAGATTTCCTTTCCTCTCCCCCCTCCCCCGCTCCTCCCAGATCTGTTCTGCCCCCCCCCCCAACTTCTGGAGCAGATTTCTTTGTGCAAAGCAAGGAGAGAGAAAAGAAGTCTCATAATGTAGGTGGTGGCCCTTAAGCTAACAGGACAACTTTGTGGAATATAACCCTCTGGGTTTTTTTAATTTTTTAATTTTTGTTTTTTGTTCAAAAGCAAGCACTTTTGGAATTGTGGCACCACTTCTCTGGGCTTTTCTGCAAGATGCAAGACACAACATAGTTATGTATCTGACATATGTTGAATTTTTCTTCTTCTGAGCTTTCCCAGATTAATCTATTTCATATCTGCAGCTTTTAATTCTTATTGGCTTCACATTTTCAGCACTGGTTTGCAATTTGCATTATGTTTCAAAGTCTACTTTTGTACACTGCTTGGGTATTTTTTAAGTGCAGAGCACTTTACAAATTCTAATTATAATAATTTTACATATAGTGTATCATAAACCAATACAGGTTTACAGAAGTTTCAGTGGAACAGCTCTGCCCCTCTCCATGGAATTGTGGGAATTGTTAGTGATGGCATCAAGCGCAGGGGTGGGGATTCCTTGAGCATAGCTCAGTGTGGTGTAGTGGTTAAGAGCGGTAGTCTCGTAATCTGGTGAACTGGGTTCGCGTCTCCGCTCCTCCACATGCAGCTGCTGGGTGACCTTGGGCCAGTCACACTTCTTTGAAGTCTCTCAGCCCCACTCACCTCACAGAGTGTTTGTTGTGGGGGAGGAAGGGAAAGGAGAATGTTAGCCGCTTTGAGACTCCTTAAAGGGAGTGAAAGGCGGGATATCAAATCCAAACTCTTCTTCTTCTTGTTGTTGTTAAGCAAGCCTGTAGCATAGATGTGCCACAAATGTTCTTGTAAACCATTATATATAACTTGGTGTTGGAAGTAAGGCAGTAGCCTCAGGCTCTCTCTCTCTCTCTCTCTTGCTCGCTCTCTCTGTGTGTGTGTGTGTGTGTGTGTGTGTGTGTGAGAGAGAGAGAGAGAGAGAGAGAGAGAGAGAGAGAGAGAGAGAGAGAATGCAGCCCTCCAAACCTCTCTGCCTGGCCTGCAAGACCATGGGTAGACAAACTAAGGCCCAGGGGATGGATCTGGCCCAATCACCTTCTAAATCTGGCCTGTGGATGGTCCGGGAATCAGCATGTTTTTACATGAGTAGAATGTGTCCTTTTATTTTAAATGCATCTCGGGGTTATTTGTGGGGCATAGGAATTTGTTCATTTCCCCCCCCAAAAAAATGTAGTCCAGCCCCCCCCCCCACAAAGTCTGAGGGACAGTGGACTGGCCCCCTGCTGAAAAAGTTTGCTGACCCGTGCCCAAGAATCTTCCAGGCCACACACCCTATCCCCACATACTCACCATACCTGTTCTTCACCATCTGTGAGTGCTTTTGTCTGGCTGGAACTGTGATTATGCGCTTTGCTTGCCTGGCTCAATGACAGAGAGATGGGTTTGGGTGTATAGACACCTCTCAGTTTGGAATGGCTGGAAGGTGACCTACTGTACAAAAGTATGAGTCACATTAGGTTGTTCCTCCCACATTTCCCTCTGTCCTTGCCCATGATTGGCATGCTGTCCCTCTCCTGAGATTTGCTCTTGTGGAAATGTGAACCTCAGCCTGAGAAAGGCTTTCCACCCCTGAGCTAAGGTATACTTTCTTAACGTGGTAGGACAAAGAATGGCCTCTGATCTCCCTTTCCACTTGTTTTCAGACGGGAAAAATAGTCTGTAAAAATTTATGGTGGAACAAAATGCATCTTAAGATCAAGTCTGGTTATTTGTGCAATTATATATAGCCAATCGTTCCTGATAATGATGTTTTGGAGAATGAAATGTGACTTTGTAAAATGCCCAACTTTCCAGCACCCAAGAGAAGTAGCTTTGACTCAAAGGGACTCTAAAAAAGGATACTATTTGCTCACAATGATAGCAATTCATTTACAATAAAAATTAAATCACCTAAATATTTACCACTGCAGATGTAACTTTTCCTCAAACATACTTTTGTGCAAACTGAAAAGGTCATTGCAAATGACATGCTTTCTAAGTTTGTATTGTCACAATAATAATAGTTCCATAACTAGAATTATGCACAGTAACTCTTTTCTGATCACTCTAATCTAAAAGATACCAAACCAATATGCATGTGCCTAAAAATGGGATGGAACAGTCATAGCAATGTCGTGCTGCAAAAGGTTTGTGTTGTACCACGAGCAGATCAATGAGCAAACCATGGCTTGACTTGCCATGATTTCCTATCCACAAGAAAACCTCCTTATTTACAGGATATACTGTAGCATGTATTATACTATATGTACTGGTCTGGTTGAAGGGCTCATAGGATGCAGATTCTCCACCCTAAGTATGGTAGTTGATGAAGCTGGATCAATGGTTACCATGGCATCAATCCTAATGCCTGTATATGGATACCAGTTGCATACTTGTGCTGGGACTGTATTCCATAAAGCCAATCCTAGTCAACTGCTCTTGTTCTTAGAATTAGGCAATTAAAGGCTGTAGTTTATGTAGACTTTTCTGGGAGAAAACCACAGTAAGTACACTTGGACATACATCTGAGTAAACACGTGCAAGATTGCACTATCAAGTTATATCACTGAGGATACCATAGACAATTAACAGCACAAGCCTATGCATCACTACTCAAAAGCAAGCGTCACTGAGCTCAATTGGACTTACTCCCAGGGAAGCAAGTATGGGACTGCAGCCTAACAGTGCAAGCCTAAGTATGTCTACTCAGAAGTAGAGCCCACTGAATTCACTAAGGCTAATTCCCAGGTAAGAAAGAGTAGGGTTGAAAGAGCTGGCACCTATTTTTATTTTAATTGGCCCAATAAAGTCCACTATAAATTATTGGCAGTTCTAACATTTGTGCTTAATACAAAGAGTGGGAAAGTGTCTCTTTTAAAGAGTAAGTAGCTGACATCATAGACACCTTCTTTCTATTTCTGTGACCATCTCACTATGGCAAAAGATACCCACATACCATCTGTTCTGTTGTAGAAAATTATATACCACCACTCACCCCTTCATAGGGGATTGATGTAACTCTTATTTCCCTCCACCTTGTACTGACTACTTCGGAGGAGTCTGAGACATGAAATGCTCTCAGTTTGCAGAAATGCCCAAGCTGTTGTTGTATTACTTACAGTCTGCGGTTTAAGGGCCCGGAGAAATGTGATGTTAATTGTGTGTATACAATTAGCATGCCATTTGTGTGTGTGATGTAAATAGAAGGCAGAAGGGAAGCCTGATGAGCATTAAGATTATGGATGAGAGTAGTGATTGGCAGGTGAGGTTAATTCTTTTTTGTTCCTGCCATGGTCCTGACCAACATTCACCTCCCTAGTTGGATGCTCCCATTTGCACCAACAAGGCCTTCCCTAGAATCAGCACCTTCAGAGGGACACAGGCTCTATCTGCACTATACATTTAAAGCAGTGTCATATCATTTGAAACAGTAATGGCTTCCCCCAGTGAATCCTGGGAACTTTAGTTAGTTAAGGGTGCTGAGAGTTCTTAGAAGACCTCTGTTCTCTTCAGAGAGCTGCAATCCACACAGCACCCTGTGAAGGGGGATTGCTTATTAAAACACTCTGGAAAGTGTAGCTGTGTGAGGGGAATTGGGGTTTCCTAACAATTCTCACCACCCTTAACTAATTAAAATTGACTTTTTATTGGAATTCACCTTGGGAGGACCAATGGTACTGAACAACAGCATTGAAACTGTTTAAATCATGGAGGAGGAAAGCTCAGGATTCTCTTTCGCAGGCTTCCTCAAACTCGGCCCTCCAGATGTTATGAGACTACAATTCCCATAATCCCTGACCACTGGTCCTGCTAGCTAGGGATCATGGGAGTTGTAGGCCAAAAACATCTGGAGGGCCGAGTTTGAGGAAGGCTGCTCTTTAGCATGCTAGTATTTCCTTTCCTTTCTCAGTGGCTCCATTTTGGTTTCTTTTCTGTTTGCACACACCACTTGAGTTCAGTGTTGGACCGAGTGGTGCAGTGCTATAAATGCTCTTGACGTTCTTACAGAGAACTTAAGGCACTTTCCCTGGTAGAATACACTGATTCAGTCTGAAGGACAATGGCGATAGGATTACTGTTGCAAAGTACCTGGAATCTCTCCCCACCTCCCACTAAGATACAGGTCTCCATGTTAAACCATTTTGCAGCTTTTATTCCCTCTTGCTAAGGGAACAGACTAAAGTATCACCTCACCTTTATTTTGAGGATTTGCTCTTCAGCGTATATACCCTCTTTCAAAATCTCAGCTAGAAAGGGCTTGTTAATAATACTGTAATTGTATTGTGTCGTTTTCTATTTATAGGGCTCGAGCCAAGGAAGTGAGATCTCTCTCTTTGCCTTAATGATGTACACTTCAGGAGGTCCAGAATATAAAAACGGTGGCCTCTTTGACAGAATGGAAAATACTCTTCTTTAGAGTGCATTGTTTCTTATTCTCTCTCCTCTTTAAAAAGTCCTTGCTCTTTGTGAGCTCATTTTAATTGTACGTCCTCTGATTCATTAAAGTAACCAGCATCTCCCATATGTGATTACAGCCTCTTGGGAAGAGTGCATGTTATCAACTGCCCACAGCTAAGACTGCTGCATATATTAACAGCCATTCGGCACTGTGATATCTACACACTTTGCAACAAAGCAGAGCTATTGCTAAACAAATGTAGTAGACACTGCACATTAATGGGCATTGATTTAGCAAATAGAGCACAGGAAACATTGAGGTTGCACAAGTGCTTTTCATCAGACCCCTGAGCCTCCTTTTTAATTTGTTGATTATGAATGTTGATGAGCCCATTTCCAATAGCCCTTTCCCTTCAAGCATAGTGGCAGTGATCAGATCCCAACTGCTTTTGCTCCTAAAGAGAGAGCTGCTATAGTTCCCTTTGCATCATACTTTCTGCCAAACCAGAAAAATATGGTCAAAGTACTGAATGTCTCATCTGTTGAAAACATCAACCGTAACATATTGGGCCTTCTCAGTGATAGCACTCTCCTTTGGATAATTCATGAGACAGAGGCATCTATGTCATTTAAACAACTCTTAAGCATGTTTGTTTACCCAAGCTTTCCTGGACTCTGACTCTTCAATTGTTAATTTTTATTTTGTACACTGTTCAGTTTTATGTGTGATAGTTTGTGTTTTTATGTCATTTTTATCCACATTAATGTAATTTTATTGACGGTTGCTTGCATTTTTATTGGTTATTTTCATTATATTAAAACAGTAATTTTTTTACTATTTCATTTCTATTTTACACACAAACACACACAAATAAATAAATAAATAATCATTTGCTCCAATGGTGGATTTGGATGGTTGACTGCCTATCAGTTTAAAAGTGAAGCAGGATTACCTAACAAAGAAGTAGAGGGAGACTCCCTAGGTATGCAGAAGTACAGATCTAAAGGAAGAAAGGAAATAACCACCACAAAACATCTTAACAAGCACTCGTGTTTTTCCAGGACTTACAGGATATCATGGCAATTGAGCCTATAAATATGCTAAATACTAGATTTACTAGATGAAATTTCCATCCTCACATTGAACAATAAATTGAACAAGAACATCTTTACTTTGGTGGAGCCGGGGGGGGGCGGATATGCTGCTACCCAAACACAAGTATGCTAAAATATTGGATTTCCCACTGTTTTCTATAGGAAGCTCTCACTTTCACCTGGAGGAAAACAATGGGGATCTAAAGAACATTAAGGAACCTGGATTGGTCAGTATGTTAGAGCCTACCAATTAGGCATATGGTTTACAGCAATGGTTCCATGTTTTACAGAATGATTTAAAGTTGTTAGTGTTATTTAGAATGGAAATTAAATACACTGTTGCTTGGAAAAATTACATCCCCGTGTTCTGATTCTCAATGTAAATGTCCTTGACAGCATCATTCTCTCTGTATTTGAGAGTACAAAGCAACATAAGGGAATTATGCTAATACACCAGGGTGACATAAACAGATAAGACTATAAAATGTTCTTCTGCCAATTCCTCCTCTGAGGACTGGATCTAACTAAAGGTCAGCCAGATACCTGTATAAACCAATCTTAAAGATATCCATTGATGGAGATGTCTTTATGTGAAATTGTGGCATATTGTGAGTTCTCATAGCAAATACAATTAGCTGCAAAAAAACTTTTGCATTAGTTGCTTGTAAGGTTGAGAGTCTTCTTCTAGAAACAAGTGCCCGCCTTAGCTTTATGTAAAATCATGAGGGAAACCACACAAAAATGTGTTGTGGATTCTGCTCCATAGTGGCAAAGCATGATAGCTATTTGTGCCGAAATCCTTAGGTGCACCATACACCATGAAGTATTGGTTTTGCAGAAGCTTTGTGTTAGGTTGCTAAAATCTGCTTAGCTACCCAGTGCTTACACCTTTTCATATCATTAGCAACTTAAGAACTGACAGAGCAGCATTGAAAAATATGTCCTAAAGCCACAGGAAGAACACCAAGTATTCCATTGCATCAAGATGGGGTGTTACCCCCCAAATTAATAAAAATGCAATAAATGACAGGAAGACAATAGAATATTGGCTGCCAGGTGTATCATAAAATTCCAATTTCACACTCTGACACCTTACATTACTGAAGAGGAAGATATAAGCTGGTGCATTGATTAGGAGGAAGCCAAACAAACAATTTCCCCCTCTTCCACTTGGTACTGTGAGAGATAGCATCAGAGTAGCATAAACATACATTGAAATAGAGAGAGAATGACATCTACTGGCTGTTGGATGCCGGAGTCAAGGATTGTTGGAAGTATTCTTTTTATTTATCTTTATTGCTGGGAGTTTTCTGTGCACACTGATAACAGGGCTGACGTGTTTTTGACAGACTCAATGAAAACGGCGGCGACTTCCATTGTTAATTGTTTAACAATGGGAGTGAAAGTCCTCTTATTATTGCCTAGCCTGAGTTGTTATTTTCACGACTAGGCATTGCACACCCACTGCCTAAGAACATTTTAAATTACTATCAGAAAAGAACAAAATTAAATTTATCATTGGGGAAGTCTATATATTAAGCAGCTTACCTTTACTTTAAAGTATTTGCAGTGTTGCTTTGTAAAAGCAATCCTCCTTAAAGCTTTTCCTCCTGAATGAATTTAGTGCATTAGTGTTAATTTGCTTTCTATAAAAGACCAACTGCTTTTAGGGAAAATTTGCCTTATATAATCATTCCTTCACTGGCTTTCTCTCCCTTGCCACTGCTTCTCTATATACAGTCAAAGCATTTTCACTGAAACTACTTGTTTGATTTCAAGTATTCACTTGCCATTGCTTCTCTTTCTTTCAGTCTCCCATGGTATACCAATCTCAGAAGGCTCAGACATACCTCTGACTGGGTCAGTGAGGAATCTCAAGTTGCAATCCTACACTTAGTTGGAGAAAAGTCCCATTGAGCTCAGTGGGACTTACCTCTGAGTAGGCATGCATAGGATCCCACTGCAAATGTGTATGCAATACTCAGATGAGTGTATTGTTGGAGGTAAGTCTCATTGAGTGCAATGGGACACACATACTTCTGTGTAAGTGGATAAGGCTTTATATTGCCTTACCTGGGAATAAGCTCCATTGAATGAATTAGGACTTATTTCTGAGTGGACATGGATAAGATTGGATTGTTAATGGAACAGATATCGGTGCAATCTATTTGCATATTGTGAGGGTGAGCACTTATTATTACTAAGATTTATTTATATGAGAAATAAAGTAATACCAGACAGTAGAGAAGTTGTCCTTCTTAATGACAAATGCTCTGTTGTCAAGGGATGTTAGCGAATGCCAACAATCTGCTCTCATCTTTCTACCACAAGTTATCCCTTATTTGTCCTAGAATTCTTTATACTTTTTACTCTATGCCCAAAGCTTGCAATTCAGGGAAGCTGCAAAGCTTTGGAATGGATTTCATCTAAGTAAAAAATGCACAAAATTAGGTCTGCTTGCACAATGGGACTTTCTCTCTTCCCCTCGTGTCCTGGGTATCCCCTAAATCTGCTCTGAAGGGTAAGGGGGGACGCAAAACAGGTTTAGGGGTTGCATGGAGGCATGCAGGGGAAGGAGGGTGAGGAATCTCTTGTGAGCAGACCTCATTCTGTGCACTGTGCAGATTGAATTCCACCCTGTACTTTTCCATTCTGAGTGGGGGTTCTGTTGTTTTATATACAAATATGCAATATAGGCAGAGACACATCTTCTCAGAAGAAAGCCCCAGTAACTATGTGGCAAACCGTCATAGTCTTTTCCTATTTTGTATACAGAGCTGCATCACTTAACATTAGAGTAAACCAAGTAGAATGTGCCTAGACTGCAGCTGTTTTTTTTCTATACCACCCAGGTTTATTTCCCTGGCTGTGCATAACCACATGGCACATACACAAGGGCATGGAGAATATCAACATAGTCTGTAAGTGAGGGAAAGACCTCTTGTCTATTCCTAATAATGAAGGCTGTGGAATGAACACCATTTGGGTGGGGGGCCCTATCAAAAGGCACATAGCACGGTACTGGAATGTTAAATCTAGAAGGATAGCTTAGCTGTGTTTTCCAGCTGCCCATTCTGACTTAATGTTTAAGACTATTTACATCCCATTAACTTCACCTTAAGTAAAGCTAAGATTTACTTCCTGAAAGGTGCTGATCAGCTTAAATCCTTCCATCTAATCAGACACAATGCAGACTGTGGCTATGAAAATGCTACTTCAGTAGCTACTTCTGGAATGGAGTCACAGTGTGTGTGTGGAGCACAGCACCGGTAGTTGCACTGAATAAAGAAAAGAAGTTATAGCCAACATAAAGGAACTGATTTGTGCTGATGCTTAGAATTCTAGAGCAGTCTCCAGGTGATTTTCTTTCGTGTTAATGTAACATGCAAAGGGTGTGCATACTGGGGATAAAAGCATTGCCTCCACTTCCACCACTGTTCCTATCACCTTTCATGAGTTGGAAGGCATACTTCTGACACAGGGAGACTCTTGTACCCATGGAGGCTCTCTGTGCATTTTAGAAACCTGGAAAATCAGGGTTCCAAAATGTTTGAGAAGACTCCTTGAGAATAGGACACTCTCCAGTTTGGAAGTTTGCTCTCCAAGTCATGGAATGTGACAGGAATGGTGATGGGAGAGTTACTAATCCACTTGTTCTTCTGTCCCCTCCCTCATGTGTTAACACCTGAAGAGTTAGGCCTCTTTGATAAAAATTGATGGACTCATGCTCCAGAATAGGAATGCAGATCACGATATTACACTTTGTTTATAATATTATCACACTTCAGAGTCACAACTTTCAAAAGGATTGCATGATCCAGGATTATCTCAATGAAAGCTTATTTTAATCACATTAAGCAATTATTCTCTAATCTTTTCCTCTAAGCTCTACCAAATTGTGATTTCAATATTGTCTCATTGCTCATTTCTGTTAGACTTTGGGTAGGAATAAGCCACCACTTTCTCCACTTTAAACCCTATCTGTAATGCCTTCAGTAATTATTTTTGTTGGCTTCACCCACTCAGAAAGACAGGTGTTAAGTTTTGGTGGCTCAGGACTTCATAGTTGCCATGACAATCAGCCTGCTACCCCAACATCTTGTCAACAGCTCAATGGCAGGCCACATTTTGGTTCTTGTCTTCTCAAGCAGGCAAGAAGAGGGTAATTTTAAAGTGTGGGTTGTAACACGAGTCCCTTGTTGTGCTGTGATTTAGACTTTCAGTGGCTTCCTCCCTCCACAGAGTGGACCTCTTATTTTCAGCTGCTGATGGATCCAATTGGTTTTCAGACAGTTCTGGGGATTTTCTGGCTGATATGACTGGTGCTCCTGTCAAAGCCCCCGTTTGCTCTGTGGAATACATAGGTGAGCCAGGATGTTGACACATTGCCCCTGAGCACCCTCTCCCACTTGTTAAAGGCTGATTGGCTCCTTGGTACACACCAGAGCTGAGGCCAATGAAAAATCCTACTTTGAACACAAGTGGAGAAAAACTCCAGCCAGAAGCAACCAATCACTGCTGAGTTCTCAAGCCTATTCAGGAGAAGTAAAGACAGCAAAGAAGTACTATGTTGCTACTATTGCATCCTCACTGTGTTGTTCAGTTGTAATGATGGGTGCTAGTCTGGGCTTTTTACATGCTTTATATCTATGGATCGTGGTATTAGAATAACTGGCATGAATTTAATTACAGTATTTAGATATGGCCCTTTTATCTATGACCCTGGCACAAGCTCCCATCTCCTAGTTAACCTGGAAAGAACAGGTAACATCCTGGTCCTAATCAAAACACTAATCCTCATATTTGTTTGCTGCTTAACAGCCTTCTATAGAAAGGAACCAGACTGCAAACAAATGACAAATATTTATTGGAAGGTAAATATGTGATTCAGAAATCATAGAGATGTGGTCTTCCTAAATTATGGTTGTATCCAGTAGTACACCAGAAGGAACAAAAAAACAGCTCAAAGGATTTGGTGTCATGTGATTCATTCACTAAGCAAGCCCCACTCCCTGAGGTTTGGTTGGCTTCCATAAGTGATTGAGTTGCCTTGTAGAACTTTATACTTGTAGAACTTTGGTAGGAACAACCCTTACCTTATTTCAGACATCTACTAAAATCTGCTGTTTAGACAGGCCTTCCCAATATGATTTTTTATTTAAACCAACCAGTATGTACTAACATTTTTAATTATGATTTTTATAGATATTAATCCCATCTTTCCCAAACATGAGGATGTATTTCTTTTTCATCCCCACACCCACTGTGGGTGGCCAAAAAATGTATCAGCCAAAAATATTGCATATCCCAATATCCAAATTGGAGAAATAGTGATAACTTCAGGCTTTTTGCGTGCACATGATGTAAAGGAGTGGGATCACAGCACAATACATTACAATCTCCAAGCATTATGATTTTTGTAATCACAGGCAGAAGAAAGCATTGGAATAGAACATCTGGCACATCAATTTGTGGATGAGATACAGAACTGAACAAAACTGAAACGGAATCTTCAATTGTGCCAAAAATTCATAACTGATAAAAACGGGGAGGCCATTTTGCCAAATGCCAAGGAGAACTGAAACTCTCCGACAGTTTATGCAGAACTCAGGTGGTGGTGGGGGAATCTTCTGATAAATTTTGCCTCAGCCCTTTGGCTCAGTCATTTGGGAGGAAGATGTTACCTTTGGATCTGGCTGGTGGAATGCCCAAGATGCATACACATCTCACATCTTACATGACACACAGTAGACAACATCAACAGAGACAACATCTCATACCCTGTGTCCTCATAGACTTCAGTTTATTTTTCAGGCTGGGAGGCAGGTTTTTCAGGCAGATTACTTTTCCCTTTTTTCGCCCCAAATCTCTCTCTTATGGTTGCATAACTTGATTCGATTTAATACCAAATAACAACAAAGAATATACGCAAAGACCAACAAAGAACATTGACCCTGCATCTCAACATCAAATGTTTGATGTACCAAGATGATACAATTGGTAGCATATGGTCATGGCCATAGTGGTACATTCATTTATGAAGGTCATCTAAGTTATTTCAGACTCCTTCTGATATTTTCATGCATGAGAAGAACATCTCCCCCTCATTCCCCTAATGGCACTTCATAAATCTGTGTCAGTGTTTTTGAAGCTGACTAGTGCTCCCTACTTCAATCACCTATTTCATGATACATTCCTTGATTAGCATACTTCTCAAATCTCACAGCATTCTTGAGAGACTCCTGGCTTCTCAGCCTCAGTGAATGCTTAATATTATCTTATAGATAAAAGCTAAAACACTGGTAAGATGTTTTTTATGCCTAGAGCAAATTTTGCAACCTATATTTTTAAACATTATGATCACTTCTGAAAGTGCATAAGATATACGTTCTCCTATTTTAATTGAAAAATAGCATAAGTACTGTAGTTTTACTAGCAAATGACTAGCAAAAAAGCCAATGCATCTCTCCACACATCCTGCCCTGTATTCTATGTTTGTGGTCACATTAGAGTGTGACAGAGCCATAGAGTTTGTTAGGGTCCCTGGAAACATTACATTAAAAGCTAAATTTGAGAGGGACTCTACTGAAAAGGGCTTCATTAAGTCTATCAGGGGTGCCAACTTGAATAAAATATGGGGAGGCAGGTAAGCCCTGCCCCACATAATCAGTCACATGATGCTGTGCACACACACCATTTGAATGGCAATGCCCATCAACTTGGGGGTGGGGCTGGTCCCCTCAAATATTTTATTGGGGGGGCGAAGACCCCTTGGCCCATAGGAGTTGGCTCCTATGGAAGACTATTATAGAACAGAAGAACCTCTTCTGTTCTATTATAGAACAGAAGGCCTCTCCTCTTTACAGAATGGAAGGTGTTGTGAGCAGGAACCACTTCCCACGCTCACAGGGGGCGTAACTCAGCCCCCTGAGTCACTGAGTCCTGTGCCCACGTCACGCCCACCAGCCAGCCTATACGGCTGGGTGGGTGAGTGGCTTAGCTGTATTTGAATGACTGCGGGCACACAGCCTCTCCCTTCTTGTTCCTGGCTTCCTTGGATCCTGTCCGATGCCCTGGTGGTAGGATTCCACCCAGTTCTAAAAAGAGTGTTCCTAGTGCTCCCTTTAGACATCGCTCTACCCATCTTGTCAGTCAAGAATAGAGGTTTCTCATGCAATGGTTTAAGGTTTCAGTGGCAGGAGAATGATCTCACTGCGCCCCTTTCTCCTGCCCCCTGCTTTTAAAACTCTGGTTGTCAGTGCACATAACTGCAGCAGGTTTAATATGGTTCATAAAGCACTGGAGTATAAATAACGAAATCATGGCAACTCTAGACTGGTATCGATTGTTATATCATAGTATATAACTTCAAATGTAAAGCAAAATACTTTGAACAGTGGTTTGCCTTTCAATATTTATCTCAATAGCTGGAAGAAAATTACTTTTTTCTTGACCTTCCATATTAGGTAAACATTGCATGTATCACTTATTGATCTTATGCATTTATAGCATAATAGAAAGGACAGGCAATGTCCCCAGAAGGCTTAGACGTCTAAAGAAGTTACAAATGAAGTTATCAGTTATCAATGATGGAATCTTTCTCTGATAGGCATGATGCCAATTTTTATTCAGAAAATGAGTGGAATTCTGAAATCATCTAATGTCCCAGTTCAAAGAACTTCTTTATGTGCACCGAAGGGCAATTGCTTCCCCCTTTATGCTTTGAGCAGCAATTCCCAATGTTATTTTGCAAACTGCTTGCAAAGTTCCCAAAACTGTATTTTTCTTTGTGGCCTAAATCTGCACAATTGTTTTGGGCCCCATAGTTAAAATACCTATGTTATCCTTAGGGATAAACTCATTGACCCTGATAAGGTGACAGGCTATGGATGTTGTCCTCAACATCAATCCTTCATCAGAAGCCCCAGCAGATGAGAAGTCCATCTTCCCACCATCTCATAGTCCCTCTTGTTCACTACTTTTTTTCTAAACGAAACAGCCCCAAACACTGCAGTATTTCCACAATGGAGTCGTTCCCCTTGCGTGATAACTGTGGCTGTCCTTCTCTGAATATTTTCTAGCTCTACATATCCTAATTTGAGATGTGGGGAGCAGAATTTAGCACAGTGTTCCTAATATGGTTGCACCATAGATTTGCATAAAGGAATTGTGATAATGGGAGTTTTATTTTCACTTTCTTTCCTAATGGTCCCTAAAATGGAATTTGCCTTTTTTTGCAGCCACTACACACCGGTCTCGGCAACATCTCCACTGAGCCATCTGCCACAACATCAATATCTTTTTCTGGGTCCGTTTCCACCAGTTTAGACCCCATTGGGGTACATAGGTGAGAGATCCCTTTGAAGCTGCCTGCAATCCATTTTGTTTCTATTACCCTAAACAGTTCGGTGTCATCGGCAGACTTGGACACCTCACTGCTTACCCCTAACTCCAGATCATATATGAGCAAGTAAAAAAGCAGAGGACCCCAAATATAGATCCTTCAGGGCCCTACTTATAACACTCTGGTCACAGAATTCCTCACTCCCTGCTCTTTAGAATCATAGAATCATAGATTTGGAAGGGACCATAGGAGCTAACTTCTAGGGGCCTATGTTCACTTCGCCTATTTGAGGGAGCTCCCCCCCACCCGCAAATTGATGGACATTGCCATTTAAATGGTGTGTGTGTGCATCATCATGTGATCAATCATGCAGGGCAAGGCTTACCTGGCACCCCAATAATTTATTCAAGTTGGCACCTCTGGAAGGGACCCTGAGGATCATCTAGTCCACCCCCTGCAATGGAGGGATATGCAGCTCTCCCATACAGGTATCAAACCTGCAATTTTGGTGTTATCAGCACCTTGCTCTAACCAACTGAGCTGTATTTAACTAAAATTCCTTCCAGTAGCACCTTAAAGACCAACTAAGTTAGTTCTTGGTATAAGCTTTCGTGTGCATGCACACTTCTTCAGATACACATATCTGAAGAAGTGTGCATGCACACGAAAGCTTATACCAAGAACTAACTTAGTTGGTCTTTAAGGTGCTACTGGAAGGAATTTTTTTATTTTGACTATGGCAGACCAACACGGCTACCTATCTGTAACTGTATTTAACTAGTTACTGATCTGTAAGATCCTTTGTTTATTTCATCACTTCCCATGAAACATTAGAAAACATATATAAAACTACAGGTGCAGACTGAGAGAAGATTCCCTACTGAAAATATTTGTTGAAAAAGTAAGACCTTCAAGAGGCACTGACAATATATTAGAGGTGGCAGCTGATATATAACAGGAGGGAGTTTCAAAGAGCCATCACACTTAAGACCCAATATCTATGTGTTACGGAGTGTTTCTGGTGAGGTGGAATCTGCAGAAGGGTCCCTTCTACAGAGCAGAGTGACCAGTTGGGTATATAATGGGTGAGCTGTCTTAAAATATACCTAAGGTGGTACCCTTCATATTTTGTGAACTACAGCTCCCAGCAGCCCAGATAGTATGGCCAATGATCACAAATTTTGAGTGTTGAAGTCCAACAACATCTTGGGTGGGACACACACACACAGACCATACTGGCTATGTCTGTTTTAGGTTATGAAAAGCAGAACAGTCTAATAAGACAGGCTAATAAAATGAAACCAACAACAACAAAACAATCCTATGTCTTTTTCATCTCTGAGTGTGTCAGCCTGGTCTGAGACATTGTCAATTCCCCATGACATAGATTCTGTAATTAGCTATTTTATTTGTAACAGAGACACCATTTTTTTCAGAACGGTAATTTGATGTAGGCTCATTTATATTGTCCCTTTTTAAGGCTTGATAGTTCTGTTTTCTATGACTCATCGTCCATTTATCTACAACAATGCAGATATATAGGACTGTAGTCCTGTTACTTTGTATCAATGCAATGGGCCTTTGTTAGAGTGGACATAAAATCAATCCAGCAATAAAGGAGTATAACAAAAGCAATACATATTCATCCAAAGACCAGCACTTGCTTTTAATTTCCCATATGCCTTTCAGGGAGCTCTTTCTCATCCACTTTCATCCATATGCCACTGAAGCCAATGAATATAGATAAAATCTATTTGGCTTCCAAGTTTTAGTCTTCTGTTGGATTGGATCTGGGCTGGATCTGGGCTTAGCGCGAAAATCCTGATCACCCCTCCTGCAAAGTGGTAGGGCACCTGCAACAGAAAATGGGTCAAGCAGGAAAACTGGGCCCAATTCAGACCCATTCACTGTGCCAGTTCTAACCTAGTACAACAATCACGCCGAGATTGTGCCCAATCCCAAGCTATGCAGGCAGAATATTCAACATAGAGTGACATTCAATTCCACTCTAGGTTTCCTGGTATGCTACAGAATACGTTTGTATGTAACTATAGTCTCCCATTGCTGTTACAAGCTATACACAACTTTACCGATGTATACTGACCTTAGGTGGGTTGCAATAGCAGCACAACCACTTTCCATATGGCTGCCCACATCTGGATCACTGTCCAGATGTTGTATAAACATTTTCATACCGTTTTCCAGATGATTTATGCTCACCAGCTAAATGCTTTATATATTGTGGCACATAAGCCAATAAATAAATAAATGAGGGAAAATTAAGTGGGTCTTGAAATGGATGTGTGAGCTAAAGGTGCAGCTCAGATCTGAAAAAGTTGAAAGTATAATAGCAGTTTCCCCCCAAACCTGTTGACCTCCAGATGTTGTTGGGCTCCAAGTCACATCAGCCCCAGCCAACATGCTCAGTGGTCATTGATGATGTTTGAGAAGGCTGATCTAGGTCATGTTACGCATCGCTTCTTGTGACACTTCCAAGTATATCTTGCTTCCTACCCAGGTTGTGTGTATGACTCTGACTTTCTCTCTTTCACCTGACATTTTTCTTCTTCCAGGACTGTTATCTTATTTTCCCTTGCTAGGGAATACAGAATAAAAATCTGCCAAAAAAAAAAAAAAAACATGATCAGAAATACAGCCACCTTAAACCCATCAAAACATTGTGGACAATGGCAGTATTCATCATGATGGTACTAAATCTTACTGCTTCCCATAGCAACACGCCACAGACTTTGCTTGTCCAATTCAGCTATAATATTGATTTAACTGAACCAAATAGAAAAGGGGGGGGGGATCTCCTGGTGCGTCTGGTCTAGCATTATGTTCACATTTTATTGTGTTATTTCCTTAGGAACCATCAATCTCCAGCAGTATATATTGTATGAATGGCTCTGAAATGACAACGCTGATATTTGTTTGTGTTCTGAACACATTTATCCAGCATATGTATGCTGAGATGTTAGACAATGAGCACCATATTCTTAAACTTATATATATGTGTGTGTGTGTGTGTGTGTGTGTGTGTGTGCGTGTGTGCCATATGTTGCTGCTGAGTAACGTCCTGCTGAAAGAAAAGAGAAATATTGAAACACACACACACACTGCATATTTATCGACAGCAAATCAATGAAGTGGAAAACAGATGTCCAATCTCAAATAAATGTCAGTTCTGGTAATACAGACCAAACTGCTTTTCATATTTCAATGGAGTGCCATTATGTGCTTGCACTAAAATGTGTTAATATTATATGTTCCTGTTCAACAGAGTGAATCCATGACAGCATCCAGTCATCGGTCGTCTTCTTCTGAGCAAAGCAACCATTAGTTTCTTTTCAGCACTGTTGGTCTTGTAGAGAAAACACAGTGTGACCAGGGAACCCCATGTCTTACATCTCACTATTGCTGAATGTATTTATTCATTTATTTCAGAAAACTTAGCAGAATATTTCAAAACTTATTTGTCAATTCGACATCACACACTGTCTAAAGCGGATGATAGTGTGGCGAGGTCAGAAGTTGCAATGTACTTGGTGCAAACAATACTGGAAAATATACCGTATTTTTCGCTCTATAACACGCACCAGACCATAACACGCACGTAGTTTTTAGAGGAGGAAAACAAGAAAAAAAAATATTCTAAACGAAGTAGTGGATATATGATTTTTGTGGTTCATGCTGTGGCCACAGACATGTGATCTGACAGTGAGTTTGGAGTAGCCCAATGCAAAAATCCTGAGGATCCATGTGGATCCATGCTTTGTAACCATGGAGGAGGGAAGGAAGGGGAACCATGGATCCTCTGCTCACGGCTGCAGCAGATCCCCCCCGCCACCCGCAGGCATTCGCTCCATAACACGCACAGACATTTCCCCTTACTTTCTAGGAGGAAAAAAGTGAGTGTTATGGTGCAAAAAATACGGTAATTGTGAGGCCATGTAGATGACCAAAGTAAGAAACAGGAAGTCCAGAATTTGCAACATTCCACCTTTCTGAAATTCCACACCAGAGGCAATATGCTTCTGAATACCAGTTGCTGGGGTGTATAAATGGGAAAGGTGCTGTTGCACTCAGGTCCTGCTTGCAGGCTTCTCATAGGCATCTGGTTGGCCACTGAGGGAGAAGAGGATGCTGGAACTAGATGGCTTTTGGACCTGATTTAGCAGTGTTCTATTTATGTTCTTAGATGGAGGTCTCAGAGTGTGTCTGAGAGGGAGATGCATGCATGGGGGGTGGGGAGTTTAGAGTGATGAAGTTCCGAGAAACATTTGAAACAAATGAGACTTGTAAAAAGAGTGTGGACTGTTCTTAAAATGCAATAGAACCAGACTATTGATGCCCAACATAGGAAATGTTGCCAAACGGTTTTTAAAACAGACTTATAAGGGAACGTCAACAAGTGCTGGAAGCATCCTGTACAAACCAATTAATCCCTCAGATTGATAGTGTATGTAAGGGATGGGAATTCTGTGGTCCTCCAGATGTTGTTGGACTTCAGACAAATACACAATTAAAATTGCCACTAGCTTAAGGTTAAAGAGAATTTTAAGTAAATGCAGAGGCTCTGGTTTGGCTAGAACTCCTGAGGTATTTGACGGGAAGCCATAAGAGCTTCAATAGTCTTAATGATCCCCCCCCCCAAGCCTATTGTGGGAGGGTGTATACATGATGCTGAACAAGATGATCCATTAGATCACTTGCAAATCTCATATTCATTGTGAGGGTCTTTAGAGTAGTATCGCATCTAGCAAATATATTAATCAAGTGACCCTGGATTTGGCAGAGTAAATGTCAAATAAACATTTCTCAGAGTTGCAATTACTACAGCTCCCATTCCCCTGAAACCATTAATCTACCGTATATTCATGATTTAGCTAATGACAAATACTTTCTCCCAGCTAGTTGACCTTTCAATGTTTTATGTCTCTGACATGACGTTTGCATCTTCAGTGAGAGAATAGTCAGATAATCCTGGCCCTGGGTACCCACAAAGGCAAACTCTCCTGTGGTTGGCATCCCTGCACTGGAATTCCTTCTCCATAAAGGCTAGCACAGCACCCACCAGGCTACATCTTGTTCTGGTCATATGAGTTAATGCTCACTGTAAATGCTCACTGAACAGGGCAGGGTGGCAGTGAGGTCAAGGCTGCACTGAAACACTGGCAAGAGCACTAAGTTGGCTCTGCTGGTGCAGCCTCAACCTTCCCACTGTGCTGCCCTGCCCTGGTAAGCCACAGTGACATCCATGTCAGGCTCCATGGCTCTGCCTTACCACACTGACTTCCGGCTGGCTGCAACCTGAAATGTCAAGGGAAAAGGATTTTGTATCTGTGGTTCACCCACAGTGACTAAAAAGCACTGGGTGACATTTTCTTTGTTGGTTGGGTATTTGCAGTAGCATATTAAAGCAGTCAGGACAGAAGTCATAAACCAAAATTCTTTATGAGGGATGTGATTTAAATGTATGGTGCAGCCAGAGTGTGGGAAAAATAGTTGGTGCTCACATACCCTGAACAGAAAAATGAATGTGGAACTTTTGAAAAATTCTGAGAACAAATTTCTGAGAGGTTTTTCCCCCCTCTACTTTATTTCTTTATTTCTAGTATTTTATACAACTGATTGATCAGGAACCCCACATTCATGATATGTCTTTATACAACAAATAAAAGTAAAATGTGTTTGTATGTGTTTGTTTTTTACCAAGTGGCAGCTTTCTGTCATGAAAACAATATAATCTTATGGTGGGGTTATATATAAAATTAATTAATAAGACTAGGTAACCAATTGTGTCCATTCTTGTTGCACTGATGGGTACTTTGGAGGATTCAGACAGAGGTTGTACTTTGATGTGCTCTCATACAATTCCACAAGCCAGCTAAGTTAAAGTACTCAAGTTTTAGCCAGTTTTATTTAGTTCTTCAACTTAACAGGATTGTGGATTGGGCTGTCAGCCCCCTAACGTGCTTTTTCTGCTGACATGACTTTTTAAAAACCACTTATTCTTCTGACCTAGCATTTGTAGAAGCTACAGTGTCACTGAAGTGAAATTGTCCTTAGTGATCCATCCAAGCTCAGTTGCAACAAATAAAACTTCAAAAAAAGGGGGGGGGAAGGATTAAAGCAAGCACATCTAGATTTTTCTCAATATTATATTCTCTCCCAGTGGTATTCTCTGTGACACTGATCCAAAATCCATTTCCAAAGGTTATAGCAGAATAGATGAATCATTAATTAACCATATGTTTGAACTAAGGTGAAACTTCAGTTGGAATAAGTAGTCATATTTTTGCTTGCCTCCTAAACTCAAAGTGGAGAGTGACTCCCGTGCTTGCTTGGGGTTCACTTCCCTTGCAATGAAGGTCAATAGAGACTGTGGTATCTTTAGGGTATATGGTTTTATTTATACATGTATACAATCTGAGCATAGGCTGGAAGGACTCACAGCTTTAACACTCCAAAAGGCCATGCTTCCCTGTTAGATTCAAAGGGAAGTCCTACCCCACCCCAAAGCTGTGGCTTTGGGATTCAGCCCAAAGAGTTCAAGCTTCTTTGTGTTTCAGCATTAGCCAAATCTCACCCTAAATACTATTCTGCTCCCTATACAACCTTGGACCGAAAACAAAGGACTATGAGACTCTGGGCATGAAGATGAAAGGCATTGAGGCACAGGTCATTGCTGTGGAAGAGAGAGGAAAATACTGGAGGCAAACCATTGGCTGCACAGATGGTGATGTCAGGAAAGGTTTTGCTTCTTGGACCGTGGTTTCTGCAGTTGGCAATAATGTGTTTGCTAAGAGTCTTCTGACCATGATCAGGAGAGCTTTAAACTAAATCCGAAGGGGGAGGGAGATAATATTAAAGACAATACAGTGGTACCTCGGGTTAAGTACTTAATTCGTTCCGGAGGTCTGTTCTTAACCTGAAACTGTTCTTAACCTGAAGCACCACTTTAGCTAATGGGGCCTCCTGCTGCTGCCGCACCGCCAGAGCACGATTTCTGTTCTCATCCTGAAGCAAAGTTCTTAACCCGAGGTACTATTTCTGGGTTAGCGGAGTCTGTAACCTGAAGCGTATGTAACCTGAAGCATATGTAAGCTGAGGTACCACTGTAGATGAATACTTGGTGCTGGGGATAAACGTTTCATTGATACACAGGAAACTGAGGTGGTGCTACAGAAATCTACTGAAGGACAGGAAAATACAAGAAGGAAGCAGCTGGGGGGAACGACTCATGGCTGTCTAGGGATTGAGGTTGCCACCCTCCAAGGCAGGGCTTGGTTGCCTCTAGTGTTGAAGCATGCCTGGCTATATTCCTGTTGGAAGAGGCAAATGTCATGGGGCTTTTCCTGCAGTCATATCTTCAGCTGTTCGCTTCCCCACCCCCCACCCCAAGCCTATACCTTCCTCTCAGTAGGAAGGCATATCTTTGTATGTTGAGAGAGGAGGTGTGCCCTCCAGTCTGAACTTAGTTGCATGGGAAACTTCCTGCAAGTACTCACAATGGTGTGAGCTGACAATAGGCACATCCTCACCTCTCTCTTCAGACATTCTATTCAATGTGCAAAAGTCAGAGGTGGAACTGGTGGGTGTGAGAATACTGGCCGTGGGACCAGTGCATGGGGCCCACTCCTCCTTCCACTTACTATTTGGATGCTTTTAGGAATAATTTATCAAAGAGGCTCACATGGACATTTCTGAGCACGCAGAGGTGCTCCACCATGTATGCATTGCCAATCTGTGTGCATACTGGAGCTGTGGTAATCTCAAAAGACAGTTGGGTAGAGACAATCCAGCTGTATTAAGTCAGCATTCACCGCAAAACATTTAACTGAATTCATTCTATCTATAATAGAAGTTTCTTTTACAATGTGCTGCTATTGATATGTATTCTTCACTCTGCTTTGCCATATTTCTATCAGTTGAGAAGATGGTTTCTTGCAGTAAGAAATAATCCATACTGTTCAAAAGGGCTTTTCTTTCTTTCTTATCTTCTGTACTCTGCTGTTCTTAATCCTTCAGGATGTTTCAACTTGACTCCGTCTTTTTTCATGTTGTTTACTGAATCTTAAGTTCTCAAAGCAAACTGAAAACCTATGAAAGGGTTTCATATGTCCTGAAGGAACGTGAAGTACTCTTGCCAATGACAACGACAGAGAAAATGGTAATGAGTAAATGGGACAATATGAGATTTGTTTGTTATTTGCAAATGTTCCCCACAGAAATGACAACTTTGGAGAAAATGACGCCACCCCAAATCAACTATTCAAGAGGTTTGTGTGCAATGCACTTGTCTATCTTGAAATGCCTTGACAGTTGTTAGGCATTTGGTGATCAGTTACAAGATGCGGATGAGAACTTAAGTGTCTGAGAACAAGGGAGGCAAGCAACTTGTCCATTTATTTCAATGGGTCCACTTCAAGTGTGACTCAGACTCAGTTGAATACCATCCATAGTTAGTTTAGCAGGGTATACTAATTTTGTTTATCTTTTTACTTGTTCAAGTGCTATTTACCTTACAAGATTACTATTTGTTTCTTATTTTGTAGTGATCATTTAAGATTAACAGTGGGCCTCCAAGCACTCAGTAGACTGCGGAACAAATAATCATACTGTGTGCATTAAAAAGTGTGCATCAATATCAAAAAGATTAAATAGACATGCAGACCACCTTATTTCATAACAGCTTTTTACACACAAACTTTCCCAGAAGATAATAGCACTGTCAAAACTTTGCTGCATATTCACTTCCCAGATCATTAAGGCACTTCCATGGATACAAAAGTACACCTACCATACAGTACGCTGCATATTAAATAAGGTCAACAGGTGCATCCCAAAAATATATGGAAATGTATTGGAGAAACTTCACTTGTTCAAGGTATGTAAACTACAAACCCTGCTACTGGCAGAGTTATAAAGCCTGAGACTGAATTATCTCTTCTAAATTAGTCAAACCTGACCTTGCAGATCAGGAACATTTTACAATGTTCAGATAGGTAGCCGTGTTCGTCTGACGCAGTTAAAATAAATAATTTTTTAAAAAATAAAAAATAAAAAATTAAAAGAGCCTAACAGAGGGCATTCTCCTCTGTTAACTTGTATAAACCTCTTTTAAAGTCATCCAAGTGGATGGTGGTCACCAGTACATCTTCTGTTAGCTTACGAAGTCACCTGGCTATCCACGTGTGGACAGAAGAGGAAAACTGGTAAATGTCAAAACCATAGATTATTTTACACTCCAGGCACTTATATATCTGACATGTCAGTGTGGTAGAGTGTCTTAAATCTCCCATGTTGGTAATTAATGCCCTATAGGCATCTGTTTCCCTTGGAAAAAATACACAAACCATGAAAACATTAAATCTGATTATAATTATTTCCATTTCTGGGGCACGGCCTTTTCATAAATAATTATGTCTCCATGTAAAACTGGCAGGCTTTAAACTCTCACCATATCATTCATAATAATGAGTAAGATAATAAGCCACAAGCCAAACTTTCACATGCTCATTAGTTACAGAAGGCTAATTAGGACTTTAACCAGAAATGCCACTAAGCATCATGCTCACAGAGGTAATTACAGAGCTGAAGTCATTAAGACAGCAAAACACCCATTGGCCTACCAAAAGTGCTCACGCAACTAGCAAAAGATGACAAGAGCTTGCAAAGCCACCTTCCCCTTTTAACAAATCTGAAACGTGAAATTGCATGACTGTAAGTCATTTATGCTAAACGACTGGACAACGTAGGGCAGAATCCTTTCTTACACGGACACAGCACCCACAGGCAAAGGAATCTCCACAGGACAAGAAGACAGAGCCCTCTCCTTGACTGCTTCCCTTGACATGTGGACAAGTGCACTCAATGCACCCATCTCATTTGTCCTGATTGAACGTACAGAGCCAGCTAAGTGGATATCTGAAAGGCGTACATTTGGCCTCCCATTTGACGTGACAGGGGAGGAGGGGGAAACAGGGATCTGTATACAAGCACTGAATCCAGGCAGCAAAGCAATGAATCCAGGCAAAATCTCATGAATCCTTGTAGATGTTTATTCTTTGCCACTGCATATATTGAGATATTCAAGTGGAATCTAAAGTCTGATATGGAATCAAAGCCTGATATGTTGTCCTTAGAAACCTGGCTAAATGCTGTCAATTCTTTTTAGAAACAAATTTCTGAACCATTAAATGGATTGCCTCATTTCCCGTTTTCCTGTGAGTTTTCCTAAAATTCTGCAATCAGAGGATGCACAATTTGAAATAATAATAATAATAATAATAATAATAATAATAATAATAATAATAATTTATAATAATTTATACCCCACCCTTCTGGCTGGGTTTCCCCAGCCACTCTGGGCAGATTCCAGCAAAATATTAAAATACAATAATTCATCAAATATTAAAAGCTTCCCTGAACAGGATTGCCTTCAGATGTCTTCTAAAAGTCAGGTAGTTGTTTATTTCTTTGACATCTGGTGGGAGGGCATTCCACAGGCTGGGCACCACTACTGAGAAGGCCTTCTGCCTGGTTCCCTGTAACTTTGCTTCTCGCGGTGAGGGAACCACCAGAAGGCCCTCGGCGCTGGATCTCAGTGATGCAGCTTTCCAGTCCTTTAGTTCATTTGCAGGTCCCCTTCTCTGTTTGTCTATGCACTGTGGGGTGGGGGGAGGACTTTGAAGGGATTGTATGCATGATTGGATCCAGGTACAATGTATGGGAGATTTTAAGGATGTGCATATTCACAGTGGTAAAAGACTATACAGTGGAAGTATGGTCACTGATGGACAAATATGCCAGTTTGGGTTTCTCTCAGCTTTGCATTTTCCCAATCTTAAATTCAGTTCACCACATTTCAGCATCAGCATTTTAGTGTGCATTGCTCCTAAAATATACATTTTTGTGCATAGGCATCTATTTTGCAATATTGCCTAATATACACATTTTTGCAAGCAGTTTTGCACTGTACAGATCAGTCAGCAGACTGGGCTGGCACTCAGAGCCAGACGGGAATTGCTCCAAATTTGTCCAACCCCCCAAGTTCACTGCAAGTTCTTTATAACCAGGGCTTTTTTCAGATAGGACTCACCGGAACTCATTTCTGGCACATCTCAGATGGGCGCCATTGCCATTATTAGAGAACAAGGCAAGGACATGTTCATTGTGAGTTGCTGCACCTCTTTCCCCAGAAAAATAGCACTGTCTAAAACTAAGAATTAGAGCCTGGGCTTGCATTTTTCTGTGCAGGCTGTTCCTTTAAGGCAAGTACAACACCTTGGTCTGCCCTGAGACAGCTTCCCCCCTGTCTGCTTTCATACTTACCTCCAGTCCAGCGTATGGTGTTGGTTGTCATCTCCTTCCTCCGTAATATTGGTGTTGCTGTTACAGAATGCAGTAGAGAGGAGAATGGGAGCAAAATTAGAATTAGTTGGCTTTACCTGTAATTGACCTACAGTTGGCCTCTCTGCCTTCTGGCCTGCAAATTCCACCAAAATTGGAAGCCTTACAATGGAGGGGGTATATAATTCACACAATATTGCCTATTAATCATTCAGCATTCACTTTGCTATGCTTACTAATTTACTAAATTAGCAATGCGGTGTGATCCTAAAGAGCATTACACGTGCTGTTGGTTACAATAATGTACATTCTATGCTTCATTTACATAATTAGTTATACCTGTTGCTAGTCATTCCTTTCACCCTTTGTTATTGATTGAATTTTACCTCATAGGTCGAATGAAATTAATCCTACTGAATTTCAGGAGATCATCAGATAGAAACCAAGACTGGTATTCAGCTATATTTTACTCAGTGTAGACCCATTGGATTTATAGTACTGGACCTAACTTAGTCAAGTTCATTCATTTTTATAGGTCTAGTCTCAATAAAACTCAGTTGAATACCACCCTATTAGTCATGTAGTATATATTCTAAGCCTGGGCAAAGGGAAGTGCCTCTGTCTTCCCAGGGTTCAAGCTCAGTTTATTTTCCCTCTTCTAATCCACCACAGTACCCAAACATGCAGCATAGACAGGTATAATCTGCATGTGAGGTCACTGAACCCCTCTGTTGGTTGAACCAAGATTTTACTACCATAAACTGCATGGGCTGCTCATTGGGGGATGATTTTACATGGGAAAACAGTGTTGGGCCATAAGAAACGGTCAAAACAAAACAAAACCTTTATATAATATACTCTTCAGCGGTCAGCAGAATCTGGAAAATCTGATTTTGTGCTGCAACTTCTTGATCACATAAAGATTGCTATTTTAAAGTGTTCATGTGTAAATCAGACTGATGGGTGGAAGAAATGAAGGAAAGGAAGGAAATGGAAGCTGTAGCAAACTCTGCATACAGTTTAGAAACAATACAATGATTGAGAAATCCAAATGCTTCTGTTTTCACTCTTGAAACAAGACAAGGTAATCTGCAACTCCAAAATCCAGGAAGAAATTTGGAGAAGACTTTTGGAAACATCATGCATTGAAACAGCTTGAAAAACCAGTCCTTTACTGGTTTTCTTGTGTTTTTTTCCTTAGGAAAATGGAGGTGGGGAGCTGGAGAGCAATCACTGAAGAAGTATTTGCAATTCTCATGCCTTCTTTCCATTCCTCCTTAGAATACAGCGTAGGCTGTAAAATGTAGAATGTCTCCAGGGCTCCTGGTTGGCTGGTTGGTTGACTGGCTTATTTATTTACATCTGAAGATAAAGTCCAAATGTCAACGAGGAAGTGCAAACAAAGAGCAGAAATGTAACAAGAGAAAAAGAGATGGAAGTGTTATCTGGTTTGAAAATGTTCTTGCAGATTTAATCACAATATATTTGTCCACAAGAAATATATGTTCATTTTATGCTGTAATAATCTGGAAGTTTTGTAGAAGCATATATGAATCAAATGAAGATCTATGCCAGCCTTCCCCAACTTGGTGCCTTCCATATGTTTTTGGACTCAAACTCCTAATATCCCCAGCCCAAATGGATGCCTTAACTGGTACTAATGGGAATTGTGGTCCAAAATGTATGAAGGACACCAGGTTAGAGAAAGCTGTTTTATACCAGGGACAGCCAATATAATACCTTTGAAACATTTGCTGAACTCTAACTCCCATCAGCCCAAGCCAGCATGATCTATGGTCAGGTGGAATTATGAGTCCAACAATACCTGGAAGACACCACATTGGTGACCCCTGCGCTACACAGATGGCATAAATCTGGGGATGTTTTCTAGTTCAGTCTCTGGATGTCTTGTTGCTGTTGTTTGTCCAGGTCAGTCTTTCTTATGATCTAGTGCAGCCTTTCTCAACCTGTGGGTCCCCAGATATTGTTGAACTACAACTCCCATCACCCCTAGCTAGCAAGGCCAGAGCTCAGGGATGATGGGAGTTGTAGTCCAACAACATCCAAGGACCCACAGGTTGAGAACAGCTGATCTAGTGGCTTCCCAACCTCCCAAGAGCCTTGCAGGCCTGGGTCCCTGCCTATTAGCAAGAGCTCTTCACAATGGCTGCTGCTCCTTCTGTTTATGGATTATTATCGCGGAGACCACATTTGTCACAGCCAGTGAACCGTTGCGCTGAGAAATGAGGCCATGGCTTCTGCTAGTCATCAGCCTGTTGTGGCTTTGAAAGACTAATCAAAGGTATCACATCTGGAGATGCTCCTGTTATAAACTTGGCACACTAACATACTCTTCAAAGAACACCAACCTGACCTGTGCTTTCCATTTTGTCACATCCACTTAATCACTTCCTGGATTACGATGATCTCCTTTTAGCTGGTCTGTGTAATGTGCTTTCGTAAGTGTAATTAAGACAAGTTAAGAATCAGTGTTATTGGGTATTCGTTCACAGTTTAGCTTGATCCAAATACTATTAAAATCACCATATGTCCTCCCTGGCAGTGAAAATAATGCCACTTGACACTGAGATCCCTTTACCTGTCTTCTGAAATTGCAGCAAAAGCTTTTTCTCAAAGCCTCCTTTCTAGTGTAATCATTTTTCATGTTGGCATGATATCAAAGGATCTGACTTTACATCTGCAGTTATATATAAATTCCTGAAATTTACTGTTTGGCTGTTAGCACTCATCAAAATGTTGTCTGACAACATTCCTGAGCCTCACATTCATTTTGAAAATAAAAGTGCCCTTTAGAAAGCATTTTACGCAAATGGAAATAAACACAACCCAGGCAGATGTGAATTTAAATTGCTGTTTTGTTTCTTTTTTACACTATAAATTAGAAATGAGCTGCATTTTTGTGATTTGGGATTTTCACACTGAAATTTGCATCCTTGATAAAGGCAAAAAGTTCTAGTGGGTAGAGAATGAACAGACAAAAGGTATTACAGCAAAAATGCACTTCTCAGTTTAGCACTAGCAACTATTGAACAAGGTGAATAAATTGGAATAAAGCTTCTAAGAAGCTGGATAAATATGAACAGTTAAATTCAGTGGAATTGGATTTGGGTGGCCAAATTGAAATGCAAAAAATCACCACCCAAAGTGGGACATTGCTGAAGCAGGCAGCAGTGTTGACCTGTTACTTCCTTTCACTGTACTTCTATTGTCACAGTTATAGTTCACACAGTTTGGGGCTGGAGCCTGCTACCATGATGCTACACAGACAAAGCGCTCCTGCTGAACACAAAAAAGTTGTCTGTAAGGAAACAAAATGTATTGGTCACAAGTCCAGGCAAAGTTAGGCACGTTTACACCCACTGACTATGCAATTGGTGCCCTGGACTGTAGCCTAACCAACGTTGCCATGAAAAAGATTATGAGATTATTGCCTCTGCATAGTAAATAATATATTATCACTATATTTTTTTCACATCCTTAGGATATGAAACTTAAGTAGTTATTTCATCACCTTCATCAACTTTTCATGGTTTTCTTCTTCATTTCTCCTTCCTCTTTCTTTTATTTCCTTCGGCCATGTTCTTCCACAAACAGTAGTCCAGCAAAGGCACACAAGCAAAAATTGGCTCAAGCTATCCTCTGATCCAGCCCTCCCCCTCTGCTGTGCAAAACATTTTATACAGCTGGAAGAAAATGCTATTTTACCTAACACATTTTTTCTACATGGAAATGTGCAGGAGGTGCGAGGAAAACACACACATACATACACCTGTGTTTACTATTGTGTCAAAATTACAGAAGAATGCACATTTTTCTTATATTCATCATTGTAGGTATAGAAGGAGAAAAAACTGTAAAAGAGAAAAATACATGAGGAAGCTAGGTATGTGTGAATGGTTACTTAGGGTTGGGCTGATAACTATGGGTTAACTAGATTAGATTATTCTCATCCTTGGTAGGCAGCTAGCATAAAGGCAATAATATAAGAAAATAAATGACAGAAGTATTTTAATTTCATTTTAGTTTAGTAAAAATAGTAAGGTTTTTAAAATAGCTCAGTAGGGAGCATATTTAGACTATTTAAACACTGCATTTTCTCAAGCTGAGAGCAGAACTATTTTCCCTCTGCAGATCTGGGACAAAACGCAATGCGGTGCACAGTGCTTATTATAATTCTATTTTTTATTAACCACTTTATGGGTCAGCACGACCCTGAGCCACAACGAAATTTCTTATTGGATCAGCAGAGAGATACTATTGTTGTTGTGTATTTGGGTTAGAGGATCTTTAGAAACTATATTTTTAGAGATAATGAATCCAAGCCCCAAATATCTACAGGAACAGAAAAGGAGAACAGAACCCATCAGTATAGCGACCTTGTTTCCTTGGTACATGAAAACAAGCTTAGTTAATCTGGAGCAGGCAGAACTGATGGCAAGCAGATGGAGGGGGGAGTGTTTTGGAGAGATGCAAAATTTGCATTAAGGGGGTTCGGCTTCCCAGAAGCAGAAGCTTCCTTGGCATCCAGAAGGATTACAGTTACAATGTTGGGAGTGGGTGTGCGTTCATGTGTTTTCATCTGCTGCTAATAAAGCACTTGCCATTAGCATACACTATGTTTACTTTCACCTATGCAAGGTTTCAACAGGAGCTATTGCCTTCTTTGGAGGAAAGAAGAATGATTGACGATACCTTCCTATCTTGCTTTGCTGGAGGTGTTCACATTGCACTCAAGGCCAGGATGGTAAACTATGGCAGAATGACAGTGTTATTGAACAACAGAAGCCATAAAATATATCAGTTTTAAAAGAATTAAATAACATCAAGAATACAACAGGGCAGGCCTGGCCCTGCCATTAGGCAGAGTGAGATAGCTGTTGTTGTTTGTTTGTTTTGTTTTTTGCAGTGTGGCTCTGCCCTACTTGCTCCGAGTTGCAACATCTTGCGTGGTGCATTTTGAAGTAATTTGTGTGCCTAGAATCTGGCTCCAAGTTTATCTATATTGCATTTTAAGGGCCCTATATTCATTTAGGATCTGTTCAGTCTTTAAATTTCTAAATAACAATTTTCACTATTCCATCTCCAGAACAGTTCATTTGCTTTCTGAGGCCCAGGGCTCATTGCCCCAAACTGTGAGGAAAACGAGAGCCATAACGATAAAGTAAATGCTGGTATTAATTCTCAGACATCAAGTTCTTTCCTTCAATCTCCTTTAATTCTAGAATAATTTCCTCAGGAGATTCCATGGCTAAAGAAGCATTCAATTGAGCAGGGAGCTGGAAAACAATTTATCAAGTAGTAGAAAAACAGTTTCGTGTGACAAGTTTAACAAAGCAAAGCCTTCCATTCAATTTAGTAGTCCAGGTGTTTGAACCACTATACACTGCAAAAGTCCTCATTGTGACCCTGCAGAAAATCAATGGCCAATTCATTTCCTGAGAACATAAAAGAAGATACCAAAATATTTGTGGGAATAAGAGTTGAGATGTATACAAAATGGAGCTTTATTTAAAAAATTCCTGTCGCACAAAATGCAAAATAATAATAGTGTATTCTGATGTGTAGTGTGTTTAAGACAGACACTCAAAATGCCTGACAGGAAATTGGAATGTTCATCTAGAGAAAATATCTAGAATTAAACTAGTGACATCAAATGGTATATTTTTTATGAATGCATGGATACGTCAACCATGTGGTGAGATTGCTGCCAATCATGTACTGAAATACGATGTGCATCCAAGCACATTATGAGCTTGTCTGTCCATATCTTGTCCATATATCTTCAATTGAAATATCATTACTAGTTACCAGTAGCATCACTGTTGCAACTAAAGAAGTATCTTGCTTGTCTCTGAAGCTTTTTCTGTGATGCTCCTGCCTGGAACTCCTCCACCTGCTATGGGGCAAAATGGGAGTTCCAATCACTGTAGCTGCTGGTGGTGAAAAATGGGCAAAGAGGCAAACGAAGAACTGAAGCCAAGCCATGGTTGCTTTTTGAATGACTCCAGTGATTTAGCCCATTATGAGTTTTGGAGAGAGTTAAACTCATGGAAGATAGCATTTCTGGATTTAATCCTTTTTGTCGCACTGGTGACACAAGTACCGCTTTGTCAACAAGGATGTTCAGTGCCCCTACATGATTGTGCCTGTGATAGCTGCAGAGACAGAAAGCTAGATCCTGCAGTAAGGATATTTTCCTCCTCAAATCACCTCTCTAGCTCCCTTGCTGATGTATCTCATAAGGCATCCTAGAGGCCTCTGTCTGTCATCTCGGATTCATTTGAGCAATTTCCTTGAACAAGGCTGACAGAACTGATGCATTCGCCTAATCAAATTATTCTAATCAAAGTCAAGTTCAACCTTTCATTTCGGAATCTACTACTCTTACAACATTTTATCTGTATTAGAGGGGTTTGGCTTTTTTAGGAATATGCCATTAAATAAGTTTTGAGGACATTGAATTATGTTGCTTCTAAAAATAAAGATTATATATTGTACTTACTTTACTGGTTTTAAGAGTCTGGAACTGAAACACCAAACTAATTATGATTAGTGGACAGGAAAAGAAAGCCAGAATCCCATTAGTTTGATTCTTCAAGCACAATATGGCCACAAGTCTTATTGAAAAGAGTAACATTGCCTAGCAAAACTGTTATGATGAATAAAAATCTCTATAAGTATGTCCCTTTAAAAGGTACCTTCAAGAAAATCAACTTACAACACCAATATATTGTAATGAGTTTGGGGTGGGGGCAGTAAGCTGTATGCAGAGACCCTTCTCACCTCTGATAAAAGTGTTAAAATATAAGGCAGACTAGCTTCCCAAGCTGATAGCCTGGATGATGGGACATTAAGGGAAACAAAGGAAAGCGGATCTACATGAGATGGCAAATGGCTTCCCCGCCTCCCTCAACTGGCTGGTACGGTAGTTAGAAAAAGAAAAGGTGAGAGTTGGGAATTTGTAGAAAAAGTAGCAAGCTGGAGAGACAATCTGAGCAATGTTTGATTTCGGTTTGAATTCGAGTCTGCAGTTATGGGAGAAACAAGACCCTATTGGGGCATTGATGCTGTCAACACCTCAATTGTAGTCTCAGGTTGTATAGATGTGCAAATAAACCTTATTTCCTAGACACCACAGACTCTTCTGTGCCTCATTCCAAAAGGAAACCCAAACCCTAGGGAAGCTCCTGGAACCCCTGGACTCTTGCCCTGCTCGGAGATTGGGGTGGCATGCAACAATACTTCTGGCTTATTGGTTTGTCATTGAGTATGAGAATAAAGGATGCTCGAATGCACAGAATAAACATAGGAACATAAGAGCCCTGCGGGATGAGAGCAGAAGCCTATCTGATCCAGCTCCTTGTTTTTCGTGGCTAACCAGATACCTAGGGACGCGGGTGGCACTGTGGGTTAAACTACAGAGCCTAGGGCTTGCTGATCAGAAGTTTGGCGGTTCAAATCCCTGTGACAGGGTGAGCTCCCGTTGTTCGGTCCCTGCTCCTGCCAACCTAGCAGCTCGAAAGCACGTCAAAGTGCAAGTAGATAAATAGGTACCGTTCCGGCGGGAAGGTAAACGGCATTTCCATGCGCTGCTCTGGTTTGCCAGAAGCGGCTTAGTCATGCTGGCCACATGACCTGGAAGCTGTACGCCGGCTCCCTCGACCAGTAAAGCGAGATGAGCGCCGCAACCCCAGAGTCGGCAACGACTGGACCTAATGGTCAGGGGTCCCTTTATCTTTACCTAACCAGATACCTACAGAAAGCCCACAACAAAAATGCATACAGCTAAGACCTGAAGAAAATGAGTTTTCCATGCTGAATTCTCCAAAATACTCAGAGCACATACAGGGGGACTCACCACATTATTTCTCACCACATTACAGGCTGTTCTAATTTTTTTTAATCCCACTCATTCTTGAAGTTGGTCTACAACTTTTTAAACTTTTAAGCATCAAAATGCATTTTAAATAAATAGCTATAGAAACAAAGAGTGCAAATGATAAGGATAGAATCCTAGTCCTCACAATTCAAATCCAGGTTTGTCCCAGTCCTTAAACACTATAGAGTTGCCCCATTAGTGGAATGACCTTTGCCTGCACAATGGGACTTCTTCTCCCTCTCTTCAATCACACATTCTGTTCTGGGAGTTCTACACTAATGGGACAACTTTGCTGTATACAACCCCAAGTTTCAGTTTGGTGTTTCTTTGTTTGTTTTGCAGAATAGATATAGCGATTTAGAAATAGAGGTCCTTACTAGGGATGTCAACGGTTGACCCATGTGCCTGGGAGAAATTCAGTAACATTTGGGATTTCAATCTTGGTTTTATCATATTTTGTGCTATTAAACATGCTATAACCTGCCATGTGGAGACCTCATAATAAATAAATGGCAGAGTGGCAAGTCTCCCATATGAATGAGAAACATACTTACTAAGCGCTTGGATATTCTTAGAGGCGAGGTGAATTACATGCCCTGAAGCACGTTGTTAATTATTCACACAACTAAGTGTATGAATACATGCAACATCAATAATGCAGATATTACCACCGCTTAAAGTCCTGGATTTAGAATCAAGAACAAGGGCTGGAGTTTTGAAAAGTATGTCTGAAATGCAGCTTGTGGACCTCCTCTTAGCATCACAAGCCTTTTCACTGTGCACCAATTGTTTCTCCTTTTAAGTTGCATGTGGCTGATGCTTCAGCCATTTACGTACGAACTATTCTAGTGAGATCACCTATGTACACCCAAAGGACTTTCTGGAATCAGGTCAGTGAACCCAGCTGCCAAGCATTGCATTGCCCAGCTTCTACCCATATGTTCATTTTAACATTTATAATTCAGTAAACAATTTGGTTTCCAAATATTTTATTCAGGATTGGAAGGGTGTGTTGTTGTTTTTAGAAACGCTTCTAAAACCTGTTTTCATTAGCCTTTTTTTTGTAACAAGACTTTCTCAGATGAAGACCTAATGGGGGGAAACTGCAAACAATGGGCTTTCACTGGCATTGATCTATCATATGCTTCTTCTGCCACCCAATGCTCATCAAGACTAAGGACCGAATGATGAGAAAAAAAATAGTGGCTGTAGATGAGAGAGAATGGGAGTGGAAGTGGATGGCTTAACCCTTTCCCTGTAATATTTTTCTGACAAAAATTACCCACTCCCCTCCAAAATGGCTAATATCAGCTTTCCTAACAGGTTCAGGTTCAGAAGGCCACTTTCATTTGAAACATGATGCAGTGAGAAATAGTAAACACCTGCTTTGCACCTGTGTCATTGTCCATTCAGATTGTGATTCATATCAAGAGTCCCCTGGGCTACTAATGTAAAAATAAAAATAACTTCAGACGGCTGGTATTTTTGAATGACACTGGGCATGGATAGCTCTTATAAACAAAAGAAAAGCCCTGCTGGCTCAGACCAAGGGCTCATATAGCCTTGGTTCAATATTCTGTACTTATAATAAGCATCCGTATGCTTACCAACACTCTCAAGGAACTTGTGGGAAACATTCCAGCTCTGCTTCAGCAAGACTTCTATGTTTGGCAATTCTATCTCTAATAAGACTTTGGACCATTTTCCCTGCAATGGATGTTAAGCTAACCAGCCAGAAATTCTCTCCACTTTCTCAGCTTTGGGGGGGGGGGAGGGTCTTATTAACACCAATTTACCTTGAAGACATATTGTCAAGATTACTGAAATAATGTGTGTGCCTGTTTTTCAAATGACCACAAATGTTATGTACATAAATGCTATGTAGCCTACCTTGAACGGTTCTGAAACTGAAATTTTCAAATACCTTCTCTCCTGGGGTTATAGACATGAATCCTGCACCTAACCTCATGAAACAGTACAATGGCTCCCAATCTGTTTCCGGGCCTAATGTAAGTGCTGAGCTTAACCTTTAAAGCCCGCAGTGTTTTGGCAACAAGTTACCTGACAGATTGCCTTTTTCCCATGTCCACCTGGAAGTGATCTGAAGTTCCAGGTCTCCACCTATGAAGTGAGCTTGTGGGCTATTTGGCCCTGATTTGGTGAGTTTCTCCCATTTCATATATTAATGGTACAATTCTATGCATGCCCACTTACTCCCAGGTAAGTGGGTATGAATTGAAACCTTAAAGTGTCAAATAAATCATTGGTAAGTCGTATTACATTTTAAATATAAGACACTCTGTTTTCCTGAAGGCAGCAGAGTTTCATACATAATTCAACCAAACAAAATACTGAAGAGATGTTTAAAACATTTCACAGATGATACAGAGCAAATACTTTTTTGTATATGGTTGTGTTGTGCTGGGATTCCACCCTCAGTCCCGCTCCATCAGCATCTCAGAAACATACTGTTTCATTTGATTCTTCATCCAGTAAATTATTTCATTGTTGTTCTATTGCCACCAGAAAGGAATATATATATATAGGAAGCATAAGGGATTCCAGATAAAGGTTACTTGTAGCTATGTCCTGAATATATATATATACGCGCAGTGCATGCACTGTTGAGATTTATTTCATTGCCATAAAAATGAAATGTCTTGTAAAATGAAATGTCTAGATGTATTAAAGGATTTTGCAGGGTGGGGAATTTTTTGCTGTATGGCCTAGCTTAAGTTATATGAATTGTTCTACTGGAAAATTAATGCCGTGATATAATACATTTTTGTGTAAATGTCAGTATTCCAGCATAGCAATATGATGGGCCTATTCACGTAGAACAGTTAATTCTGCTCCTTGCTTTCTGTGGAAATGCTCTCAGGTTTAGGAGACGTTTAAATCACATTGGTTAGCTGTCTAGAGGACTGATCTGATGCTGAGCCATTCAGCAGCAGTAGAACGCAGGGACTGATGCAGCATAGAGGGTCTACAGTGCCACAGCAGATGTCTAGGGTTGGTGTCACGGCAAATGCCAAGGCCTACGTTGCAAAGTGTTCACTGCTAATCGCCAAAATCACTGAACCCTGCAAGTTCTTCTCCCCAACTACCTGCTCTCCGAAATGTTTAGTGGTATTGAAAGTGAGGCATGGGAGCGATTGTTGAATATGGTATTTGACTGCTAATAGATTAGCAAAAATTGTTGGAACTGTAAAGAAAAAGAAGGTACCTTTTTCCATATGTGGTGGACTTGTAATAAGATAAAAGCCTACTGGGAAATGATATATAATGATTTTTAAAAAATGTTTAAGATAATGTTTTTTTTAAAAAAAACAACAACAGAGGCCTTTCTTTGGGGAATTATAGGATCAGAGTTACCTAAACAATATAAAAATATATTCATGTAGGTAACCATGGCCGCTGGGATGATATTTGCCCAAAGATGGAAAGAAGAAAGGAGATTCCGACTAAACATTCGGAAAAACTTTCTGACAGTAAGAGCTGTTCAGCAGTGGAATAGACTCCCACAAGAGGTGGTGGACTCTCCTTCCTTGTAGGTTTTTAAGCAGAGGTTGGATGGTCATCTGTCATGGATGCTTGAGCTGAGATTTCTGCACTGCAGGGGGTTGGGCTAGATGACCCTTGGGTCTCGTCCAACTCTATGATTCTACGAAGCAATGGGCTTTGGGGTTGCATTGCTAGCTTGCCAAGAGGAAAATAAATATATAGATTATTCAGGTTGAGGTGCACCACCAAACATCTAATTTTTGTATAGTCCAAGAGATAAAAACAGTCCAATGTCCAATTTAAGAACATAAGAAGAGCCAGCTGGATCAGACCAATTGCCCATGTAGTCTAGCATCCTGTTATCACAGTGGCCAACCAGATGCCTGTGTGAAACTTGATAGCTGGATCCTAGCACAAGACCAGCAACTGGAATCCAGAAAGACACTGCCTCCAACTCTGCAACTTCATTATAGGCCAGATTTTACCATTAAGTTACTATAAACAGGATGGCAACATTAACCCTGTTTACTAGACTTGTATGGACCAGTTCTGACCCATTGTAGAGTGAACAGATACCACCAATAGTTTGAGGCTGAGGATTTACATGTCTGATATGGACCAATTGTCATATTACGACTTGCAATTGTGTGTTTGCTGAGCAGAAGAGGCACTATAAATAGTTTCGTGCTATAATGAGCCTATGAGGGAGGCAGAGGTATTTATCATTTAACAAAGGATGCAAAAATTGATTAAGGCCAACCCTGTTTCAGTTGTGTTAAATCATCCAAAATCCTCATCAAATCTATTTAACTGGATTGTGTTGGGTGGCAGTCATTGTCCTTGCAGCAAAATCAGTTCCTTCTCAATCCATACTTAAAAGACACTGGGCCTGAGTGGGAAGAGAGATGGGAGGAAGCAAAAAATTGATAGGTTAACAAGACACCAGCTTGATTTATTCTGTATTCTGATAAAGAAACAGCTTCTTGGAAGTCCAATTTTAGACAAAGCAGATAGAGCATGCATAGGCCCCTGGCCTGAATGAAAATGTGTAGTTCATTTCATCAGAAATATGAAGATTAGTATTTCCATGTTCACAAACTTAACAGGATTTGCTTCCTTGCTTCATAATGCCAGGTTACAAAATGTCTTCAGGCAAGTCACATGTGCCTAACCTCATATATAGGCTGCATATAAAATTCCTGCACAATGAGAATCTCTAGATTTCTTATTTTCTTTTTGGTAAGGTGGCAGAATTTGCTTGTCAACAAAGTAATATAAAAAAACCACACGTGACAAAACTCTAAACAGGATTTGTGCACCTTTGACATGTGTTGTTTTTATAAACTTTAATATGACAGTAATTAAAGTCTATTCATGCAGATTCTCCTTTAAATAAACTCCATTAGCACAGAGTGTTTGTCAAATCTACTTCCAGCATGCAATGCTTAATGATATCCCTTATCATTAAAAGCCTTAATCTTGTAATTTATTGCTCAAAGCAGTTTACATGTATTAGTTTAATAAACTGCAAGCAGCAAATTAACAAATGCCTGTTTGTGCATAGAATAATGTAACTAGAAATTCACACATCACATAGTAACATTATGGTCCATTAACTCTGGTGGAGCCCTGCTGATTTGGAAAATAAAGCAGGATAAGGATGCCACACGTTTTGGAAAGCCAGTGGGGAGGACTGTCAATAGACTATTGGATTTGGACCAGAGAAAACTAGCATCTGCCCTGAACTCAAAATCTGCTGTAACCTATTGCCGTTGCAGCTAAGATATACCTATTCTACTGTAACATTTTGATGAAACCCATGGTGATTTCTAGTCTTTGCTACTCATCTGTACTTTTCCATTTCCACTATTTGTTTACACAGACCTTTTCTGAGGTGTTTGACCAAGTTATGCATAAAATTGATCAATAGGCTTTTAATCTTTTAAGCTGAATGCCATAGAGCAGTGGTGGCCAAACTTGGCCCTCCAGCTGTTTTGGGACTACAATTCCCATCATCCCTGACCACTGGTCATGTTAGCTAGGGATGATGGGAGTTGTAGTCCAAAAACAGCTGGAGACCCAAGGTTGGCTGCCACTGCCATAGAGCTTTTGACTTGTATGTATGTAGATAGATATTATATATCACTTAAGAGAAGCGTCTCATGGTGTTTTACAAAAGGAATGTGCAAAATATACAAATATATGAAAAGCAATATATGCATAAAATTCAAGAGAATTACCAATTAAAATTTCAAGGATATATAGATATATATTATCAGCATTTTGCACAAATGTTACTCAATAAGCACCTTTTTACATGCAGTTTTAATTAACATAACCATTTTTGCAAGCTAACATTGTGTTTTTATGTTATTTTCACTAAAATCTTCATTTTTATGCACACATGCATTTTTGTAAACATTGGTTGGAGAACTGTATCCAAAAATTCAAGCAAGCATGATTTTTGAAGAATAGCTGTGTTCACACTCAGGCTAAAATAATTCAGAAGAAAACATGTAATTGAAGAGTGGGGACCTTGAAAGAAACCCTCTTTTCAGCAACTTGAAAGATTGCCTTTTCTCTTTTGCACATGGCACTGTGCTCAGTGAATTTATTGCGCTATTGTTGAATGCCAATTGAAAACTCACCATAAATGCATCATTTCTAAATTGCAAACATTTAAGCAACATGGAGGGTTGTTAACTTCATTGCCAGGCCCTTAAAGCACAGTTAAATGGGCTCTAAATGTCCTACAAAGTAATTTCTAAGATTTATTCACTTCCCCTGATTAGCCTTAAGCAAGATAAAGACGTTACAAGAGCTCATTGTAGCAGAACAGTCAGTTACTCAATGTAGAGGTGGTGATTTTTGAGCAGGTTTGTTGGAAAACCTAATGACTCAGAAAGGTTTGTCAGCGTGAAAAGTCCCTTGACAGACTTGCGATCTGAAGGGGGTGGGCATATAAATTGTACATATGTATGTACACACACTTCTGGCTCAGTCCTGTTGTAAAAAAAAAGGTAAAGGTAAAGGACCCCTGGATGGTTAAGCCCAGTCAAAGGCAACTATAGGTTTGCAGCGCTCATCTCACTTTCAGGCTGAGGGAGCTGGCATTTGTCCACAGCTAGCTTTCTGGGTCATGTGGCCAGCATGACTAAACCCCTTCTGGCGCAAGAGGATACTGTGACGGAAGCCAGAGCACACGGAAATGCTATTTGCCTTCCCACTACAGTGGTACCTATTTATCTACTTGTACTGGTGTGCTTTTAAACTGCTAGGTTGGCCGGAGCTGGGACAGAGCAATGGGAGCTCACTCCATCATGGGGATTCAAACTGCTAACTTTCTGACTGGCAAGCCCAAGAGGCTCAGTAGTTTAGACCACAGCACTACCTGCATCCCCTGGTTCCGTTGTACAATATCCACAGTGCCCACTTTCCTATAAATCTGATGGCCAATTTTCTAATGGGATTAGTAGCACCCACTTGAAGTTGTTGCGGATGTTGGTTTTCTGCCTGTATCAGCAAACTGTGCGAAGTGCAGAATTATTTGGGGGCAGACAGTGGGCTGTTGGATGAGACATGGTTGGAGCATATCGCAAATCCATTTTGTGTGTCTCCCCTGCTGTGGTGTTCAAAATGCATACACTTATAAATGCAAGCCACTCCAGAAACAAGTACCCACGGACAGAAAACCAACATGTATAACCAATTATTTCAAACCCCAATAGTGCCATGGTGTCTGTGTAACAAGGCACTAATGCGCTTCAGATACCATCAAAATGATAATGTAAAGGCATTTGGATTGCAGGTCATTTTTTTAAAAATCCCACAAAAGTTCATGTAAGAAATTTTACTCTGATTTCAAATTGATATAAAGTGCAATACAACTATCATGAGTATTTGAATTTAAGCTAGCTGAGCTGCATTGAAGGCCATTACCTGTGGTTCAACAGTCACTTGTGTTTATAGTCTCTGGAACTGAAAATATTATATATCTAGGGATGCTTGCTGACATCTTTACCTCCCCACCCCACCCCGCCTCACTGAATGGTTGACCCCAACTGCTTTCGTTTTGACATAAATCTTTGATCATAAATGCTGTGTGCAGGAAATTTGGTCTAGTGTCAGAAACCTGTAGTACAAGAAGCTCTGGGCAAGAGTCCGATGCTGAGCATCAAAATAAGATTTAAAATGATAAGCAAGCTGAGTGAGAAAGTGCTGCTTCTGAGTTCAGCATGCAATAATGTTTTCTTCAAGGTACCATTAAATCTGTAGTTTCTCATTTTCACCATAGTTTTTGCCCTACGAACTTTCTGTGCCCTGACTCTCTAGCAGACATTACATGGGGAAGGGCTGGAGCTGAGTGGGAGAGCATCTGCTTTGCATCTGTTTGCAGAAGCTCACAGATTCAGTTCCCAGTGTCTCCAGGCAGGGCTGGGAGAGACACTGTCGGAAACCATGGAGAACAGCAGCAAGTCATTGTGGATAATACTGAGCTAGATGGACCAATTGTCTGACCTGGCATAAGGCAAATGATTATGTTCCTATGCACTTTTTTGAGATGGAGAATATGTGCATTCTAGTGTTTAAGAGCAGAGACATATTTTAAATAAACAAAATACAAATAAATATTTGCCCATCTTTAGGTACATCTCATTGCAGCCTTTTAAAATCACCCCATTTATTTTTAGGCTTTGAGGAGCAGAAATAAGGCATTTCCTAGCAATGACCGCTCCCCGCTTAAAATGGGGGGCGCCCTTTGCGTGGACGCGTGCAGCCCCTAGATCTGGAGCGGCTCCAACAGCATAGGCTTGGCTTTGCCTTCCCTCAGGTGGGATACCTGGAGGTCTCCACCTACCTCAGTCAGTTGTCCAATCCCACCTGGGGGAAGCGTTGCCAAGGAGACCAGGCCAGGTAGGGGAGGGATTACCTGCCCACACAATAGAGGGAGGATCTTACCTAGGAATCCACACTTGGCTCCAGAGCTTCTCCCACCCTACCCACCCTCAGTTAAGGTCTTATTTTGCAGGTTAACTTTTCTTCACAGGTTTTGCAGGTTAACTTTTCTTCACAGGTATGCGGGCGCTGCTACGTTAAGGTCGCTGTTAAAGGGCCGGAAAGGAATTTCCCTGCATTGGCAGGTTTCGCCTTTCCCGTAGCAAAACGTCACAACTTTGGCGGTATCAGGCCTTGGGCAGAATCCTTTTGTCCATCTTCCTCTTGCGGCGGCGATACCAGGGTTCCCCGTTAAAGGGGTTTTCTGAAGGGAGGCTTTGGCCGTACACCGAAAGGTCGTCATTGCTCCCTCCTGCGGCGGCGGCGTTACAGGGGCGGCCATCTCTGCTTGAACATATGTTCTCCAGAGCCGGCCCATCCCCCACACACACACTGGATAACCCTGATGCTCCCTAGGTCCCCGGCTGGGGACCGGGGAGGGAGAACGCCCAATGCCTGAGCCAAGGTCTACCCACATTTGAAATTTAATAAAGTTGTGGCCAATTTAATCCCATATCACGTTGTCTTGAGTCGTTATTCACATGACGGGGGGACCGTGCAGGATCTGGGGACTCCGCCTGTCCACGCAATGTATTTTCAATTGTTTCAATGTAACTGTTGTACATTGATAATAGGATGTAATTGTAACAACAAGGATAACTCCTGTGGTTAAAAGATATGCAGGCAACATTTCCACAGTTGTTTCTGCCTTTTGTTTGGTTACAATATTGACTAATAGCAGCATTGCTGTATGGATTTTCGTACACACTTTGGTCTACGGCAAACTTAGTATCACATGAACAAAACTGGACCATTCAATTGTGTCAATAGAATGTATATGAGCTTGGAGTAACAGCAGAAGAACAGAACTTTTACAGAGTCAGACTAAGATGCATTATCTAGTACAGTGGTACCTCGGGTTAAGTACTTAATTCGTTCCGGAGGTCCGTACATAACTTGAAACTGTTCTTAACCTGAAGCACCACTTTAGCTAATGGGGCCTCCTGCTGCCGCCGGGCCACCAGAGCATGATTTCTGTTCTCATCCTGAAGCAAAGTTCTTAACCTGAAGCACTATTTCTGGGTTAGCGGAGTCTGTAACCTGAAGCATATGTGTCAGAGCTGCTTCCAGATCCTAGCTCACAGAGGATCACGCTAGCCAGCGATCATTAAGTAAAAGTCTTTATTGAGTTACAGTTTCCATTCTCAAGCTGCTGCGTGCAACTCTACGTCTAGTGGTTAGATCGGCGAAGCTCCGTCTGAGTCTCTGCCCCTTGTGCACCAACTTAATATCCTAGCCCTGCTCCACCTTTTCCGCCTGACTGTTCTCCTCTGGGTCCCTCTGCCCCCCGGGGTCTCTTCCTTCCGGGATTCTTCTGACGCCGACCCCCCGGAACCCCCTGTCTCCTTGCGCCGGGCTTTAGGACCTGGCTCCCTTTCCTGGCTGCCTACTGCGTCACTTTCCTGTGCATTTGAACTTGGCGCGCGCGCCCAACCTTCCACTTTCCGTCTGACCGTTTCTTCGCTCCCCGATGGAGGTGTGGCCAACCCTGACTCGTGCCCTCCCCCCTGTTGTGAGCTGCCAGCGCTTGATCCCTGGCGCCCTTCCTCTTCCCTGCTCTCTGGCGGTGACGCTGGTCCCAATTTCCAACTGCTCTCCTCTGAGTCCCCTCTGGCTCTATCTTCCTGGGGTGTCCCCCTAGGCTCCCCCCTTGCCCTGGCCACTGGTGCTCCTTTCTGTGAATCTTCTGATTCACTGGAAAGACTCGGAGATCTCGGGTCGTCGTCATCACTCATCTTTTCTTCTGCCTCCTCCCCCTCGCTCTCTGTTTCCTCCCTTGCCCTTGCCTCTGCTCCTGAACCCCTGACAATATGTAACCTGAAGTGTATGTAACCCGAGGTACCACTGTACTCCATTCTTTTCGAGAATCCTGGCAGCCAACAGATGCTTGGTGGTCCATTGGAAACTGGCCAGAGCTCTACTGATGGATCCTGCTCTAAATTCTGCCCACCCTTGTCATTAGTGTTTCATGACAGTCAGATTGACAGCATCTGCAACTGTAGTCAATGCCTATGTGTGGTCATGTACCCATTCTACAGCATTTCAACATTTCAAGACACGACCTGCTCTTTCCTCACAGGCAGACAAATTCCCTTGATAAGGAAAAGTTGGAAATGGAATTTGTTGCATGAAATCCTGAACTCAGCAATGCATACTTACTTAATTTTTACGCACCTTTCTTTTCATAGAGAGAAGTATTTCTAGGAATATTCTACTTATCGCTCCCCATCCCATAGTAATAATTATAATGCAATATACAGTTCATTTACGGAGCTATAAAGTTTAGCTTCATATTGCAGCGCATTTCACAGAACATTGCTTTGCAAAGCCATGAAATGTTCAACACTGTCTTTCTTTTTTAAATGAATGAATGTATTATACGATTATCGCCTCATTTTCAGATACTCACAGTTCAGCACCTCATCCGTAATTACAATGGCTGAAGACAATGTAATGTGTGCAGATCACCTACAAACAGTGCAGTTGAGTGGAAATTGGCTGTAGGCACAGAATGGCTTACTGGCATGTGTTTAAACCTCATATGGCTCAGTGATCAGCTTGAGATATGCAAATAAACCTTTAAAATGTGTTGATTTTGATCATTGCCCGGGGACCTTGCTGTGTGAAAGATCTTTAAGTCTGAGGTATTTATAAAAAAAACAAAAACAAAAAACACAACACCCAGATATAGTATTTGGATGAGCACAAGCTTTCTCAAAACCTAGCCATGCTGGCTGGTGATGATGGGTTTGTAGTCCAACAGATTTTGAGTGAATAAAGGCTGCTGTACACCACAAAACATCTGAAGAAGAAGAAGAAGAAGAGGAGGAGGAGGAGGAGGAGGAGGAGGAGGAGGAGTTTGGATTTGATATCCCGCTTTATCACTACCCTAAGGAGTCTCAAAGTAGCTAACATTCTCCTTTCCCTTCCTCCCCCACAACAGACACTCTGTGAGGTGAGTGGGGCTGAGAGACTTCAAAGAAGTGTGACTAGCCCAAGGTCACCCAGCAGCTGCATGTGGAGGAGCGGAGACACGAACCCGGTTCCCCAGATTACGAGTCTATCGCTCTTAACCACTACACCACACTGGCTCTCTGTAGGATTGGAACCACACTGTGGCATTTCCACTATGCAGAATTAACAGATATGAGTGAAAATATTCCATTCTGCAACTTCCTCTTCTACACCATTCGTAGCTCAAAGTCCATCATACATATGTCCTGGAGGTGTGCTGCATGCCTGTATATCCCCAAAGGCTCGGGTCCATGTCTGCTCTGAAACTAAACCTGCTCATACTCTGATGTCATCTCCTTGATGCTTTCTGAGTGGAAGTGGGTCAGGTGGTGAGCGGAAGTGATGCTGGAGACAATTGATTTTCATGAATCCCGATATGAACTGACTTGATCCTGGACTAAGGCACAAACTGCAACTTAGTTATCCAGTATGCTTTGCACTTCCTGAATGCATTGACAATTCTCAGCTCAAAAACTGTGTTCAAATGCACATTACAATTTTGAGAGAAAATGCTTTTAAAGATTTGTATTTAAATATTCAAGGTCCATATAGTAAAAGCTATGGTTTTCCCAGTAGTGATGTATTGAAGTGAGAGCTGGACCATAAAGAAGGCTGATCGCCAAAGAATTGATGCTTTTGAATTCTGGTGATGGAGGAGACTCTTGAGAGTCCCATGGACTGCAAGAAGATCAAACCTATCCATTCTGAAGGAAATCAGCCCTGAGTGCTCACTGGAAGGACAGATTGTGAAGCTGAGGCTCCAATACTTTGGCCACCTCATGAGAAGAGAAGACTCCCTGGAAAAGACCCTGATGTTGGAGGGCACAAGGAGAAGGGGACAACAGAGGACGAGATGGTTGGATAGTGTTCTCAAAACTACCAGCATGAGTTTGACCAAACTGTGGGAGGCAGTGGAAGACAGAAGTGCCTGGCGTGCTCTGGTCCATGGGGTCACGAAGAGTCGGACATGCCTAAACGACTATACAACAACAACAACAACAACAACAACATTTAAATATTCACATATGTGCAGGGTTTTTTTTCCTTTTTAATGGAGATTTATTAGTAAATAGGACCTCACTCCATGAACAGAACAACTGAATTACTCCCTTAGCCCCTTTGGCTCATTGGTGAAAGGTAGAATATAAATGTTTTTAGATTGTCAGACAGACATTCTGGACATGGCCAGTTTTGGTCCTCCTTTACCTAGTACAAATTAAAGCCAGAACGTAAATGTAACCTTTCCCTATCAGATAAGGAAACCCACAAAGCCAATTGCTTTTTAGCCACATTATGAGGAAATAGTTGAGATCAACCTCTACATTTAACATGCTAAATCATGACTAATTCAATTTTCCTCCCGATTAATAACCCTCATGCCACGCTAAAGTGTTCTGTGTCACATTACATTGTATTTATTGAATTAACCTTTACCTGACATTTATATTTAATACTATGGGGAGCCTTCCAATAAATCATTTAGTAAAATGGAAATGAAATGAACTACTGGAAAGAGATAGCACTGGTTCTTGGGACTCCATGGTGGAAACTTACCGGTAAAAGATAAATGCACTTCACGACAAAACAGCATCTTGTCCATATCACTAGACAATACATAAATGGATTTTATATCCAGGACTAAAAGCTGAATATAGGTGAGAGACACAGAGCATTTTTCATTGATGTCACTGTGACAATGGGGCTTTTATTGCTAAGATGGAGCTCTTATATTTCTCCAGCAATGAATTTTCTTGTGTTTCAGTTCAGTTATTGAAAAAGTGGAGAGGGGACTAGCACCCTTCCTTAGTATTAACTCCAAGATGAAACTTTCCATGCCCAAATCATCTTCTTTAGTTCCACAAATTGAAAGTATTCAGTTTGATTTTTCAAGAAACTGGGGTCACCAAAAACACTGATCAGTTGCTCTTACTTCTCTGTTCTCATGGCCTTTAAGAGGGTGTACATAATGTTTTCACTCCTTGAGATGCATGATGCAGCTAAGGCAACTGAGTATCATAAGGCCATTCTGTGACTGCTGTTCTGTATCCAAGTATGGTGGGTGAGAGACAAGAAATACTGAATTCTTTCATTCTGTCCCCTGCCATGGGTTCGTTAAACTTACACTGCGAACCAAAATGGGAGCAGATTTTTGAGAGCCACAAAATGCCAGATTTCAAGTGGATGCTCAGACTCAACGTTCTCCCACAGCATCAGCTGAATCACATGCTGCCCATATGACACTCATGAGAATTCTAACACTTTGCTTCTCTGTACCCAAATCTGCCCATGTAGCTGTCAACACACTGTAAATCAGATGCTAAGTTTCTCTTCTACCAATGGCAGCCGCCTGCTGTTAAATAACTTTTTAATTAAATGTTACCAGGTGCACAGTGTTGTTAGATTCACACTTTTTGTATTTGCTGGGCTCTGTCTTCTTATGAGGGAAATCTCTCTCCCTCTATTATTTCATGGTGGGTTTGCCTTTTAGGTTAAAGAACTGATATATTTATACAGTGGTACCTCAGTTTTCGAACAGCTTAGTTCACGGACAACTTGGAACCTGAACGCTGCAAAACCGGAAGTAGGTGTTCCAGTTTTCAAACTTTTTTTTTGAAGCCGAACAAGCTCCGTTTTTAGTCCCCCTGTGTTTCCTGTTGCACTGCTCATTTGTGTCCCCCCCCCCCATTGTAACTCAAGCCTTCCGTTTCCCATTGCAGTCTTCTGAGGTGATATTTGGAGCTTCTATTTGGTGTTTTTGTTTTTGCTATTTATTTTGTGCTTTTTTGTTTTGAGGCTTTCTCCGTTAATTTGTTTTTGTGACTGTATGGATCCTAGTTCAGCTACTGATTGATTGTGTGACTGCAGAAATGAATAAAAGCCCCCCCCCCCATCCAAACAATGACTATGATCAGTGCAGGTAAGAAAAAAAATAGTTTTAATTTTTATCATCTACAATACTGTTTTATTTATTTTATAGTACAGTACATTGTTAATGCTTTCATTTTATGGATTAATAAGATAGTAAAATTCATGTTAAATTGCTGTTTTAGGGTTTGTTTTTAAAAGTTTGGAACAAATTAATCAGTTTTGCACTACTTTCTATGGGAAAGTGCGCCTTGGTTTTGGAACGCTTTGGTTTTGGAACAGACTTCTGGAGCGGATTAAGTTTGAGAACCAAGGTACTACTGTATGTATATTCTATTTGTTAAAGCAGGGGTGAGGAGAAGGTATATTGAGGTCCGCTAGTAGATCTCTAAGAAGATAGGCAAGGGTTTCTGACTCCCATTGTTTAGAAAATGCAAAAACAAAAATGTTTTCCCTGACATAAATTAGGCTGCTCAAATAAAGACAGTTAACCAGGAGTGAACCTTTGTATGAAAGGACTGCTAACTCAATTCAGTTCTAGTGCTGAAGACAAATTTTTATGCTAAGAAAAGTTTAGACGTGCTCTATTCCTCTCACTCTCTTTCTTTCTTTCTCTTTCTCTCGTTGGTAGAGCTTGGGTTTCTGGTAAAACAACAACAAACCAGGTAAACTGAACAAGCCTGATCTTGCCCAACCCTGCACTAAAGCAGCTGATGGTACAAGACTTCACACACTATGCCATGCTAACTGCAGATGACATGCTAGGAAATGTTGAATTTCAACATCTGCTGAAATCTATGGCTTTCAAGGTTTTGACTTGCTGGGCAGGCAGGCACTATAGCCCTTTGGTAGAGCACAAATTTTGACTGCAGAAGGTTACAGGTTCAATCCCTGGCATCTCCAAGTAGGGCTGGAAAGACCCTCTCCAATATAACATAGAGCTATTGCCAACTAGTGTAGACAATACGGAGCTAGTTGGGTCAATGATCTGGCTCATTCAGTATGCTGTGGCTTGATACAGAACATCTTTCACATTGACATGTCTCCACAAAAACCCTCTGCACTGCAAAGGATTCCAGAGGGGATTGATGAAAAGTTGAGTGAATCAGAGGGATTCCTAGAAAACACAGCTGAAGATGGATAATGATGGACAAGCTGTCTTTTGGGGGAGTTTTCCACCATTACTGATACTGACACTCAGAAGTTCCAGACAAGCTTTACACTAACCTCCAGGGGCCTGTGGAAAAGAGTTTGATTGCATGCATTTGCAACCTCCCCATGCACTCTTCTGAGAGTATGCAACCTTTCCCCTGTTGGAAATATGTATATATAGACTTTAGTTTTAGACCAAGTGTCAGTAGACGCATTCAGGAAATACAGAAACAACAGCCATATTAAGAAACTAAACCGGGTGCTTGCTTTTGACAGTTAATTAGCTGAAGATGGTAAAAAGAAGGAATTACTCATTGTAGGCCTATTTAAAAGTCAATCCCATAGTCTAAAATGCCAACTTTTCAACATCAGTATTTCCCCCCACCCCCAGTCTCAGGGCAGTGTAATGCTCTTTCTGGAAGTGTCATCAAGTCTGACAAGTACAAGAAACAGCAGAAGGAATAAAAGGTTTTGCAAACACTTGTTCACCACATATTGTCTTTTTTAAAAAAATTAACTGCATTTATGATGCATTATCATCTCTTTCCACATAATAGTTTACCAGCGGGAAACTATCCATAAATAGGGCTTCAAAAAGTTACCTTCAGGGAAACAGAATTTGAAAGGGAGGGAGATGATTGCCTCAACAGCAGGTACCATTTACACATATGCACACTCAGACCCACAGTCTAATTAAATCAGTGTTTAGATTGAAATCATTCTATTACCATTGATCTCAATGGGACTAAATAAATTCAAAACTATCTACCTCTATCTATTAATTGAGTTACGGACTGGGATGTTTTGTTGCCTATATTTCAATTATTATTATTCATTAAATTTGTGAATCACCCTTAATCCATAGATATCAGGGTAGTGCACAGCATAAAAATACAAGATAAAAACACAGCATGCATAATAAAAACGAAAACAAAACAATGAGCCCCCTCCCCACCATCCTCTCTCACAAACACAAAGGGGAAAGCAGCTTGAAGGAAAATTAGAGTGGAGACACAGCAGACATGTTTATCACTGTTCAAAATGGCCCCCTGTTAAAATCACTTTTCCTGGGTTGAGAGGAGTGGGGTCTTCAACATTCAGTTACAGGTATCTGCATGCATGTGATTTGGGCTCTCAGTCTGCAAAAGTTGCTTTGTTGTTGTTGAAAGGTCAATAATTGAGGTAAATATGTGTTTTATGGGCAGAAGATTGCCTATTTTTTCAATGAAACGGTGCAAGAAGTTGAAATGATGAGAAGTGCTGACTGCAGGGCATCCCATCTGTGTGTACAGGATTAATGGAGGCATTGATGAATGTATTGATCAGCAAAACAAAAAGAAGATATGAAGCAGAAACCCACAATGCATTATACTTTGGAACAACTTACGACATGATGCACACCTGACCTAATCACCCAAGATTTCACTTACATTTTTAATTCTTGAAACACTGATCTCAGGTTTTGAACCTGTTCTGTTAACAGTGGTTTGTATTCCCTGTTCTGTTCAACCCAACAAAATCACAATGCATTTTGATACGCATGCCAAGTTTCTGAATATAAATGGTGAAAAAAAGAAAAATACATATTCATCTTGATTTGATTTGTAATGATTTTATGACAGCTCCCTTGTGGTTTTCTTTATATATGTGATAATCAACTTAGCATTAAGGAGATTGTTCCCTTAGGTACGCATAAATTATTGCACTGATGGAACAATCTCTCCTAACCCATGTTGTATAGGTTCTCCTGACACTCCAGAGCTAATTTGGAGAGGGGGGATGGGGGAATTAGAGGGGGAAGCACTGCTACACTAATGGGAATCCTTGCACTGGTTTCTAATAGTGCAACATGTTAGTTGACTAAGGCCCCAAATTATTTGTTTTTCTAAAATGGATCATTCAAAAGTGAGTCTTGGACTTGCCAGAAGATTAATGGGGGTTATGTGTGAGCAGGCATTGCAATCTAAAAACATTTTAACTCTGCTTAGGTCCCTTGTTGTTACTAGTTTTGTTCTGACTTTATGCTTGTGGTAGTTTTATTATTTCTTAGATTTCATGTTGATGTCTTAATATTTTCTTAAGTTCTAATCTTTTACTGCAAGTCACCCAAAGAGCCTTCATTATTGAGATAAATACAACAACAACTAATGCTGGAAACATTCCACATTTTATAGTTCCTGCCTTACTTTAGTTTAGGATTTATCTTTTCATTTTAGAATTAAGGGTGATTATATATCTTGCATGACTCGCATATCAAACTCCTTCAGTTTTAGAGCAAAGCCAAATGTTTCTAGATGGCCTTGGTTACTAGGGACATCGCCTCAGAAAAGCCATTTTAACCTTGTTCAATCCTGACACATGATATATTGCCTGTCAGCTCCCTGAATCTAACTATTTATCTAGCATTAATGTATAATAGAGCAACAGTAAAATATCAGAGCCCTAAAAGCTGCATACCAAAATGGTCATGTGTCCAGGAACCAAGTGTGGGACACCCCATTTTGCTACCTGAGGCGAAACAGGAATGTGCTGCTGTGCTCCCACCCTAGAAGAGTTTTGGATTTGATATCCCGCCTTTCACTCCCTTTAAGGAGTCTCAAAGCGGCTAACATTCTCCTTTCCCTTCCTCCCCCACAACAAACACTCTGTGAGGTGAGTGGGGCTGAGAGACTTCAAAGAAGTGTGACTGGCCCAAGGTCACCCAGCAGCTGCATGTGGAGGAGCGGAGACGCGAACCCGGTTCCCCATATTACGAGACTACCGCTCTTAAGCACTACACCACACTGGCTCTACCCTGCTGCCCCTACCTAGGAAGCTGAAGAGGCAGCACCCTCACAAGCAACCCACTGCAGCCAGAGTGGCAAGCAGCATTGCTTCTCCTTCAGTGGTGGAGAGAGCAGGACAGATGAGACATTTGCAAATACCCTTCAGCTGCCTGGAAAGCAAACTAAGCATAATACACCCTGCATCACGCCCATGAGAATTGCACCAAAATCTTCTCTCTCCCTTCCATAATTTTTGAATGCATTTCTTTTTCTCGTTAACTGATGAAGAACGGTCAGGAAGCGGGGGGTGGAAGAAAAATGGTCAGTGAAGCACTCGTGCAGACTTCCTCTGAAGCAAAGCAGATCTTCTTTGAAGTGGTCAAAGAGCTTTAAAGGCATTTGTCTGAACATCTCAAAGTTGGGACTAAGCCTCAGCCCCAGAGTCAATGGGCATATAGCCGCCTTTTGAGACTATATAAATATGTTTAGAGAAATGCACATGGGAAACTTCCAGCAATTGGAAACGTTGTCTTATGAGGGCCTAAAAGGGTCTAAAAAGGCACAGAGAGGTCTGGAAAGAATCCTGCATTGCCAAGGTTGATGGAGGAGGAGTTGATGTGCAGGCCCCATCCTTACTTTGGGCTCACGCACGTTCAATCCAAATGCCTTAATGGGGCCAGGGTATACCTGAAGGAGCATCTCCACCCCCATCGTTCTGCCCAGACACTGAGGTCCAATGCCAACGGCCTTCTGGCAGTTCCCTCACTGTGAGAAGTGAGGTTACAGGGAACCAGGCAGAGGACCTTCTTGGTAGTGACACCCACCCTGTGGAATGCCCTTCCATCAGATGTCAAGGAAATAAACAACTACCGGACTTTTAGAAAACATCTGAAGGCAGCCCTGTTTAGGGAAGTTTGATTCTATTTTTAATATTCTGTTGGGAGCCACCCAGAGTGGCTGGGCAAACCTAGCCAGATGGGCGAGGTATAAATAATAAAAGCCCTATTGCACTTCTTCGGAGAACCCTCTAGCCTTGATATGCATGTCTTCAGATAAGTCCTTATGGAAGCCATCAGCGCTGTGAGGGCACGTATGAGGGCAGCTCTCAGGCACTCCACAGGCAGCTTTGAGAGTGCACTCTGGAGGCTGCCTGTGGAGTCCCTGAAAGCTGCCCAATGATTTTTTTCTTTGTTAAAAGTAAGCTAAAGCAGCAACTCCTTCTAGCTGTTTCTTGGCGGTGTGGGGTGGCTTTGGGCTGCTTTCAGGCACTCTTCAGACAGGGCTTTCAAGAAACCCTCCCTTAGCCTTTCTAAGAAGCTGGCGAGTCAGTGGAGTGCTGGAAAGCAGCACCACATGAAGTGCTTAAGGAGAGGCAAATTGCACACACAGAGACGCCCTGTCATAATGCTTGCAATGGAAGAAGAAAGCCCCCCCCCCCTCCGGACTGTCCCATGCCTCACACAAAAGAGACAAAAGAGCAATAGTCTATTTCACGTGGGGCAAAGAGTTGGTCAAATTTGATGGGCAGGGATGAGTACACCGCTACTTTTAACTGCTGGTGCTAGAACCACAGACCTTTTGCAAGCATGCAAGACATATACTCTGCTGTGGAACTAAATGTTCCAAGAATGGTGCAATATATCTGAGCAATATGCATTCTAGTCAAAGACTTCTCCTCCTCCTTTTTTACTTGCATGGGTGTACTACACTGCACTCAGTTTATGCCACAATATTTCTCCCTCTGCTAGAAGTACAGTATATGCACCACCTGCAATGTCGAAAAACACCTGCATTTGTATTTATAACATGTATACAATGGTCAGCTACGTGTACTATACCAAGAGCACACACAACATGTCATTCAAGCCATGGTGCAAAATACTCTCTTAAGAGAAAAAAAATAAGTTATACTTTTGATAATAGAATAGTGGCCTGAACCCTTTCGATGATCCGGCTGATCTACCCAAATGCCACAGTACTGTACAAAATAAAACTATGTTGGTAGCAGGGACATAGATAGATTGATCTCTCTTTCCGAGCAGGTTCCAACTTTACAGAAGCTGGAATAAGAATTACCAGTTAGTTCCATTCCCAATGGCTGTTGCTATGGCAACACTAGCTCTGATTAAAAGAGACTGACAGATTTTGCCTTATAAAGGAGGGGGTAAAGGTGGTGAGTGGAGGAGAAGGTTTGGAAAGTTAAAGCAATGAAAAAAGAACTGCTCTACATTATTTATTTGAAAATGAGGATGTTGTGGAACAAATTAACCCCACAGAATTGAATTTAGTGCAAAATTTAAGCGGGGGAAAATAAAATAACATGCCCTATCATTCTGCTACTGTGCTTAAGATATTTATTCAAAGAAGAATGATAATGTTTAGAGTGACATTTAAATCAAATTCAGAGTCATATTTAAATGTCAAGGGTTGGTTTTGTTGTCTTTAACATTTTAGATCTTCTGCACAGACAAAAGACCGAAACACAATTCAGTGTGAAGTTTTTGTGAAAGGGAGGAAGAAAACTGCTATTCAGGCATAGTGATGGACCCAGAAGGACCTCAAAATCATAAGCCAACTCTGGGGGGCTGAGGCGTATTTGACCCCCCTCAATATTTGTCTGAAGGGGGCCTGGCCTGCGACATTGCAAGCCACAGTTTCAGTGGCTGGCTTGTCCAGCCTCCTCGAGGATGGAATTCATGGAGAACCCTCAGCAGAGCTCCAGGGTCAATGATAGACTGCCACCTGCCTGAAGCTCTGTCAGGAATGCATAGAACTGGTGGTAAGGTAACACCTGCTAGGTTTTTTTTGTTTGTTCAAGTGACCAATTATTCAAAGACAACAGCAACATAGACAACAGAATGATCTAATAAGGTGAACTGGACACAGTGCTCCATAATCTCACAATAGAGATCATCAGCCAAAGCTAAGCACTAACTCTACCAAGCAAATCAACCAATAATTTTTTAAAAAAGCATCCTCAGTGTTATGCTTACCTCAAGTGCTTGTCAGACTACAGACCAACCAGGATCTCAATAACCTCACTACCTCATGGAGATTCAGATATAGGGAGATTTCTGATTGGAAAAGTAATCTTTCAGCAAGGATTGGACTGCTGATTAAACCATCTATCACTCTACCACTGTACAAAAGGAACTAAAAAGCCAATAAACTAATAAACCAATAAACAAACTAATAAATGTTAAGTTTTTTTAACATTGGCAATAACCATCTTGGGTGGGAAGAGTCCTAAAACTCGAGACTCTTGAACTCGAGTCAATCTTGAGTGATCAGAAGGAACCAGAGCCTTATTCCCCCTATTCCTCCTGCCTTGATTTCAAAGAAAGGATCCTGCTTTTTAAACTTTCAATCCCAACCAACCCACTTCCATCATAGACAATAGATTAGATGTTTAGAAATATGTAGGTATATATCAGATTTTTTTTTGGAATATTAAGCGGTATATAAATGTTTTAAAGTAAATAAATTATGACCCCTAAAAAAACTGCTGAGGCAGAAAATCCCAATTACAGCACATGATGGCAAAAATATAGTGAACCAATAGAGATTTGTTGCCCTCTAATGATGGTGTCTACGAAGGCTCACCACAGTGTGCAGAGATCCATTTGTTTTCCCTTCTCCATGTCCACTAATTGATAAATTCAGAATAAATGTAAAATATCTTCCCAGGAATCCCTTCTTCTCTGATTCCTCCTATAACCAGGCAATGCCAAGGGCTCCTAGAACAGTACCTGAAGGTAGCAGTACCCTATGATGAGGGCTGAGACTCTTCCTAGGCCAAAGCCATGCTGGTCAGGGCTGGTGGGAGCGGCAATCCCAAACAGCTGGAAGACACCATTTGTGGAAAGGCATTCACATCCGATATTACATCACCTGAGAACTGCCAGGATAATGTTTGATCCTGCCATCCTTGAGTTCATGAGAGGTAAAGCAGTAGTGCTTGGCTTCTTGGGATCTGATTTCTTTCCGCAGGGCCTGTAAGACAGAGTTGTTCCACCTAGCCTTTGGCTTCGAGCCAATTTGATTCCCTCCCTCTCTTTCTTTCTTTCTTTTTTTCTTTCCTTTACCTCCTGCGTTGAGGCTACATTTTATTTTAATGTTGTAATATTTTAATGTTGTATTTTAATTTTGTTTTTAAGTTGTAATCATTCAACTTGTTTTTATTATTGCTTGTAAGCCTCTCTGAGCCCGGCCTTGGCTGGGGAGGGCGGGGTATAAATAAAAAATTATTATTATTATTATTATTATTATTATTATTATTATTATTATTATTATTCTCTATTTGGGGGCAGGGAGCTGCTGTTTGTGTAGATGTATCCACTAATAGATTTACTCACAAATGCAGTGGCCCAACCAATTCATAAACCAAGAACTCATCCATTGACCACTGATAATGAAGCATATGTTGTAGATATTTCCCCACAGTTATTATGCTGTTTTTGTGATATACATATGACATGAGAAAACTTGGTATACTTATTTGTATAACATTATTCTTGTTTATAAAACCCAATAAAAATTAATAATAATAATAATAATAATAATAATAATAATAATAATAATGCAGTGGCCCACATCTCCCAACCTGTTCTTACATTTGCCTTGCTTAATCCTGGGGCTCTTTCTATACCTGAACGTCACCAGCCCTTAATTTCTGCTCCTGAAAAGCAAACGAACTAGTTATTAATTTGAAAGAATGGAGGATCCCTTTGTAATAAAATACAGTGAAACAACTATTCTCTATTTCCCCAGCAAGAATATTCTTTTAATATTATGCATCTTCAAATTAAAACTAAATAAAAATAAAAATCCCTCCAGCCTTAAATCTCATATGCACTAATCTTTTCCTGAAATAATTCACAATCCTTTTATTTCTGCTTCCCTATATATACTCTCAATCTGCTTTTAATTGGAAATTCTTTGTTATGTTACAAATTAGATGACTGGAGAATCCCTGACTGAATTCATTGCAAGCACAAAAATACTGCAAGATTTTGCCAATGTAGCTCACACTCTTAGATCCATCTGGCATGGCAAAAGCAAAAATCCTGCAGCTAGGACAGAAGGCAGTAATTCTCAATGGCGATGCAATAGGGCAGGTTAGGGATGCCACTTGGGGGAAGGAAACATGATTTCTTGGGACTCTCCAGGTGGTGAACCATTCATGCTTCAGAGCATATGGCAGAGTGCCCTCACTTGTTTTTCCCCAGTTGCCCAGATAACATTCTTTATTCATAGTCCAATATGACTAGGCAACCTTAGTGGGGTGGGGGATTCATTGTTGTCTCTTTGCACATTGCAACAGTTATTTACCAGTCTTGGCCTTTTAATAGCTTTTATTTGTTTCATTGACATACTGGCACAAACAGTGCACCTGTAAAACACAAAAAGCAACATTTAATTTGCAGCACCCTCCAGCAAGTTTACAAGTTTCACAGAGGTGTTAGTAGCCAGTGCAGAGAATATAATGCCATGAACCAAACAACTTACAGTGCAATCCTATGCACATTTATTCAGTGACACAGGGTACATTGGCCCTTATTCCCAGGTAAGCATACATAGGATTGAAAACTGTCAGTGACTGACATAAGTCCCACTGAGTTCAATGAGACTCACGGGTACAAGTGTTCATAGGACTGCAGCCTTAATCAAAGAGGAGCCAACAAGTGTAGCTAGAATGGAAATGGGGAACCTGTGGCACCCCCTGTTGTTGTACTCCAACTTTCATCAGCTGCAACCAGCATGGATAATGGCCATGGTGTTGGAGTTCATAGTCTACGTGCAGCTTGGCAAGTGAGCAGTTAGTGTTCTGACTACAGGCTAGGGAGACAGAGCATGGGAGAAATTTGCTTGGAGATAAGAGGACCTAGTAACAGCTCGGTGATTGGCTGAGGTCTCTCATATAGGCAGTGTGATCTATGACATTGTTTCGCTAGTTAGGAGTAATCTGGAGTGCTTGGAGAGTGATGAAGTTTGTATCTGTATATAGTAACTTGTATATAACTTGTGAGTTTACTGCTGATTTCTGTTCTTATCCTGAAACAGGGTTCTTAACCCAAGGTACTATTTCTGGGTTAGCGGAGTTTGTAACCTGAAGAGTCTGTAACCCGAGGTACCACTGTATAAAAGTGATTAAAGCAATCTCTTATTTGTTTTCCCCAATTCAGGATCCATTCAGCTATTGTAGCTATTCCCCCATGAATTTTGCATAGCTTTTGTTTTTAAAAATGGCACCTGAGCACTTCATAACTGACATGAAACAACAACAAAGGCAGCAATCTAGTGCACACTTACATGGACATAAGCCCCATTGAAAGCTTAATGAGAATATATTCCTGCATGCTACAAACTATGCTAAAGTGTATTCTGATGCCCCATGTTTCCTGAAATTCATGAAGCCCTCCTGGCTTTAAAAACGGGCTATATCCAGCCATTTCACTACACTCTGCAGATGTGGGCACATGCCATTCTGCTCATTCTCCTGGCTATGCTAGAAAAATTAGTCATTTTGTCCTGCGGTGCCACCAGGGTAGGAGTTTGTGGCAAACATTCTTGGTCCAATTCAACAGAATGAAGAAGAACCTCTTCCCCAGAATGCATCAGGGCTGGCTTGCCACATTTCAAAATGGTCAAAGAACAAACAAAAGTGCCCCCCTCCCCAGACCATGAAGTCCAACATCTAAAAAAACCTATCTATTCTACTGTTTGTTTTCTTGTTATATGATATAAGAAGGTCCAATGACATCTGAGTGAAGAAAGCCTGTGTGGAAGGGATAGATATACTGTAGTTAATTTGTTTGGGACATAAGCCCATTTGAGAGCATACAGCCACCAGCAGGTCACCAGATGGGGTGGAGCTGCTAAGCTAAAACCTCCTGGCAGGTAAGTCCCATTGCTCTGTCCTACCTTGTGAACCACTTCTGCACAGCACTAATAGATGAGCAGGAAGTCCTCAATATGCTGCAAGGGTCCTCAATCTGGTACTGCCTTTGTCTGCGGCATGTCTAAAGTACCGTATTTTTCGTCCCATAGGGCGCACTGGCCCATAGGACGCACCTAGTTTTTTGGGGGGGAAATAAGGGGGGGAATTATTTTTCCCCCAGGCACGGGGCTGGGGTGGGGGAAGCCCGAGCTTCTCCCGACCCCAGCCCCCAGAACAGGCTGCTATCCGCAAGCCGTGGGAGAGCTGCGCGAAGTCCCATTGCTTGCGGAGAGCTTCCTGAAGCCTGGAGAGTGAGAGGGGTCGGTGCGCACTGACCCCTCTCGCTCTCCAGGCTTCAGCGAAAGCCTGCATTCACCCCATAGGATGCACACACATTTCCCCTTCATTTTTGCAGGGGGAAAAGTGCATCCTATAGGGTGAAAAATACGGTACTAAGTAAGGCAGCCCTAGTTTCTATCCCCTTGCTTTTAAAACAATCTCTGTTTTTTCTCCTCCATGAAATTTATATTGTGCAGTGTGGAATGTTCTCCATGGGCTTAGTATTGTGTGTTCTCCTTTACATGATTAAGAACTGCATGGAGTGGCCAACGATCACAACCTTGTTCTTCTACTCCACATGAATCTTAATCATGAGTAAGGCTGGGCTTCTACTGTGGAGCATTTGTTAGTCTCTGCTTTCCTACAGTCTTCTTTTTCTGGCAGGAAGGTTATTTCAAAAGCCATTTCCCTTAATGAGTGGAAGAGCTTTTTCAATTCTCTCCTCCCTTCATCAGTTTCTCTCCTTCTGCCTAAGTTCAAAAGTTCTCCTGTTCTCCTGCGGCTCACTACAGCCTGACCTTGTGACCACATAAGCATCCTCTAGCAGACCTTGAGTAAGACCGTGTGATGCATGCCAAGGCATAGAACAAAACAGGAGTCTAATGTGACTTCATACAGCTTCACTTCCAGAATACTTCCCCCCAGAAATTCTATCCATTTGTCTGAGAGATAAAATAGACTTTTCCCTTTTATTTATTTACATGCCATCTTCCTGGTTCAAGATGCCTCTCAGTCATAAAAGCATAAGAACATTTAGATGAATAAGATGCATATTTCCAAATAGCTGCTATAATTTAAATAGCAAAAAGTATACCTCACCATAGTGGGGAAAACAGGTGATATGTGTGCCTGTTCAAAACTGCTATTCAGGTTCCAGCTGTTGATTAAAAAAAAATTTCCATGGCCTATTCTTTTTAGGATTCTTTATCTTTAAACCGAAGGTATAAACCACAGAGCCTAGGGCTTGCTGATCAGAAGGTCAGTAGTTTGAATCCCTGCGCCGGGGTGAGCTCCCGTTGCTTGGTCCCTGCTCCTACCAAACTAGCAGTTCGAAAGCACGTCAAAGTGCAAGTAGATAAATAGGTACCCCTCCGGCGGGAAGGTAAATGGCGTTTCCGTGCGCTGCTCTGGTTCACCAGAAGCGGCTTAGTCATGCTGGCCACATGACCTGGAAGCTGTACACCGGCTCCCTTGGCCAATAAAGTGAGATGAGCGCCACAACCCCAGAGTCGGACACGACTGGACCTAATGGTCAGGGGTCCCTTTACCTTTACCTATCTTTAAACCAGACATGGATGCAGACCAGACACCTCTTCATAAATGTCTTCCAATAAAGGACCATCCTCTGTAAAATAGGACACAAGACTACCCTAGAAATGATGTCCCCAAACTGGCCAGATTGCATATTAGGCCTTGAGATGGATACCTATGATTTTCCATAGTAGAGGGGAAAGCACAATTAATTACCACTTTGGTGTGACCTTGAAACCTGACTTGCGGAATTGATTTAAATAATTTAGCTATTCACAGCAGCTGAATTGCTATGAATATTAGTGTGTTATAGTTGCAAAATGCTGATGTCATGTAAATGCTGATGAGGTTTCAGGCTAAGTAATTCCATCTACTGTACTTCTAGATGCTAATCTGTTGACAGAAGTTGCTCAGACCTCTACGATTATAGCGTTCGTGTTTAGCTATTCTAAAAATTCAAATATATCCCCACGCCATGAATATATTTTGCTCACAAAGTGTCATGGTAATATGTACCTTTTACGTAAGCTGGAAGTTTTTAAAAGTTTGCTGCAGAATCCAATTACATTGCCAAATGATAACAGTGCACTCTCTTATTGCATTGCTTACAAAACATTTAACAGAGAAGAAAAGATGAGCAGACTATCAGATTGATCCTGCTTTCGCCACAATAGCTCTGACTGACGCTGTTGCCTTTGCAGCTAAAGAAGCCTCTAACTCTGGGTGATGGAGCAGACTTAATGAGCTTCCCCACTTACACTGAAATGTTCTAACAGTGCAGTTCATGCCCACTGGGTGGGGATAGGATTGCTCCAAAGTGCTGTGCCCTGCCAGAGCCCAAACATAGGGTGAGATATATTCACTAGTCCTGGGTAGCAACAACCTTACACCATTGCAGACTTGCAACAAGGAGTGGGGAAGAAATTCATTCACTTTTGTGTTTTAATGCAACCATTCCCATAACAACAGTAAACCAAAACACAGCAATACTTTGAAATTCAATCTTCCCTGAATTTTGTCATGCAGTACTGCAACCCAAATTATTATTATTATTATTATTATTATTATTATTATTATTATTAATACCAGCCAAGTGGTATTTATTATTTATACCAGCCAGATGGGCAGCTTCCAACAAAATATTAAAAATACAAACACAATAAAACATCAGACATTAAAAATCTCTCTAAACAGGGCTGCTTTCAGATGTCAGATAGTTGTTTATTTCCTTGACATCTGATGGGAGAGCATTCCACAGGGCGGGCACCACTACAGAGAAGGCCCTCTGCCTGGTTGCAAAATGTGCCTGTTAGGGAAAACAACATATATGGAGTATTACTTGTAGACATAGGTAGGCAAAGTGATGAGCAAAGGTGCTTATGTAAGGACATAAGTCAAGCCCCCTGGATTAAGCCATTGGCTCTTCTAGCCTAGCATCCTGTTATCACAGTTTCCAACCAGATGCCTGTGGGAAATTTAAAGATTGGCAAACTAGTGCAGAAAACGGGCAAAATGAATTTAAGATTGGAAAAATAAGGAACTGGGAGAAACTGGCAGATTCCTTCATCCTTAGCAGAAAACCACCAGTGCAACAGGTATATGTGTATGGCCTGTATACACAGACTGTTTAGGCCAAGGGTAAAAACTTCCACCACTCTCCTGCTCCCTGCCTATACATGTTTCCTCTGTGTGCTTAAGTTATATGAAGAGGCATCTTGCCACTTGCTTCTTTCATTTTCTGAAGGGTGTGCTCAGTATCGTGACTAGAAACAGTTGCCAGCCTAGCAGGATCCTAGGATCAGAGTGCCCTTCCTCCAGACTCCTTAAAAATTCTTAAAATTCTGATTGTATTATTGAGCTGTATCTTAAAACTGAGTCTAAAGATCCATCTTAATTTGTGTAGACAGCAACTTTTCCACATGAATTCTATGTGGATTTTTAAATAAAAAAATGAAAGCTAGAAAAAGAGAGGTGGGGAAACCTCATTGAAATACAAAGTATTTAAAGTCTTGTCTTCAGTGTGTTGAAAAAAATGTGACTTATCTCCTAACCCAATCTGAGCATTGTCTTTTGTACGATAATGTGTCTGCACAGTTCTTTTATGTATATAAGTATGTTCTCGGCTTTCAGATCTATATCGTTCTTGCTTTGACAATACCTTTTTCTTTCTTCCTAGCCTGTCAGGAATTAAGTACTCTGTTTTTTGAAAAGGAGTTCTTTCCTTTTGACACTTTTCAGCTTCTTGCATCAGTGAGCTTGCTCAAAAAGATTCTATAGGTATCATCTGGGAATCTACAATGGGTTTTTTTGTTTTTTAAAAAACTAGTTTCTTCTAGGCAAGCACAAAATCTCTCAAATGTCACTGCCCGCTTATCTCAGGGCCAAACCGGGGGGCTCTTTTTGCAGAGTGGATGTTTACCCCATGTCTTGTGGGGAGGAGGATACTGCTAGCACTAATGGATGAGGTAAGATTGTTTAGCAGTCTCTCTCTCTCTCTCTCTCTCTCTCTCTCTCTCTCTCTCTCTCTGTGTGTGTGTGTGTGTGTAAGAGAGTGTGTGTTGGAGAGGGCATGTGGAGGGTTGGGATTCCGAGAAGTCCTGCTTTGAGGCATCACTCTCTCATGGGTCCCTTTTCCCATGCTTACTTGTTGCAGTTAGGATCATGGTGCAACAGCAGTGTAGACCCACTACTCTGATTGAATTAGCACCCAGAGAGCAAACTTTGAAGGTAGGAAAGAACTGTGACACCGCTATGGGATGAATACCCACTCAGGGTTTACTTCTAGGCAAATGTAGACAGAACTGGACTAAGAACTACGCACATCTGCAGCATGTTTTCCTCTTTCAGCAAATATTCTGCAAATTCCAATTTTTGTTCCCAAGCTCAGACAGAAAACAAATTAAGGCTAAATAATGTGTCTAAAGCTCTCCAGATTATGACCTTTGAGAAAAGCCATTTCACATTTTCTCCTCAGAAGACTCCGCTTTTTCAGCCTTTTCTGTCTACCTGTCAGGGCTCAGAACATTCTTTAACGAATTAAAAGGTAAATGTCATGCAAGGCAGTCATAATGTCATTCTTATCTATGCAGTAGCCAATGTTACCGAAGGGGTATTCTGTTAGTTTGGGAAAATCTTCTCTGCTTAACAACTCCTATCATTTGTTCCTCTAACTGCACTTGGAGCGTTCCTACTTGCTCACTGATCCCTTTCCATCTCATGTGCCTGGGCACATCGGCAAGTTCCAGTGAGATAAGACTGAAGTGAACAAAGGAAATTGGCAAATGAGTGACAATAAACATTATGTATTTTTCTAGTGGTCAAAATACTTTTCCTTCCTCTACTGTCCTATGCAATATCCATCAAGATACTTAATAGCAAAACCACCCATGTGTGAAGTACAGCAAGATTTAGCCATACCACATATAATAAAGGCTGGTCTATAAGGGAATCAAATTCATCAAAATCCAGAGTTGGAAATACCTTTACTAAGACCAGCCAAAGTGTCACCAAATTGTGAACAAGCTTTCAATATCTCTTCATCAGTGTGGATGTTACACAAAGCAAGAGGTTGGAGGACGAGGAAAAAGAAAAGTCTACACAAATTAAGATGGATCTTTAGACTCAGTTTTAAGATGGAGACTGCATGTTGAATTACTGAAGTAAAGAAGAACGGAGGGGATGAGGAGACTGGTGGAGCCACCACCATGGCAGAGCACTTCTGCTGCATCCAAACCCCACACGTCACAATGGATTGGTGGGACTGGTTGTTCCGTTAGCCATCAGTATCAGATTACATCAAGGTATCAGATTACATCAAGGATTCTTGGATAAAGGAGCAATGGTTAAAATCCACTTTTGAAAACTTAATGCCTGGCTGTTACCAAGATCTGTTTCACCCTTAAGCAGAACACACAGGTTCCTCATTAGTCAGAGAGAGAAAATAAAAGAGATTAGTTACAGCATGTCACACACGAACACCTACTATTCCATTCAAGCAGCTTAGGGATATTCATTTGTTTATGATTATTGTTATTTGCATTTACATTGTCTAAGGAGCTGTGTGCTGTATCTCTCCTTATTTAACGCCACAACAGCCCTGTGATATAGGCTTGGCGGAGAGGCAGCGACTGCCAAAGGTCACCCAGTGAGCTTCACTGCTGAGTGGGGTCTTGAACCCTGGTCTCCCAGGTCCTAGCCCGACATTTTAACCACTACAGTGTGCTCCCACTGCTGTTGTTAGTTGTGTACAGATCATGTTAGTCACAATTCATATCTAGCAGGTAGTCTCTTCAGAAATTCTGCTGTTTGATGTGTTTCAAATCAGTTTCTATTCAAGCTGAAAACAGGAGCTGCATTTATTTCACAATTAAGCTGAGATGTGTACATTTGAGACATTTGTCATGCATGCACAGATAACAGGTTCAAGAATAGGAGTTCGGGGGGTTGCAGGTTTGGGGAAACCAAATGGATAATGTGTGTTGGGTGAAAACATCCTTGTCCCCTCTGGAAATGGAAATGACCTTGCTGCATTTTAAGTTGCTTATGTGTACCATATGCTCTGTGGAATCCATATGCTCTGTAGGTCAACTTCTGAATCTCATAACAGGTGATATCAGAGACCCTGATTAAGGCATTGCATTGGAAGCAGGGATTCAGAATGACAAGCGACTGATGTTTCCAAAATCCTCAGTTCCTTTGAATACACAAACTAGCTCTCATATTCATCCCTAACTTTAAAAATGTGAGAAATGCAGTTAAGATCAATGGAGCTAATCACATACTATAATTAAAGTAGGACGGGCTGGAGAGAAATCAGCATTCTGCAAGACTGAGCCCTTAATGATCAATGGGTTGCTTTTGTCATTGATATTCTAGTGCAAGGTTACTCAGTCTAAGATAAGTATACATGCCTTTCTCCTTTTATTAAAAAGGAGCCATCTTTTCCTCACTACAAAATGTAATTCCCTCCTGTGTGGAGATACAGATTTATTCAGTATGGATAGCTTATACATAGGCTGAGCACTGTTCGAGAAAGGCTCGGAGGGGCATGCCTAGATCCTGCATTATATTTTAGCCATATTACCACTCTTGCTCTCTCAAAGGAGTCATGGCAGTGAAAACATCTGCTACAATAAATTAATATTTAAGGTGACACAATTTTTGGCTTTTGTCATTGTCACCATAGACCCGTGGTTCTCCAGATGTTGTTAGACTACATCAGAGACATTGGTAAGGGGTGGTCCAAGTCCTGGGTATTTTGCATTAGAATCCATAACTCTTTTTAAAACTTTGCTCATAGGGCAAACCAACTGAGATCCCAGCTACCCAACAACTTAAATTTCAACATAAAGTTTATACATATAAAATTGCAGGTGTGAAATTTATGCAGATTTTTGTTTCTGAGTCCTTTGAGTACCTAACAGCTCCCCTTTATCTCCCATAGGTCAGTGGTAGATCATCTGCTTTGCATCTTGAAGGCCTCCAGTTCAATCAGCAGCATCTCCTGATATGGTTGGCATGGTTCCATCAGGAACCCTAGACAGCTTTTGCCAAGCAGGGTTCACAATAGTGAACTAGAGGGACCAGTAGTTATGACTGTAAGGCTGCTTCCTCTTTTCCTAAGTCTGATGGAAGTTTGATTCCAACAACATCTGGAAAGCCACAGATTCCACACAGAACAAATGGCTGCACTCTTCTAGAATAATTTGCTTTCAAGACGAGAGAAAATTCTGTGAAGTTACTGATTTTAACAGTATGCAAGTTTCCCATCCTGAGGTCCAAATTTCCACTCAGACATGAAGGCTCTCTCTCTCTCTCTTTCAATCTCTCTCTCAGTTTAAACTATCTCAGAGGGTTATTGTGAGGATAAAATAAGGGGCAGGGAGGATGAGTGGAATAGAAATGTAATCAATATATAAATAATTTTTCATAATCATTTTGTTTATAAACAAGAGATCAAATTATGTGTCCCCGTTATTAAGTAACATGAGGTGACTGTCTCAAGTGGCAGTAACATGGGGTCAGAGGCAGCCATTCCCTTCTGTGGGAGAACAAACTTGCACATGGCCTGCCCTAGCCCCCCTAGGCTAACCTGCTCTCTCAGCCGCAGTGGAGGATGCTTACACATTACCAGTGTTGAAATAACATTCAGCTGTTGGTCCAGCCAGCTTCTGGTGGGGGCAAGAGACCTGGGTTCTCCTTATGATCACCATTTGTGTGATTCTGATGCAGGTGGTTTTTGTGAGCGTGGCTTTTCAGCAAACACCGCCTTTAATTTCTATTTCTTTCCCTTGAATCAGATTCCAGATCAGATTAATGTAACTATTATCAAGCTGGTAGGCCATTTTTTATTTTAAAAAATTAAATTCTAGAAAGAGATAAGTGGAAAATGTCAACGGCTACCTTAAGGTTGTTCTTCAGTGTCAATTAAGCAGCAGCTCCACAATCCATCTTTTACAAATGGGTGGACTGGCTAAACATCAACCTCAAAGAGGACAACATGTATTCCATTTCATTCCTATTTTTCAGGAAAGCACTCTCTAGGTGAGCTGTTCCCATAACCTTCAAATGATTAGCAGTGGCTTCCTTTGTTATTGCTGAAATATTGAATCATGACACTAAGGTTATAAACAATCTTGGCTTGGATGTGTCTGGAATGACAAGTTCTCTCTCTGGCTTAATTAAAGTATACGGGGAGAGATGGTGTCAGTAAGGGAAATTTTAACAGAAGAGCTCATTTTTTTTAACAGCATGCCAATTATCGAACAGACATAGCTATGCTAAAAAGCACTCTAGGTGATAAGATCATTTCTCAGCTAAGCAAAATTGATGTCCACAAAGGAAGGATGTGCTGTAGAAATGCATTTCCTGCCTGTCTGAGTGCAAAAACAATGCTTATGTACCAGGTATAATTAAAAAGTTTTGTTTCTGAACTGTCCTTTGAAAGTATAGAAAGATCTGAACTGCCTCAAGTACAGTAAGCTCTTTATTTTAAATGAGCTTTTCGTGCACATGGGTGTTCCAGTCCAAATCTCTCTTTATTAAGCATTATTACCGTGTAAAGGATTAGATTTGATCTGGCTTCAGTCAACATGCTTCAGCTCAGAGGGTCATGGTGGATCAAGCTGAAAGATACAGCCAAAATATACCTTATTTTCCTTTCACTTCTTTTGCTGTCAGAATTGCAAGGACTAGTATATTTGTATACTGTGACACTGTAATTTGTACACTGCACTGCACTGCACACCTCTGCTGTACCATCAGATTAGTAGCATCAACCCATGCTTCTTCATGATTCCAGATGTTCCTCTAGCTCATCCATCTACCTCTGGCAAAAATGAACTTCACAATATTTTGAGTGTATCCATGAAATTTGGAAATGTGATCCACGTGCTACTTCTGTATCATCTCTTGGTATATTGCTTCTATCAAAAACCCAGTTCCACCCCAGTTTTGGTCTAAATAGCGATCTTGAGATAGACACCAATGAGCTGAAAAGTAAGAAGCATATAGGGCCAAACTAAATGATGTTAACTATGTGGCTGTAATTAACATTCATACTTTTAAAAATATAAATACCAGCCATGGGGTAAGCCATGGACGCAAACAGGTTTGAGACCATAGGCACAGGGAAGCGGTGTTTAACTTACTCCATCCTGGGATCTGACAAAAGTCACTCTCTCCCTCTCAAAACACACATAACACACCCTGCTGTGTGCCTCAAGAGGAAAGACTTGGTTTGGTGCTGATGAGCAAATAGCAAATATGGGCAATTTTCAAGAGGAAAGGGTACATGAACTACAAAAAGCACACACACTGTTCCAATAAAGATATTAAAACAATATAAGTTAATATGACCTCTAATCATTAACCTAATACCTAAAAGATTGCAAATGTGTTTGGGGAAGATATTTTGCACAACCACAGAGAAGGCCCTATTCACAAACTGGGGAATATTGAGCACAAAGCATTTAGACCACTTCCTTTTATCAGAATTCTATCACCATGCTGTATCCAATGTTGCTTTCCCAGCTACATAACATACTTCTGCTTGTGCAATGGAACTTTCTCCTGCCACATCATGTATCCTCAAAATTTGGGCGGGGAGCATGCAGGGAGAAGAGAGTAAGCAGAAGTCCCGTTGCACAAATAGAATGTGCTCACACAGTGTTGGATAAAACCCCCTTAACATATTCTTGTAGCAACACTAGTACAGTGGACCCTCCAGATATGAATTAAATTCATTCCGGTGGTCCGTCCACAATCCGAAAAGTCCGTAGGCAGAGGCACTGCTTCTGCACACACGCACGGTGTGATTGAGCGCGCATAGTGCTTCTGAACATGCGCGAGCGGCGAAACCCGGAAGTATACATTTCCGGGTTTGCTGCATTCGTAACCTGAAAGTTACATATCCAGAGCAGTACATAACTAGAGTGTCCACTGTAAAGTGATACGGCATGCATGAGACATTCTGAGTTGAAGTTTTGGGTTTTTCAACTCAATTGGATGATTGCTTTTGAGGCATTTCCTCTAAAGCAATTCCTCTAAGGCAATCTAGCATACCTTTTCTTGTAAAAAAAATTAATGACTTTTCTTAGCATGTAAAAATAAATGTGCCTTTATACGTAACTCCTTTGTTCTTATTGTAAATGTTCTGCTCTATATTGTGGCAGAGATCAATAGCAATGATTTTAATGTATATCAGATAAAAATGTTACCCAACTGCACAGATGAGGATTGTTTGGAGAAAAGAATTTAATTACTTGGAGAGCTGTCCTGCAGTTTCAGAAGTCTGTGCATTTTATTTTTAATACAAAGAACATTAAACAATTTTATCATATTTAACTGCGTGTTCACAGAAAGCAAAGTCTGCAAAGAAAGAAGCTCTGCTGCCTGTTTTTAATATGCACCCTATTATATTATTCTCAATGGATGTAATAATGTATGAGATTAATTAAATGACAACTGCTTTTGTGGATTTGCTAAAGCAGATTCTGCATATAAACAAGACAAACAAGTTTTCCAAAATGAGGACAGATAATTGGCAACCATCCTAGGAAACTACAAATTACTTTTTGCCTCCTTCAGCAAATAAGCTGAACTCCTAAGTGGGAAAGTAAGAGGCAACTATTCTGTAAGTTGTTACTATGGGGAACCAGATTTAGCAGTATGAAGAAGAAATGCATCTATCTCTAGGCCTACCTAGGGCTTGAATTATGGGAGGAAAAGGAAGAGGACCTTAAATGAAATCCACAAGCCCTACAAGTGACTCCCTCTAGTTTTTGTCACAATTGGGTCATGCATCCATAGCAGCAACCAGAGCATAGAGGTGCATAGGGAGAAGAAATGCCATGGTGCATCTGTAGCAGTAAAACTGCCGCAGCTGCAACAAACATGTCTCTCTCATACCCAGTGCTATTTTTCTAGAAAAATTGGTGCCAGAACTCACCATGAATGCCTCCCCCTGCAGCCACAGCAGGCGCTTTAACTCCCCAATGGTTTGACTTCACCCCCAAAAGCACACTCCTCCACTGTCTAAGGGGATTACCACAAAACATAAAGTGGGACAGACCCCATCTGGTCTTCTCGTAATTCAAGCATGGATGGATACCTCTCTGGAAGAACCTTGTGGACCTTACATGGGCTGTTGGGGATGATGCCAACTATTTTTAAAATTAAGCAAATCATACTCATTTCCACAACAAATGAGTGTAATCACAGCAGAGGATGATTACACCCACCTGTTAGAGAAATAAGAGGATTTGCATAATTTATTGGTCTTTGTGCCTAGAAAAAAACAGAGAAAGAACATTCAGATCCAATAAGAGTGGAGATTCCTGTCTTAATCCTGTATCTAAGATCTGGGAAAAGGTGCAGGAATGGTCAAACTGCTTAGAAATTTTTTTGATGGGAACTTGTCCAGAAAATGCAACTCAGTATTTAATTTGAAAAGGGATAACTTGTCAGAGAGGGGGAATTAGTTTAATCAAGGTGGTAAAGGATGAAGTTGATAGATCTCAAGTGATTAATTACAAATTAGTAAGTCACCAAGGACAGATGACATTCACCTGAGAATTCCTAAACAACTCAAATGTGAAATTATCCACGTTTAGCTAAAACACACAATTTATAATCAAAACCAGCCTTCTTGCTGGAGGAGTGTAAGATAGACAATGCAACACCAGTTCTTAAAGATGGAATGCAGGAATTATCTAGAAAACTACAAGCTAAACTTCTGCCTAGAGTAGAATGGTGGAAGTGCTATAAAGACTGAAAATGTCAGAGATACAGAATAGTAAGCCTTCTTGAGCGAAAACCAGCATAGCGTCTACAAAGAGTCTCTTGTTTCCTTGACCTCTTAGAATTCCTTGAGAGTGTCAACAAACATATTGATAGGGAAGATCTGAAGGCAGTTTTCATAACGGAGGAAAGTAAATAATGGATTTACTCAAATCCATGTACTGGAATAGATGCTGTCCAACATGTTCATAATGGAACTGGAGTCAAGGGTGAAGTGGGAGGGAGACAAGTTTACAGGTACCTTCCTTATTTGTGAAAGTTAAATCAGAAGCAGATTCTGTTGTGTTTTAAACGTCACCTTTCCAGTTTGGTAACTGGTCAACAAAATGGCAGTCCAAAGTTAGCAACCAATTTGTAACCAAGGTAACCAATGAAAGCTAGTAATACCTGGATTTGGTAGGGCTGCAATGTCTCCTAACAACTCTCAGTACACTACTACTCCCAGAATTCATTGGGGAAAGCCATGGCTGTTTAAAGTGGTATGATACTGCTTTCAATGCCTTCAGCCCAGAAGCAGCCCAAGGAAACTGACAAGCAAGGCAACTCCCTGGACTGGTTGTACATACACAGGCAGGCAGGTAGGAGCTGGCTGAGGGCAGGTTGGGATTGGTGGGTCCTTCCCCAACATCACCTAATGGATGAGCCTCCACTGCCTACCAGTTCCAATGGGCACCACTGCTTCTAAAAGAGTAGGTACAATCTATTCTGCACAAGCAGGTCCTCAGCCAGTGTGGTGTAGTGGTTAAGAGCGGTAATCTCGTAATCTGGGGAACCGGGTTCGCATCCCCGCTCCTCCACATGCGGCTGCTGGGTGACCTTGGGCCAGTCACACTTCTTTGAAGTCTCTCAGCCCCGCTCACCTCACAGAGTGTTTGTTGTGGGGGATGTTAGCCGCTTTGAGTGAAAGGCGGGATATCAAATCCAAACTCTTCTTCTTCTTCTCAGCCATACAGATGAACCCCTTATTCGGGTGGGGGATTGGGCTGAGAAAAGAGCAAGGGAGGACCTCATTCCGACTCATTGACACTTCAATTATAAAATGAAAAATCTTTGTAATGAGGTTTTCTGCAGCCTGCTGCTGTGGAAATTTATAGATTATCTTTAAACTTTCTTTAAAAGTCAAAGTAATATTGGTCAGTCATACGCCTTTCAGTTTCACAATGTCAATGCCCAAAGATGACAGAATTCTAAAAAAGCTTGCCTATCACCAGCCAATTCCTATATGTACCAAGAAAAAGCCACTACTTGTTAAACTTAATTTAAATCCTGTTAACTGCCTTCATGCTGGTGTTCTATAAATATGGAAATCAGTCACTCGCAACAGGCCACTGGTTAATATTCATTAGCAGTTCAAATAACAAATAGAAATGTCCTTCATTAAAATTTAAAGCAAAGCCCCTCTTCTCACATTATCCCATTGATGAATCCAGTTCTCACCGAGATAGACCCTTCTGAATACAGCTCCTTTGTTGAATTTCAAGTTCTAATAAATGGACTGCAGTGCTTGGAATACAAAGTAAGTGGGTTATCTTATTCGGTGAAGCCCCAGAGTAATTCTTTCTGCAAGTATCAGATGCCTGGAAAAAAGGCAGATATTCCTCCTTTCTGTCCTGATGTATAGTGATGTAAGAGGGAGAATAATTAATAATCAAGTTTTATTTCTGGGTGCATAATGGAACATAGAATGTTGGCTTACACCCTATCAGATCATCAGTTCCTGTAGAGCAATATTTTCTATGCTGGATAGTCTTCCACTGTGTTTTAGTCAGAGTACACCTATTGAAAACAATGGTCCCAACTTAGTCATGCTTATTAATTTCAGTGGGTCTACCCTTGAGTAAAATTTAGTTGACTACCACCCACTGACTGGTAGCAGTTCTCCAGGGTTTTAGAAAGAGGGTGTTCCCACCACCCCCTGGAAATGCCAGGGACTGAATCTGGGATTCTCTGTAGAGACGGAAAACACAAGGCATGTGTTTAACCAAGGAACGATGGCACCATCTTTTTAATCCAATGGAATAGGCAGCATTTAATTTACATGGATGTTGTTCATGGGGGAGCAAAGCAGAGATAATTATCTTGCCATCAAAATGTGAATACATTGTTGCACGCTATCCCAATTCCCGAGCGGTGAGAGATTCCAGGGGTCTCAGGTGCTTCCTTAGGGTTCGTGTTTCCATTTGGAAATGAGGCACAGTGGAGACTGTGGTGTCTTTATGATTTTATGGTCTATTTACACATATATACAACATGAGCCTGCTATGAAGGGATTCACAGCATCAACAGCCCAAGAAACTCCTGCTTCTCCCACAGCCACAGCCTTGGATTCCAGCAGAAATCAGGATTGGCTCTCTCTCATTGCCTTTCCAGCCTCCAGCTTTTGCCTCCAGCTTCTAGCTCACAGGATTCAACTCCCTACTCTGACCTTTTGTCTTTCTAGCTAATCAGGAAGGGAGGCCCACCTATTTGCCCTCTGGCACAGAGTCAGTCCCTTAGTTCCCTTAAGGATCCATGCTTAGCAGGTCAATACTAAGCTGGCCAGCAATACCTGTGCTGGATTCAGTACCTCTTCCCCTGCAATCTCATATTGCTATCTTGCCCACAAAGGAAGTAGATATAACTAATAAAGCAACATCAACATGAGTTTCTGCTGGGAATTAATAGCTAGGTAATTGATCTGCATCCTGACTGTGAACACCTCATTCAGTGATGGCCCTGCATAATGAAACTAGGATCATCTCGGCAAGATAAGGCTTGCAGGGAAAAATAAAACAGTTATGAAGCTGGATATCCTGAAAGTTGACAAAGAGAAGAAGATGACAGGTTAATGGTTTTGTAGGATTCAAATGTGAAAATTGAGAATTATCATCTGTAATAACTACTAATTATCATTGGAAGCCATTTGGGCATATAAGTAGTATATAAATGAGTAAATAGTGGACAGGATTCAGCTAAATGTTCTATTTTTAAAAAATAACTTTTTATTCAAAATTAAAACAAAACATATTATCCAGAAACATATCATCCTTATTCCCCCCCCATTTTCCCTCCCTCCCCCCACAGAACCCACCCCCCACCCCCAACATCCCTCAGTTCCGGTCTTTGATTTCTCTAAAAATGCTGTTTTCTGCATGTTACACAGTTGTATAGATCCTCAAACTATTTAGCTGATTATTATCAATAAAAAGTTTGTGAATGTTTATTCAAAACCAGCCAAGCAGTCCAGTTCGCTTTGTTGTGTCTTCAAATACTTTGTAAAGGGTTCCCATTCATCTTTAAAGTTACAGTTATCCTTGTCCCATAGCTTGTATGTCAGTTTTGCCAGTTCTGCATAATCCATCAATTTTTCTTGCCATGATTCTTTAGTTGGTGTTTCTTCAGTCTTCCATCCTTGTGCTATTAAAACTCTCATGGCCGTTGTTGCATACATGAAGATGTTTTTCAGAATTTTTGGCAGATCTTTCCCTACAAACCCTAATAAAAATGCTTCAGGTTTTTAAACAAATGTTAAATGGAACATTTTCTTCAATTTGTTGTATATCATTTCCCAATTTTTTTTAATTACCTTACAATCCCACCACATATGATAAAATGTCCCCCTCCTTTTCCTTACACTTCCAACATATATTTGAACTAGTTTTGTACATTTTCCCTAACTGCACTGGTGTTGTGTACCATCTGTACATCATCTTTATGTAATTCTCCTTCAATAGGGAACAATCTGTAAATTTTAAGTCAGTTTTCCATAATTTTTCGCAATCTTCCATCATAATGTTGTGACCTACATCTTGTGCCCATTTAATCATAACTGATTTTACCTCTTCGGGATTCAGCTAAATGTTCCCACTAGCAGAAGCCCATGCAATAAGTTCTGCTAGTGCAATGGGACTTTTACCCCTCTCCTGCCCTGCACCCCCACTCCCACCTCAAAATTAGGGATGCGGTTAGGAAAACCCCCAGATCAGCACATATGGGAGGAGGTGGGACTTTATTCTATCAAGCAAGCTGAAATGATTGGCCAGTGGAATGTTCTCCTTAGCACTATGTTGAATTCCATCCTACATACATATATTGTTATTTATCAGACACCCTCCGTTCACAATAGGCAATGGTGTGGCCCAAAAGTACCCTGCATGTTGGTGGTGCAGCTGAGAACATGATCTCCTGCAATCTGCAACAGTGCCATAGTAGAAGACAAGTCAACATGTAAAGTGCTTCATGCAGGTAGAAAGTTTGAAAGCCACTGTGATTAACAATGCTCTTCCAGATCACCCATCAGTAGTCATGCCTTTCATGGGTCAAAGAAGACTCAAAACTCCTGCCCCATTAATACCAGCAGTTTATATCTGCATGATGTGACATGGAAATGGAACACCTGATATACTTACTATGTGGATGTCACAGAAATGGCAACTGATCTGTGCTCCTGACCCAATGCCTGAATTACTTAGCACATGGATCAACACCATCACACTGTGAATCTACTTCCCCATGGTGGAATGGGGACTAGGACCGAGGCAGTCCCAATAAGATGGTCCTGATTTGCTTGGTTAATAATCCAATTGTGCTGTGGGGAGAAGAGAATGCACTGCCATTTGGGTCTCCCTACAGAAACTATATGAAGTGGCAAAAATAGCACACCTGGGAAGCTACAAATTCCATATGTATATGCATTATATAGGTATGTGTATATGGGATGCGCTGTGGTCTAAATCACAGAGTCTAGGGCTTGCCGATCAGAAGGTCGGGGGTTCGAATCCCTGCAACAGGGTGAGCTCCTGTTGTTCAGTCCCTGCTCCTGCCAACCTAGCAGTTCGAAAGCACGTCATAGTGCAAGTAGATAAATAGGTACCACTCCGGCGGGAAGGTAAACGGCATTTCCATGTGCTGCTCTGGTTTGCCAGAAGCAGCTTAGTCATGCTGGCTACATGACCTGGAAGCTGTCTGCAGACAAACGCTGGCTCCCTCGGCCAGTAAAGCAAGATGAGTGCTGAAACCCTAGAGTCATCTGCGACTGGACTTAACTGTCAGGGGTCCCTTTACCTTTACCTTTATAAGCATGTATATTTCATATATAAAATATTTTCACTACTATTTGTCATATAACAACAACATACCCACACAAATAACAGTTCCTGAATGCCAAAATCATAGGGTTCAGCTTTTGTATCACTTTCTGATAGTGTTTTCAGGTAGTCATCTCCATTGCTGACATGGTAATATCTCCCATGACTTCTTGATTTTAATAATGCTCACTGGTAATTCACAAGTGGTGTCTATCTCAAAAGTTCTGGTAACAATCTTGTACTAGAAATGCAAATCAGATTAATCTAACTAACTCTCCTACTTTGTACATAAAGCTAAAATTTGATAAGGAACAACAAATAAAAAGGAAGCTTGCAGCCAGAATAAAAAGCATTTGAGTTATTTAATTGTTTGCTCCAACAGATGGCAAGCACAGTTCAACATAAACAACTGCAAAATAATTAGTCAGGAAGCAAAGAACCAAAGCAGGGAACTGTGCTAAGTGAAACAATTATACACCAGATTGACCAGGAAAAGGATTTAGGGTACTAGAGAGAAAAAGAGAAATACACTGGAAGTACTAGAAGAATTCTGCTGGGTTTAATGATGATGATAAATCCTGCTCTGAGTGCACTCAGAGCATGGGGCAACTTTGCCCAGTGATGCAGAAGCTCAAGATGTGGTGGGGAACTGGGATCTTGTCTTCCACTGTGCTCTCACAAGATCCTGCAGGATTGAGATCACTCCACAGGATCTTATGAGAGGGAGTTGGGACTGAAGCCTGTAAAAGGCATTGCCCACATAGATTCAGGGCTCACGAGCTTCCAACATACCCTCAGTGGTAGAGCCACAATGGGCTACTTGGGTCACTGGTTGCATTCTTTATTCAGCAGTGGTTTGGAGTAAAGTCTCTTATAATATGGTTATTTGATTCCACGAAATGCTTGATAGCCATTTAATGGCATATTCCAGAGAGGCCTCAGACAACATATACATGGACCTCAAAGTCTGAAGACCACTTTTTAATTCAAGATTCCCAAGTCTAGTGCAGTCAGTAATGCAATTCTAATCATCTTTACTGGGGAGCCAACAATTCATCCAAAATACTTAGCAACACTTGGTTAAATAAATAAAAATGTTCCTGTCCAGAATTTTGATCCTAGCTAAACTATGAATGTTGCATACAAATAGCCCCAGATTCAATCTCCAGTGTTTTAAAGTAAACTGGTTTGACTGGAAAAGACTCCTGACTGAAACTATGGAGTGTTGCTGCCAGAAAGCATATTTCTTACTGTAGGCAACACTGAGCTGGTAGATGAACCAATGATCTTACTTCGTATAAGGGAGCTTCCTGTCTTCCTATGTTTCATGTATGAACTATGGATCTTAGATACCATTTCTCTAATAATTAAAAGCAATGACATAAATTCATACACCCAACCATTCTAATGGGCCATTAGGATCAAAAAGGCACCTTCAATGTGCAGTCACCTCCCGTCAGTCTGTAATCCCATCCATTGCCCTGTGTGAAATTGAAATAAACATGGTTCTACTAGCAATCAGGTCTCTTATGTCTCTTAGAAAAGTGAAAGAATGTCACCGTTGCCTCAGATAAAGATGTCAAAAGAAGATTCTCTAAATGCTTTAGGGTCTTGGCAAACTGGATGACCACTACAAGATGGAGCTCAAGGTCAATGCAAAACCGTTTGCTTAATCACCTCCAAGAAGTGTTTCCCTACTCCTACTGTTTCTGGATATGGGAAGGACTGAATCACATGGAATAGATGGGAGTTATTTCAAATACAGATCCTTCAACTATTTGGCGTTAGAGCATGATATCTGTACTGAAAGCAAATCAGTTGCAGTCTCGCACAATTCAGTGAAAGTTGCTACAAGAGAAACACATTCTCCCTTGTGTGGATTGTAGTTTGGGACAACTTGAAGAAGCAATTCTTCCCCTCCACCTTCCCCCAATCTGGATACCCAGTCAGACTCTTCTCCTTATACATTAATGTCCCTGGATTTTATCCTGCTAATGCCACAGACTGCAGTTTGGTCTGTCAATGAGTTCAATTTTGCCTGAGACATCCCCAGTCTTCCCAGACATTTTGCACAGGAGTCTAGCTCTCTGCAGCCTCTACAGAAACTTAATTTCCACAAAAGCAATGCTAACAAAACCAGGAGAGAGATCAAACTGAAAAGACAAGTGTATCGATCCAAATGGCAATTTTTGTGTGTTCCCCATTGCTAAAAATGTCACTGTTCTTGTGACATAAGGAAATATAGATAGCCACAGTTGTGTGGTATTACAAAACTCACTTTGTTGCCTGACATATGGCTAGCCTGTGACAACAGCTGACAGCTATTCAGTTTAACTGACTAAAATGATTTTTGGAAGCCATCACACTCTAATAACACATTGGAGAAAAATATATGGCAGTCACCCAAAATTCCTCTTCCGTGACAGTAGAAAACACATCAACACAGAGATGAGATAAGCAACTAGTTGTTCATCACCGTTAGCTTGCTATAGATTGACTTTGCTAACTTCCTTTAATGCATGGGATAGCAACAAGTGATGCATCACCCCAAAGACAAGTAGCTGCTTTCAGTAAGCACTTTTGAGAAGGTGAATTCATGTACAGAGATTAAAATAAGGAGCCAGGCTACCCATTTTAGCTCACAATGACAACCAATGGAACTGACAGCATTTATTTATTTATTTATTTATTTATTTATTTATTTATTTTTATTTATTTATTTAAATGTTTATAAGCTGTCCTTTTAGACCAGGTCCACCCAAGGTGGTGAGCAAAATACAAACATAAGAATTAAATAATATATTGTAATAAAAATGTAAAATACTATATGTCTATCCAGCCCATTTCCAGGGCCAAAGAAATAAAACAGCAGCATGACCTATATAAAATGCATCACTTAAAAGCAGTTCAAAACAGATGAATTTTTTTAAAGCCCTTTTTAAGTAAAGTGGTACCTTGGTTCTCAAATGGCTTGGCTCCCAAACAAATTGGCTCCTGAATGCCGCAACCCTGAAGTGAGTGTTCCAGTTTGCAAACGTTTTTGGGAAGCCGAACATCTGAAGCAGCTTCTGCAGCTTCTGATTGACTGCAGGAAGCTCCTGCAGCCAATAGGAAGCTGTGCCTTGATTTTCAAATGGTTTCGGGAGTCAAATGGACTACTGGAACATATTAAGTTCGAGAACCAAAGTACCGCTGTATTGGGTGAGGGGAATCAACCACCAGGGCCTACTGTCTACTCAGCTGCTTTTCATCCAAGGCAAGTGGATAAAGGAGTACAACCTAATAAGAATCACAGTCTTGCAAATACTCACAGAAGTACAGTGGTACCTCGGGTTAAGAACTTAATTCGTTCCGGAGGTCCGCTCTTAACCTGAAACTGTTCTTAACCTGAAGCACTACTTTAGCTAATGGGGCCTCCTGCTGCCGCCACGCCGTCAGAGCACAATTTCTGTTCTCATCCTGAAGCAAAGTTCTTAACCCGAGGTAATATTGCTGGGTTAGCGGAGTCTGTAACCCAAAGCGTATGTAACCTGAAGCGTATGTAACCTGAGGTACCACTGTAAGTCTTATTAATTCAGTGATTGGGAACCTGTGACTCTTCGGATGTTGTTGGACTCCAACCCTCATCAGCCCCAGCCAGCTTGGTCAGACATGCTGGCAGTTGTAGCCCAGCAACAAGTAGAGAGCCACCATTCCCCCATGTCCAAAATTGAGAAAAAGAAAGACCTAGCTGCATTTGAAATCAGTAATGTGTACACGGTCTTTGTGTTCATCCTCAGTTCTACTCTGATTCTGTCCTGGATGTCTAACTTCTTGTTCGATTTAACTTATCTGTACCACACATTCATAAGGCAAACAAATTTTAATACACAGGTGAACATATCTGAATGATTTGCACTGTCTGAAAAACTTTTCATCGCATTCTTAACTTTAGTAAAAGCATAGCCCAATGGTTGTATTTTCATGGGAAATTAAAACCTTAATCTTGCTGAAGTGACGTGGTACATTTGACAGCGCGAGAGAGAATTGTATGTGTCAAATGTGATAATTTGAACAAATATGATGCAAATTGGAATATATTGTTTGAATATTTTAGAAGGAAGACTGGTCAGTTTGCATTCCATGGCTTACATTTTAAATTATCTTTTCGAAACTAGACATCGTTACCAATTAGGAATCTGAGGCAGAGGGACAGGTCTGACACTTATCAGTATTTTGTACGTGGAAAAGGAACAGTTAAGTATTTAGCTTATCAAATAGGATGGTTAGTAGCAAAGAGCAAGATATGATGGCATCCATAACAATGGCTAATTTTATCTAAGAAATCTGAAAGACTCTCTGGTAATTAGACTCTGCTAGGATCATTTCTGTTCCCTTTTGAATATACTTATGAATACCAAGGTGGATTTTGCAATTATGTATCTCCTCGTTTAAGATACAGAATTTGAGTTTATATCTTTGTGAGGTTCCGTCTATTCAGGTGCTGCATAAGGTGGCCTTTCAGGAGCCAAGGAATTGCTATGTGCACAAACATTCACGCCCATCATCCAGGTTAACTGGATGTGGTGCTTGTACAAGTCAAAATACTTTACATGGATTATAACATTGATTATTCCATATTATCATCACAATTAATTTTAATTAAGTTTAGTTTATTAAATTTGCATGTAGCTTTTCACTAAAATTGTTCCGAAGCAACTTGCAACCAAGAAAAACACAATAATAAAATCACATAAGCATTGTTAAAAGCAAATTCAACAATACAGTATCATATAATTGGTGCTGCCCAAATGACCAAGAATACAAAAGCACCTTTGCCTAGTGGTGAAATGCTGACAACGTTGTTGGTTCAAAATAGATATCTTAAAAAGAGAATTATTGGATGCCAATATCCAATACTGGGGACAATACTTGGGACAAGTACTCCTTGGTAAGAGAACCCCAGCAGAGAATTAAATTCGCAAAATATGCAGCAAAGTAAAGCATGGAAATATAGGCTGCTAAACCTTTAAAATGTGCCCTTCCAAGTGAGTTTCAAAATGTCCCCTTAAGAAGTTTATTTCCAAAGTTTCCCTCTTACCTCAGCATAGGAAAATACCACGTTTGTTGAGTTTAAAAATGGTTTACTTACAAGCTCTTCAAAGGTTTTTCCAGACAGCATTCGGAAAAATTACACAGGCCATAAAACTTGACTTAGTTAAAAAGTGGTGAAAGTTCTTTAAAATTTGCATAGCAACTCAAGAGTGGCTTGTGAGAGCCATGCAGTTGAGTGGGAGCAACTACCTCAAATTCCTTCACATGCTGAGCTTTTCAGGTATACTGGAGGACAGCAAAGGCTTGACTGATTACCTAGTTCCTCCCAAGGTATGGGGAAGTGGACATAGCTTAGCCTAGCAGGACAGCTTACTCTATTGTATTAACCCCTTCATGTTTATTTAGACCAAAGCATGTTGATTATATATGAGGTTGGTTTTCTCACAGGTGTGAGAGAGGAAGTCCTCCCTTTTATTACCCTTCTCTATGCTTTTTTCACACTCCTGCTAGTAAGTTGGGTTTTCCAGCACCCGTCTAGAGATGCTCCATTATCACACTCTTATTATTGTCTCTCATTTCTAACAACTCACATTCCTCAGCGCTCCAGACATTGTTTTATAAATAAGATATGGAGGGGAAGAAGACATTATGTGGCAATGTGGTTTCCAATAATTTCTGAAAGTGTCTTAAGAATAAAAGCCCGTACAAGCACAGATGAGGGGCCAGAGGCCCTCCAAATGGTGTTGTAGTTGAACTCCCACCCTCCTTAGCCAGCATGGCCAATGGAGATGAACAACTCCAGAACGCTAGTAAAACAGGACTAGTCCTGGGCTGAGAACTTAGACTGGCTCTGAATCTGTACCTTCTGCCTCACACATGCACACATGCTTCTGTTTTCCTGCCTAGAATTTCATTTTATATTAAACCTCTTGCACATCTTATTTGGGCTCCAATTATAAATGGCTTACTCATAGGAACGGGGCGGGGGACCCCTTTGAATATTCATGGGACCAAATACCAAGAGATATTTCATATTCATTCTTGAATACAAATCAGTGCAGAACAAATATAAATCTGGATGGTACATTTTCACCCCACCCCCCCACTTGCTGCCAGTTTAGGGATAACAGTAATTAATCTGGGGTTGGAAGAACTTTGCCATACACTTATCTAGAACTGGATGTTATATCCCTTTTTAATGCTGTCTACTTAGGAGCCAAAGCTGATTGATGGTGTATGTTGATATCTGAAACAGAGAAGAGACAATGCTATCTGTATTTAATAGTGCCAAACTCCCTTAATTTATTTCTGGAAAAGCAATTTCTTACATCAGCTGACCCTGACATCATTTATAATAAAAGGGTTACAAGTATTATCATTCACACACAGTTACAAAACACTTTGAGAGATTATGGATGAAGTGTTCCTGCAAAGCAACCTGTGCTATACTCCTGGAATGGAATAGGAGCTGCAAATTGCATGGATCTGAGCACAAGGAAGAAATATTTTTGATGGGTTGGTTCCTATAGTCACATTACCATCTGACCTCTTCCTTCTTGTTAAGTTTCAATTCATGGATTGGTCTCCAATTGTCTGTTATTATTATTTTGTCCAATTCAGATTACTGAAATCTGAAAAACCAACTGTGCGTGTTCATTCTGCAAGTTTCGGTGCAATTTTTCACACGATTGCAACACTTATTCGGTAACCTTCTATGATGCACTTTAAAACCTTGTTCATGGCAAACCAACTCATCTGATATCTAAATCCTCTGCTGCAGCCTTCCTTTAATCTCTGCATATCCACATGGGCATGTTCACACTGCTTAAATACTACAGGTTCCATGCTTCAGTGAATATGCATGTGCAACAGCTTAACTCCTCTACTACAGCCTTTCTCAGCCCAGTGCCCTCCAGACATTTATGACTACACGTGTTGAAGCTGATGGGAGTTGTAGTCCAAAACATTTGGAAGGTGTCTAGTTGAGGACAGATGCTCTACTGCAGTCTTGCTTCCATTTATGCACATGCAGAGATGCACATTTATATTGTTTTTAACCCTACAGATCCCGGGCCGCAGTTTGAGCAAATATGCATGTGCAACGACCAGTGGGATCTAGACACATGGCTTGTTTTATAACTTATTTGAATTTTCTTCATGGGCCTGAATGTTCTGGCAGAAAGTCATTTCTTGGGATCCAGGGACAAGAATCATTACAAAGAACTGAGTGTATTATTCAAGCAGAATGTGCCTGTTTAATTTCTTCCACGCTCCAGTACCTTGTAGCCTTCAGAATATCCTTGCTGTAATACAAAGGGCTGCTCTGCCATGGAGTTTAAAGATCAGTTGGAAGTCAAACTGCACTAGAGTGGAGCTTAAGGCACTTCATAAACTTTCCCAGAGAGTTAATCACTCTGTTTTCTTAACACTGACCTGGAAATTTTTTACACATTTTGATAAGTTGGGAATGTTTTTATGAAGCATGCTTCCTTATATGTTCTTTCCATGCCAAGTATTCACAATGGAATAAAACTGTTATGCCTCCAATCAAACATCAAAATATAAAATCTGCCTATGTTCTTTGTAAACTGCTTTACTTTGCTGTAATATTGTAGACATATTCCACACTATTCTAGTCTTTAATGCCCTTGGCACTCACCTCAGGCAGCTGAGAAGGAGGATATTGTCTGATGCCCACAGGGCCAGCTGTCTTCCATTACAATTAACTAGCCTGTTGGCTACCATCACCCCTAGCTAGCCATCTGCCACTGTTGCCTGCCACTCCCTGCCTGCTGCTTCCTCCCTCCTGACCAGTCACCAATGTTGTACCTTCCTGACCACCCCATCAGTTGCTGCAGTGGTATGGTCTTCCTGGATTTATCCCAAGGAAGGGGTCCTTACTCAGAGTGAGGCATTGTGGATCAGGTTCACACACACACCCAACCCATGTCATAATATTCATATTCAGGCTGAAGTTCTCATCAAGAGCACCATAGGGCTGTCACTAGCACTAGAAGATACTGGTAGGTGTAAGAGCAGTCCCAAATAACCCTAAACAGAGCTCCAGTTCAGAACATAAGAAGAGACTGCTGGATCAGACCAAAAGCCCACATACTGTTCTCATACTGGTCAAACAGGTTATGTTATATTATTAGCATATCATCAATTATTTTATTTTGATTTCTAACCAGCCCTTTGCCACAAGGTTCCAGGGCAGATTATAGCAAATTCAATATTAAAAACAGTTTAAAACAAATTACAGTCACAGGAATCATGAGGGTCCATATATATGTATGTATGTATGTATGTAAGTAAGTAAGTAAGTAAGTAAGTAAGTAAGTAAGTATATAAAGAAGGCTGATCGCCAAAGAATTGATCCTTTTAAATTATGGTGCTGGAGGAGACTCTTGAGAGTCCCATGGACTGCAAGAAGATCAAACCTATCCATTTTGAAGGAAATCAGCCCTGAATGCTCACTGGAAGGACAGATCCTGAAGCTGAGACTCCAGTACTTTAGCCACCTCATGAGAAGAGAAGACTCCCTAAAAAAGACCCTGATGTTGGGAAAGATTGAGGGCACAAGGAGAAGGGGACGACAGAGGACAAGATGGTTGGACAGTGTTCTCGAAGCTACTGACATGAGTTTGACCAAACTGCAGGAGGCAGTGGAAGACAGAAGTGCCTGGCATGCTCTGGTCCATGGGGTCACGAAGAGTCGGACACGACTAAACGACTAAACAACAACAACAACAACAACATGTATGTATGTATGTATGTATGTATGTATGTATATGTATATATGTTTTTAAAGACCATTGTAAAGAGTTGTGTTTTCAGCATATGGTGGAAACTATTACTGATAGCCTTACCCTCCATGAATTTGTCTGTGCTCCTATTGGAGCAAGTTCCATTGTCTAACTGAGCACTGCATAAAGAAGTACTTAATCAGTCCTGCGTCTTCCAACATTCATCTGCACTGGATGTTCACCAGTTCTAGTGTTATGAGAGAGGGAGAAAAAATGCCAGGTGTGTGGGGGGAGGGGCTGATTAGGGATAGCTCAGTCAGTAGAACATGAGACTCTTAATCTCAGGATCGTGGGTCTGAGCCCAACATCGGGTGAAAGATTCCTGCATTACAGGGAGTTGACTAAATTATCCTTGTGGTCCCTTCCAACTCTGCAATTCTATGATCCCATTTGTTCCTTCTATAGTCTACTCGCAGGATCTAAGCACCTAGGTGTAGTACTAGACATATTTCTTCACTAATATTTTTACTTTTTTATATATTACACTGATTTACAAACTGCAACAGAATATAACTGTCATAATCAGCTCTGTGTGACTAACATAGCTACTAAGACTTTGATTATTTAACATGAAAGGAACCTTTTAAAAAAAGAAAGAAAGAAAAAAAAACTTCAAGGGAGCTGTATAATTAAACAAAGAAAAATAAGAACATTCTCAGTGACATAACAGTGATTTAGTGGACCATACTAGAATGGAGGGGAAAGGGGGGGAGGGAGAACTAAGGGACAGAATTTTCACAAAATATTGTGTGGGAAAGAAATATTGTGTAAGAGGAGAAGAAGATGATGAAGAAGGAGATAGAGAGAAGGAAATAAAGCCACCTAGATTTCTGCTTGGGATACAGTGAATGGAATAGATCTCACCAGCCTTAAAACTACCACACTGGTTCTCCAGCAGATTCTGAACAGAACTAAAAGTGTTTGTTTTAACCCACATATTGGCATAGGAACAAGTATTTTATTTCATTTTATTGTCACATGTATAACCTACCTTTATGCCAAGCAGCTCAAAGTGCAAACATGATTTTCACTTTATTCTCACGACAACCCTGTGAGGTAGGTTGAGCTACTACCTTATAGCCTAATATAACTCACAGGGCTATTGTGAGCCTAAAACTAAAATGGGAGAACCTCATCAATAGACAGAAGTGTGAAAAGCTACATATTTATTTTTTGAATAATAGATGGAGACTCTAAACATCTAAGGGCTGAGTGTGTGTCATCTGTATGCCACAGATGAAATGCTTCCTCTTAGAATATCTTCCATCCTTATGGTTCCCTTCCTGTCATGTTATACCATAAGTCAGCTTCACTATTTTGGCCATTTCCCACAACCTGAAATCTCCAGAGTACCTTTAGCATTGTTCCTGTGTTAGCGGCATGCTTTTTCTTGAGCAGGGCTGAAAAATTTCTGACAAATTTCTTGTGAACATTTTTGACACTGCCCAAAGTGCTTGCCTATTTCAACAGTTTTTCAGCAGCCCTTAAAGGTGGCTGCAGATAATTTCTTTATTCAGGTACATTGCTCTTAGTGACATCCTCATGCAGCCAGATCTGATTAGCTAAGGAATGGTTGACACCAGTTGATGGTGTGTTCCAGATAGGATGGAAAGTGATTAATACAGGAAAGAAGGAGAAGGAGAAGAGGAGGAGGTGGAGGAGGTGGAGGAGGAGGTGGAGGAGGTGGAGGAGGAGGTGGAGGAGGTGGAGGAGGAGGAGGAGATGGTGGAGGAGGAGGAGGAGGAGGAGGAGGAGGAGGAGGAGGAGAAGAAGAAGAAGAAGAAGAAGAAGAAGAAGAAGAAGAAGAAGAAGAAGAAGAAGACAGTGACACCACACAGCAGGAATAGGTGAGCTTTCTTCAGCCAAAAACATAGGTAAATTTAGGGAAGCACAACCAGTTCACCTGCCCTGGACCCAAGCTAAGATGGCACTGAGGAAGCCATAAAAATGATGTAGAATTAAAGGCAAGAGGCAGGGAGTGCTAAATGGGAGGAGGAGGAGGAGGAGGAGGAGGAGGAGGAGGAGGAGGAAGAGGAGGAGGAGGAGGAGAACAACAACAACAACAACAACAACTTATTATTTACCGTATTTTTCGCCCCATAAGACGCACCGGCCCATAAGACGCACCTAGATTTTTTGGGGGGAAATAAAGGAAAAAAATTTTATTTCCCCCCCAGGTGCGCTGCGCTACACCAGGAGCTTGGGGCGTGCTGAGCTCAGCGCGCCCCAAGCTTCTGCGTGCCGGCAAGCAGTCCGCTAGCCCTGGGAGAGCCGCGGGGCTCTCCCAGGGCTAGCGGATCGCTGCGCTACACCAGGAGCTTGGGGCGTGCTGAGCTCAGCGCGCCCCAAGCTTCTAGGTGCGCGCAAGCAGTCCGCTGCCGCCCCAAGCCTCGCGCACCCGGTGGGACCTCCTGCCGGGTGCGCGAGGCTTGCAGACACTCGCCCGAAGCAGGGGGAGCCCTCCCGAGGGCTCCCCGTGCTTCGGGCGACAGGCTGCCGCCCCAAGCCTCGCGCACCCGGTGTGACCTCCTGCCGGGTGCGCGAGGCTTGCAGACACTCGCCCGAAGCAGGGGGAGCCCTCCCGAGGGCTCCCCGTGCTTTGGGCGACAGGCTGCCGCCCCAAGCCTCGCGCACCCGGTGGGACCTCCTGCCGGGTGCGCGAGGCTTGCAGACACTCGCCCGAAGCAGGGGGAGCCCTCCCGAGGGCTCCTCGTGCTTCGGGCGACAGGCTGCCGCCCCAAGCCTCGCGCACCCGGTGGGACCACCTGCCGGGCGCGCGAGGCTTGCAGGCATTCGCCCCATAAGACGCACCCCGATTTCCCCTTCATTTTTGGAGGGGAACAGGTGCGTCTTATGGGGCGAAAAATACGGTATACTCCACCCATCCGGCTGGGTTTCCCCAGCCATTCTGGATGGCTCCCAAAAGATTAAAAACAGAATAAAACAACAAACATTAAAAACTTGCCTAAACAGAGCTGCCTTCAGATGTCTTCTAAAAGTCAGATAGTTGTTTATTTCCTTGACATCTGAAGGGAGTGGGTTCCACAGGGCGGGTGCCACTACTGAGAAAGCCATCTGCCTTGTTCCCTGTAACTTCGCTTCTCGCAGTGAGGGAACCGCTGGAAGGCCCTCAGAGCTGGACCTCAGTGTACGGGCAGTGGGTGGAGACGCTCCTTCAGGTATACTGGGCCAAGGCCATTTAGGGCTTTAAAGGTCAGCACCAACACTTTGAATTGTGCTTGGAAATGTACTGGGAGCCAATGTAGGTCTTTCAGGGTGCTGCTGAAATTTGAAAACCCAAAGTTTGCCACTGCCCAAGACCTGCATTCCCTCATGTGCAACCTCCTGGGAAAAGTATGAGAGTGATGGGCAAGGTCAGAGGCAAAAAACTGGGTCAGTGAGAAAGGTGAACAGGGCCACTGATGTGATTCTTACCTTTGCACATTGGGATACATTTCAGCCGTGCAAAAGTCAGAGGTTTATACAAATATTTATCTCTCCACCCAGGCAAAGAAGACACGTCATCTCCGATCAAGAGCACATTGTAGTCAGGAAACAGCGTTTAAGGAGGGCATGGAGCACAGCTGAGGAAGGTCATGGCTTGGGTGAATCTCAAAGGCCAGATAAGTAGGGCTTGATGACTGCATTTGTCCCCCATGTCTGAGGTTTCCTGCTCCTGACATATAGGGATACTATTAGGAGGGGGTGGTTCCCATGAAAAAGATGTAAGACCCCATCAAAACTGCTAGCAACAACCCCCAAATAGAGGCTAGGTAATATTTAGCACAGCTCTAGCTGTGACTTTCTGCATCATTTTCTAGTACTCACTTGAGATGCAGAGCATGTATGTGGAAAATTGTACTTTCAGAAACGTTTCCAAGTCATTTCGATTCAGAAGTTTTTCAACCTATAGCAGGGTCCAGGGATGCGTGGTTATGTAAACCCTGCAAATTAGTGATTTAATGGTTTGAGGCTCACATCTGAAAATGGAGAGAAGCGTCCCAGAAATCTGGTGGAATGCAGACACTCCGCTGACGAGATCTACCCCCCAAATCCACACACCAGTCTCAGGACTGAGTCAGAATCTGTCTGCTTTTTGTTTGTTATGTATCACTAATGCACTTCTTTAAATAAAATCTGTATCAAACAGATGGTTAAGAAGCTGGAACAAAAGCTAAAGCAAGAAAGGCACGTCTTAGGAAGAAGAGATCAAGGTTAGCCTAGCTGTGATCCTTGTTTTAATGACAGCAAACTACTGATCCACAGCACAGTGTGAAAAACTAGGACATCTCTCCATTCACTGCACTGACTGCAAACTGAAGATTTAACTGCAGGGTGGAGGTGTGGGGGAGGGGGCCTCATACTGTAACAGACCAGATTGTGGAAGTTGCTCTAAGTTGGGCTAGTTTTATCCCTGCAAGGCTTTATGATCACTGTTTTCTCAGCATGTGCTACATCGGCCATCACTATATACATGAGAAACAAATCTGGATTTTGTACGAATGTTCATGGAAGAATATTGAATGATTGAAAATGGACTTTTTCAGGGAATATTAGAACAATTAGGAGAGGAAAGCCCAATTTTTTCTGAATAGCATTCAAGCTAAGGGTCCTCCCAGAAGTGACTTTTGCAGCACGATCATGCCTGTGGGGGGGGGTGTTGGGGGGATTTTCCTGCATGGTTTCACATGACTTCATTGTTATTGTACTGGGATTCTGGAATATTGTATGAGCCAAGATGATTTTTCTTCAGCTGCAAAAAAACCTGATATTTGAAGAAAGAGCTGGTACAATCCCACTATATGTTTAGTGGTGTGGGAGGTGTTGAGTATGGTTTTGCTGTATGGTGTGATGGAGGTGAGAGTGGTGGCTGTGCTCTGAGTAACAGCTGATTCGCACCACTTCTGACTCACTTTGGTCTGACCAGAGAGAGCTAGCTGTCTTCTGCTAGTCAGTATGCAGCAGTTGCTTCAACTTGTACCCGATGTGGGACCTTGTTAACTTCACAGGGTGAGTCAGCCTGCTAATGGTCTGGAAAAGTTCACATTATATTGTTTGGCTTGGGTTGCTACCATTTTCCTTTATATTGTCAGCTGAAGAAGGAGTTTCTCTTTGATATGGGGATCACCCCTGTTTTTCCCCCCAATTTGTATATGTTTCTATACAGCGGGCTCCTTATTTTTGTGCTCTATGCAAAAAGATGGAAGAAACATGGGTGGCGCTGTGGGTTAAACCACAGAGCCTAGGACTTGTCAATCAGAAGGTCGGCAGTTCGAATCCCCGCAACGGGGTGAGCTCCCGTTGCTCGGTCCCTTCTCCTGCCAACCTAGCAGTTCGAAAGCACATAAAAGTGCAAGCAGATAAATAGGTACCGCTCCAGCGGGAAGGTAAACGGCATTTCCGCATGCTGCTCTGGTTCGCCAGAAGTGGCTTAGTCATGCTGGCCACATGACCCGGAAGCTGTCTGTGGACAAACACCGGCTCCCTCGGCCTATAGAGCGAGATGAGCACCGCAACCCCAGAGTCATCCGCAACTGGACCTAATGGTCAGGGGTCCCTTTACGTTTACCTTTTATGCAAAAAGATGCAAATGAACAAAAAAATAGTACACAGCTATGCAGACTATTGGGGAGAGAAAAGCTTTAAAATGGGCAGTGCTACTCCTTGCACAGAATACACACAAAGTATTGTGCAAGAGCTAAACAGTGGTGTTTTCACAAGCACCCAAAAGGTGAGTAGAATCAGTGATATATACTATATATACATATATTCAGCTAAAGGGATAAAGAGCCTTAATTTCTGTAGCAACCAGGGGTACATTTGTATCAACTTGATAAGCCATTTTAAGATTGGCTCTGGACTGGAATAAGCCCCATGCACTAAAATGGGATCGGTTACAGCAGACAGCATTTTTGGATGGCATGTACAGCAGAGAGATCATTAAAAACTCAGTAGGGAACTCACATGAGAACAGAGTCCCTAGCAAAATGAACACTACACAAATGAAATGGTATCATTACAAGGCAATTACTCCAAATACTAAAGCGTGAAACGGTTTTTGTAAACCCCTGCAGTGTAAAAAAGATATAGGAAATGTTTAAGTGAAGATGCTTATTTTGCAGGCAGTGGCAGCTTGTGTAGTAGTTCAATGGAAACCTACCATCCTTTGTCACTGGACATCAATGCATGTACAGAGGGATCTAGTGCTACAAACAGTACCAGAAGTACTGAAGGGTTTTTGCTCCACCATAGCACTCTGCAGGCACATGGGTATGTGTGCAAATGAGTCTATTTGGAGGCAAACCCATGCCCCCTGACCTGGACGTAAGCTCCATTTAGCTCAATGGGACTCATGAGTGTCATTGGATTCAGGGTCCAATACATTTTTCTGCCTGAGGCAAAGGGCAAGATGACACCCCAACCACCACCATTCCATATATAGATTCTGAACAGACTAGCAGTTGAAACTTACCTTTAAATGATGTGAAAGCATCTTCCTATGTACCTGAGAGCAGCAGGCCAAGTTAAGACACACAGGACAGGCTGTTTGAAGAGACCTTGCAGGGATGGTGGAAGCTGCTGCTGAACCCAGCATCTGCTACTTTAGACTGTTGACTCCATTTGCCTAATGGTAGGGCTGGTCCTTATAGGGCTGCCCTGTTTTTATGTGGTGGTGGTGGTGTTTTAAAAAAACACCTGATATGTGTATATCTTTCTAATGACCCATATGAGTTGTTTCCTGGGCTGTGTGCGGCCACATAAAAGCAACAGCCTTTTGCTATGGTGGACTCTGCCTGCCCTGTTTATTTGCACTCAGATTCAGGAAAGGTTAGATTAGATACAGTGATACCTCGGGTTGCAAACGTGATCCATGCAGGAGGCACGTTTGCAACCCGCAGCATTCACAACTTGCAATGCCTTGTCTGCGCACAAGTGTGATGCGACTCGGTGCTTCTGCGGATGCACGTGACATCATTTTGTGCTTCTGCGCATGCGTGAGCACCAAACCCCGGAAGTAACCCATTACGGTACTTCTGGGTTCTTCGCGGTCCGCAACCCGAAAACGCACAACCCACAGCGTTCGTAACCCAAGGTAAGACTGTACATGTCTGCAAGGTGTCTGTACAGGAACTGAGTAAAAGGTGAAGTGCAATAACTGAGATCTTGGAAGGAAAAACCCCACAATCATGCTTCTGAGAAATATGGAATTAAATTTGTCTGTTCAATCCATACAGATTTTCATCCAGCAGCACACTTCATACCTACCCCAGTGGAAATGAAGTACAAAGACAAGAGCTGCAGGTGCAGCAACTCACACTAGTTGATTATTCCTGCAGCTGTTTTTTTCTTTCTTCTCCATAGCTGCCGCACCAGCCAAGCAGAGCACAACAGCCAGACAGGAGCAAACAGCCGACAATGAGGTTTTGTTTCATTTCCCCCCTCTCTGCTCTAGGCTGAGAGTGCTGCAGTTGTTTACAGATAAAGCTAAGCTCACTTCTAATAAGCCCTGGTATGTGGTACAATAATAACAGATGGGAGTTGCTTTTTCAAAGAGGAGCACTCACAGAAATATAAATCTTCACACATTTTAAACCCCACCACCACCACCACCCAAAAAACAACAAGGAACAGCTGCTCTCCCCCTTTCCCCCAAATCCAGCTACAGCAATTAGTGGGTGTGCTTATGTCGTTGGACTCCACTTTCCATCAGCCCCTCCCAACATGGTCATTGCAGGGGGTGATGGGAGTTGTGGTCCAGCAACAAGAACGGCCCTACCATTAGACATAATGAGACAGCAGGCTCAGACAACTGATGGTGGATGTCATAAAGGTAAAGGTACCTCTGCCCGTGCGGGCCAGTCGTGTCCGACTCTGGGGTTGCGTGCTCATCTCGCTTAAGAGGCCGGGAGCCAATGCTGTCCGAAGACACTTCCGGGTCACGTGGCCAGTGTGACGAAGCTGCTCTGGTGAGCCAGCACCAGTGCAGTGCACGGAAACGTCGTTTACCTGCCCGCTATAAAGCGGTACCTATTTATCTACTTGCACTTAGGGCTGCTTTCGAACTGCTAGGTGGGCAGGAGCTGGGACCGAACGACGGGAGCTCACCCCGCCGCGGGGATTCGAACCGCTGACCATACGATCGGCAAGTCCTAGGCACTGAGGTTTTACCCACAGCGCCACCCGCGTCCCTATTTGGGCACTATTTGCAACTACCTGAAATATAACTTCTGAGACTTCGACATCCTAATACACTTGAACAAGTACATTTGCTTACAGTCATTCTGAATCATTCCTGTCTTAGGGAGGGAATATCTTGAGACATCATCACTGAAAAGATTCAATACCAAGGATGAAGTACAGTAATCTGATCACTGTTTTTGTTGATCATATGATTTTGCTTTAATATAATGGCAAAATGGAAAGTCTGGTCTTATGTGAGCACCTTACACGGGAGATGTTTAAAGCTCTTACATTAACTTTAGTATGTAGTCACAGAACATCCCTAGATGCCACTGAATTAAACAGGAAGACTCTGAAGGGTTCATAGCGACAATCTTCCAAGTACACAATCCTCAGTCCCCAATCCCTAGTCCCAAAGAAGCACAGTTAAAGCAGATTACATGCTGTTGAAAAGAATGGTTCTAATAATCAGTCAGACACCCACATGAGAGAAGTAGAGAAAATGAGAGAAAGATGCTATGCACGCAGTCTTAAATCAGGAGTAGGGAACCTGTGTAGAGTAACCATATACAAAAAAATATTCTGGATACCATGAAACTATGCCAGAGAGACCTTCTCCCCTGAAACTCAGATATCAGCTAGCTTTCATTTGAAACAATTTCACAGTATATTAGTCCTTACCTCTGTTTCCCCCACAGTAGTGGTAAAACCTCTGTTTGGGGTTGAAATGAAATGGGCATGAGGGCTGGTTCATATGTATTGACCGCCCCCCGACATGGATACCACTCCAATGTAAGAAAATGTATATACATCCTCTGGACAAACATGAGAGAACACAAGCTTTAGCTTACAAGTGAATTGCTATCCAGATGTAGGGAAAACTGCTGCATGTTGACTTGAGTACCTATGGATGTAGCCTTACAATGAAAGAGGCAAAAAGAGCAGTCAGAGCTCCTGAAAGACGAAAGATGGAATGTTTCAAAACATCAGACTATATTTACTTGTTAATACTGTTGCAAGGATAAGGATCAGCCAGACGCAGCAATGGAGAATAAGAAGGTGAAGTTTATTGCCAGGCAATAAGGACCCAGTTGGAATCTCTTCCAAAGAACTGGGACCCCGATTGACAGAAATACAGGGGTCTTTATACCTGAGCAAATCACAGCAAATCATAGATCATAAGACAATCACGAAGGACTCATAACTTGGTCAGCAAAATATCAGCCAATCAGCAAGCAGTTGTCACGCTCCTAGCTACTGGTATAGCACTGGTCCAGCACAGGGTTCAAGTTCCGCTTTCCAATGCTTCCAGTGACGCTCAGTCTAACCTTTCCCCTAGTTATGACAGGACAGGGAGCTTGGACATTTTGTGGTTTTGCTCTTCCTGTTCTGAGGATTAATTTAGCCTGTTCTTGATGGGGAATTTGTACCAGAATCTCTGATTCATGTCTTTTGTCCGGGGTACACAGATGTTTCTAGGGGAAAGGTCGGTTCCTAACTTTGCTGTTTCAAGCAGTTTGCATTTAGCTAAGCACAGCTTCCCTTTTTGATTCAAGTGGATTTATAAAATACTGTAATTCTTGATTCGTGTAAGCATATATATTGAATATATTGATTATTGATAACTGGTTATATGAATAGTATAGGGGTAGCCCTTCCTTCCTTGCCTCAATACAGATGCAATATTTCTTCTGCATTATGTATGATGGGGAAGGTATACATTTTCATGAACTTATATATGGAGACAAGTTGAACCGAGATGCATATGTAAAATGAAATGTGACAATATTTGAAATCAAGTAATGTCAGTGTTAAAAAATGACTTGCGGTATTTGCATCATTAAGTAAATCCATTGAAATATATCATAGCAAATGCTGTAGCATAGTGATTATTAAAGAAAGGTAAATTGCAGTGGATGGATTTGTTTATTGTGTGTATGACCTTTTAAATACTTTTTTGTTCATTAATGTTAGCTGGAAGCAGGAATGTGCCACTTCCCCTGGTGTAGGAAAATGTGGCAATATATAGGTATTTCTGTAGCATAATTTTACAAGTATTGTTATACAGCTGTATGTATCTGTTTACGTGCTGGTTAAAGCTGGTGTGAGTGTAACACAATGCATGAAATAATGCCAGAATTCTTTGTATTTTAGCTCACTTCTTATCAAGTTCAAGGAGTGAGATCAAGAAGTTGAGACATTCAGGAGCATTGTGGGAAGGGTGGAGGATGGCTTCCTCCAGAAAAACATGGCAGCATTTGCCATGATGTACTGCAGGCACGTCCCAGCAGGTAGATCACTGGAGGTCTGTGGTAGATCACTGGCTCCCCCCAAAGAAGCTCAACAACTTTTGGTCCCCTAAAAAAGCTCAATACTTTGCCCTGCACCCCCCCCAAACTGGGCCCTCCTCCTCCCTAATAAAAGCTCAACAACCTTGACTGAACCCCCCAAAACAGGGCTTTCCTTCCTAAAAAAAAAAAGCTCAACAACTGTGACTTAAACAGCAAAAGCGGGGGATAGATCACTGCCAATTTTTAATTGTGTGAGTAGATGGCAGTCTCTTGGGAGTTGGCCACCCCTGGTGTACTGAGTGCCAGGGAATAGCCACTGCCATAATTTTTATGATTTCCAACTCCACAGAGCCCAGATACTCTGGAATAAGTCAGTTTCTGGACCATCGTGGCCAAACCAAGATGGCTCTGGTCAACTGACAGTTTCTGCCTCACTTATTTTACTGCTTTGGGGGGGGGAAATAAAAATTGCCTTCATCTCCCCCCTTTTATCAAAAGTGGATAAAAGTTGTAGGCATACTATCTTCTCTTGAGTAGAGAAAGTCTTCTTCCTGCAGTGCAGGCAGCTGGTGTGGCTGGGATCTGCTTCTAACTCAAAGTGATCCCTAACCATACTCTGCCACATAACTTCTACCTTCATTCTGGGGGTCCACCAGCAGGAATGTTTGTGGGAGTTCCAAGGCTGCTGGAGGGAAACCCCTCCTCAGCTAAACTGACTACCATCACTTCTAGAACTGCCCCCTCTTCAATCTCCATCTAACATAACAAACAGACCTTCACTCCAGCTTCAATCAGAGGAGCTGTCAGGGGAAACTGCTGCCTCCTGCCTTCTCTGGAAAAACAGCCCATCTAGGAGTGGCATTTGGAGAGGGCACCTGCTGCTGTCATCAACATTGCTCCTGTTTGGACTGGTATAGGTGTTTCTTTGAGTTTCATGGATGAGAACTCAAGGATGCCGACAGCTCTGCCAATGTTGCTGAAAATCCCTAGCTTGTATCGAGACTGGAGGTTACACACTGTACACGAGCCACCTAATGTATGGTACGCACATGACAAAATTCAAAGCAGCTGCCATACAAGGTCATCTGCTTGATGGAATCACTGCTCCATTGCCTCTTGTACAGTTGCTCAGAGTGGTATAAAAAACAAAGTTGGATGTATTGTCGGTACTTATATTTGTCAGCATGAGCCACACATCGTCCCTGACAGCCGGGTCACAGCAATCAGTACTTTATGATGTAACTTGCTCTATTTTAGGACATAAAAGCCATCCTTTTCATCTAACCAACATGAATTAGTTTTACAACTAGTAAGGAGTGGAGGATGGGAGGATGTTCCTTTCTTCGAAAACAACAAATTGTCCTCTCCTGGAAAACAGAGAGAGAGAGAGAGAGAGAGAGAGAGAGAGAGAGAGAGAGAGAGAGAGAGAGAGAAAACACAGGTAAAGGTAAATGACCCCTGGATGGTTAAGTCTAGTCAAAGGCGACTATTGGGTGAGGAGCTCATCTCGCTTCATGCCGAGGGAGCCAGCGTTTGTCCACAGACAAACTAAGAAAGAGAGAGAAGGGAGACCTAACCAAGATGAATAAAAGAATTTTAATTATTATTTTTAGATCTGTGTCACATGGCTCCACAAGGTTTTTTTTCTTTGTTTTTTAAATGTCAAATTCACCCTCCACCCCAAATTGTTTGCCAAATATATCCTCACCTGAGCTACAAAGCTTGGATCATGAAACAAACTATAAAAATGAGCATTTATAAAATGAGATATAAAAGCCAATGTTCTGTTAAAAATCCCATCAGAGCTTTCACAACACTAAAGGTGTTTGCTCTGATATCCTGGATGAATTCCAACTTCACTGATTACACTCAGCTTCCCTGCATTTCTTTGGCAGGGAGCTGTCTTTACTACATCCCTTGTCCTCTAGTGTAGCTAGTTTCCCACATAATTCTTGGACAGCAACCTGGAGTCTAGAAAATTGCACAAGGATCAAATATCAGTCGTATTTGTAAATGAACAAGCATTCCAGTTTGTCAGCTTTTCTACATCTTTGTCTCAGGTCACTGTGAGGCAATAAAGTGTGATTTCCAGGACTCTCAGGTCAGGTATTGGGAGCGCTGGACTACTGGTGATTACCCTAAGCTTCCCAAAGGGATCTGAGCATCCTGACTGTCACTTTTGGCTCATGTAAAAAATAATCATCTTGATTTTATCTTCAGTCACGGCACGCATATGTATACACATAAACTCAGTAGTCATATTACCAAGATAGTGTGAAGGCATTTCTTTCTCAGATGGTGGTTCTACGCCAACATATGGTGCCTGATGAATTGATGCCTCTATGGGGGCAGAGGGCATGGCAGCTTTTCATTGTTCATATTTTATTAAAGTTTCAATAGATCTTCTCAACAAACAGTCTTCCTCACACTAACACACAAACCCCGACATTCACCCCTTTATTCTGTTGCATTCAGTGGCAGCTATGAACATTTTGATTTGGTAGGAAGGCAATTTTTAACTCTGCTGTTTTCATCACAATAGAACTTGTACAGCCCTTATTTAGGAAAGTGTGCCATTATACATGTGCAGAGTGTCATTGCTTTCTCACTAACTCCCCCCATTCTACCATCATTTATTTTCTGTACATCCATGGGCAGGAGAAGAGTTTCCAAGAGGATTATCAGAAAAGATTGACTCCATATCTCTCATTTGTATATTAAGCCATACCATCTCGTGGCATTAGTTTTTGAACACATGCACTGATTGTACCTACATGTTAAAATAATCTATTAAAAAACACAGAGAAAAACATTATAAACATGAGGAAAACTTGTTTCCAGTTGCATGTGGTTTTCCTCCCCGCAAAATCAATTTAACTTTTCATTATCCAGAACATTTTTTCTCTAAATGAAAAGAACAATGTATTCCAACCAATAAACAGACAAACAAAAAGATATTATTGTTTCATTTGAAAAACGGAACAGCAGAACAGAACATATTTGCACTTCATGGCTCTGTCCTCAAAATGTGCAGTAATAATCTCTGTTCATGTGCAGAGTACATTAAACCAGGCTAATCATAATCAGCTTCTGTTATGTCTGAGATTCGGGAGAATATCTTCAAGATTTTGGGAAAGATGTAGAGTTGTACCCAGATAGGCACAGAGCCCAAGCTTTTCATTTTTAAAATTCTCTAACAATTCTCCCAAAGAAAGCTAGAAATTTATTTATGCAAATTTATTCCCTTTATTCTGCTCATGAGTTGCCTGAGCTATCAAGTAAAATCCATTTTTTTTTTTTTGAAAAGCTGTGGCTCAGTGGCAAAAACATCTGCTTTGCATGCAGAAGACCCCTGTTATCTCCAGAGAGGGCTGGGAAAGACTTCTGTCTAAAATCCTGGGGAGCCACAGCCAGTCAATACAAAGCTAGATAGAGTGGTGCTCTCACTTAGTAAAGAGCAGTTTCCTATGCTCCTATGCTCTACAGTTGATCTGCTAAAGTGGCAACCTTATAGTGACCTGCCAAGAGCCTTTGAGATAAGGTGTGATGCATATTTTCATTAATGGGTCACTAGCTACCAGCATGAGTTTGACCAAACTGCGGGAGGCAGTGGAAGACAGGAGTGCCTGGCGTGCTTTGGTCCATGGGGTCACGAAGAGTTGGACACGATTAAACAACTAAACAACAAAGCACTTGTGTGGCAGCTCTATTCTTTGCCCATTTCTCCAATGCTGTTAAATCTATTGGGCAACCTAACGTTGTGCCTCAATGACACAAGTGGCAGCGTCAAGCGGATATCAGAAGATTTAAAGACCCAAAGCAAGCCTATCAACATTCTACCAAAGTACTGCAAAATGCTGATAAAAGACTTGCCACCACTTTGCTGAGCTAGCACTTTCCTTACTCACAGTTGCTGCAGCTACACCCGATCAATTATTTAGCATGCAAAGTATCAAAGGGAGGAAAACCGGGGGAAGTCTCGGTTCGGGGTTTCTCACTGTTAAAGATGGTAAGAATTGCTTTGAGATTTTCTGGGATACATTTCTAAATGCATCCCATTAAAATTTAAGCATTTCAAATGGTGCGCAGCCTGGTTTGGTCAGATACGTTCCCGTGTCCTTTTGCTTATTTAAAGGCGACAGTCCCTGTTTTGATTCCAGAGGTGTAGTATTGCCAGAAACAACAGAGAGAGCCTTGCAGAACTTAAAAGAGGAGCAAAGATTCTGTGGCTTAAGCTTTCATGAGCCAAAGCCTACTTCTTTAGATGCCTGAATTGAGTCCCTAAGGGCAAAACTAAATGATGCAAACTAGATGAAACATTACCATGTTTCACACGAATAAGCATTTCTCCCCATCCCAATCTGATGGTGCTCTAAGTTCCTCTACCAAGAGCAAAACTACCATAGATGTAGTGTTGTAGCAAGGGGGGTACATGGGAGGTTGCCCTGGGTTCAAAATTGCTAGGGGCACAAAATGTCAACACCCAGTGCTGCCTCAATACAGCTATGCACTTCTGTCGCTGGGCTCCATTGAAAATGGCTTCTCCATGTGAACAAGGAAGTGACCTCTCCAGACAAAGGAATGACTTTTTTCTTATCTCTGTGGCTGCCATCTCCCAGGTGGCACAGATGCCATTAGGCAGTTGAATGTGCATGTGTACATTGTTTGTTTCTCTCCTTCCCACCCACCTCTCCATGAGCCCCCGGGGTGCTGGCAACCCACACTACGCCACTGCCTAGATGTTTTTCCACCCTAAAAAGGTAAAGGTACCCCTGCCCGTACAGGCCAGTCTTGACAGACGCTAGGGTTGTGCGCTCATCTCACTTTATAGGCCGGGAGCCAGCGCTGTCCGCAGACACTTCCGGGTCACGTGGCCAGTGTGACTAAGCCGCTTCTGGCGAGCCAGCGCAGCACACGGAACACCGTTTACCTTCCTGCTGGTAAGCGGTCCCTATTTATCTACTTGCACCCGGGGGTACTTTCGAACTGCTAGGTTGGCACCCTTTTTCCACCCTACACAAAACTAAAAATGCCACAGCACACCAGCTCTCCCTGAAGTGACCCAGGGAACAAAAGGAGTCAGGGAGCAGTGGCAGCAGGCATGTGGGTGTGCAGCAGCTTGCAGATCTGCTGGTGGTGGGCAGATCCATCACCTGAGATGATAGGCTCATTTCATAAGTAGGCAGGTCCTGACCAAGGCCTTTCTACTGCTGGTATATAGAATGAGAGTTTGTGGATTCTAAGATCCAGCTTTGGGGCAAGTACTCTTGGGTGAGAGAATCCTAGCAGAGATTTGAAATCACCAAATATGCAGCAAAGCGAAGTGTGGAAATAAAGCTGTTAGACCTTTAAAGTATGTTCCCTATAAATTGAGTTCCAAAGTTTACCTCTTTCCCTAGCATAGAGAAAGACCACATATTTGGTAAGTTAAAAATTGTGTACTTAAAAATTCTTCAAAGGCCAGATTCATGTGCTTTTCCATGCAACATTCATAAAAATTTCACAGGCAATAAAACTTGGCTTAGTTACAAAGTGGTGAAAGTTCTTAAATTATTGGTAGAGGAGCTCAATAATGGCTGATGAGAGCCATGTGGTTGAGCTGAAACAACCAACTCAAACCTCCTCACAAGTTGAGCTTCTCATGTAGACTGGGGGTTGAACAATAGGCTTGATTACCCATTTCCTCCCAAGGTAAGTGAAGTGGACATAGCAAAGTCTGGCAGGACAGCTTACTCTATGGTATTAACCCTTTGTGCATTAATTAGACTGAAGCATGTTGGTTATTCGAGGCTGGTTATCCCACAGAATGTGTTCCAGCATGCCATTACTCTGAGTGCTAACCAAGGCCATGCATCTATCAGGTTTGTAAAAAATCAAGGAGGTCACACAATTGGGTTGTGTGCCCAGATTATGTTTCAAACTTGCAAGGAGATTCATCCTGCCAGTTCCCTAATGTGATGTGATAGATAAAGTGCAAGGGAGAATGTCTTTGGTTATAGATCAATAGCTACTTCTAGTCAAGCAGTAAGTGATGCACTGTGTCCATTATGTTCATGATTAGTCTGTCACTGTACAGCGGTTACTTCTCGTGCGCCTCCAGCCTAGCCCGAGCCATGCTGGGAAGATGTGAGAAGCACCGTAAGCCTGAGCCGCAGTGACAGAACCAAAGCTCATTTCCTGCCACATCATTTCTGCCTGGATGTGGAATACATTCTGACAAGTGAGAACATTTCTCATAATTACAAGCAAGGCATGTGTCTCCTTCACAGTCAGCCTAGCGTGTTATGTAAACATATGGCCTTTTGGTACTGTCTTCCCCACCTGTAACATTCGTAGTTGATTCTGCAACAAGAAAATGAAGAACTGCTGCCATTGCAAAGGCTTTCATACCCCAGCTACCAACTTAGCCAGGAGGCAGGGGAAGGATCGCAGTTTCCTGAATGGGGGACAATGCTATGCAGGAATGAGTCTAGACCATTCACTCTAAAGGGGTCTCTTTCTCTTTTATTCACAAAAGTGGGGAGCATGGCAGCAAGCACAGCTGCAGAGGGGGCTTCACCTTCAACATAAGGTGCAGCAGAAAGGTGGTCAGCCCAGGAGAAAGCAGCCCACAAGATTCCAATCTTGGTGGTTCACCACAGTCCTTGTCAGGTCAGCAGAGGGGGCCATCTTGGTAGCTCTATCACATTTGGTAGTTTGGAGAGGGGTGGGTTATTGCAACTTGTGGTAGGGCATTCTCTTGGCCACTCCTAAGCCATTTAATTCTGTCATATTCTGGTATGGCAGTGGAGCCCACAAGCAAGGGAGGAGTTGCACAGGACACTCCAAGTAAACAAATGCAGAAAGCAGACAGAGCCCTTTCAAGCCTCTGCCACCAGATTCAATCTCCCAGACTTTGCCCAGTGGAAGCCAACTTCATTTTTTTTTTAATAATAATATTTATTAAACAATCAAAAACTTCAAGAATTTAGACATAAAATACAAAAACCAAAAAACACTACAAAAATGGGGAAATACAAAACAAAACACATAGAAATACACAATAAAAAACAGTTAACAGAATACGAAAAAAAGAATAAGAAAGAACACCCAAAAAAAAAATTAGTGTTTCCATATCTTATATCTCATTCACTAGTTTCTTGACCTCCTCACACCTCCCTTTTTGTATTCCAGTTCAGATATTTAGTTCAGCAAGTCCTTACCCTCTATCATTCATCCTTACTCAACATCTTAAGCTATAGTAATATATTTTCCACCATTGTCATCCATATTTACATATTCTTATTAATCTTTTAACTAACACCACTTATTTTCAATCCAACATCCCTTTAACATTCATTAATTTTACAGTATTTCTGTAGGTAGTCTTTAAATTTTTTCCATTCTTCTTCCACCGCCTCTTCTCCCTGGTCTCGGATTTTGCCAGTCATTTCTGCCAATTCCATGTACTCTATCACCTTCATCTGCCATTCTTCCATGAGTGGGTAGATCTTGTGTCTTCCAATACTTTGCGATAAGTATTCTTGCTGCTGTTGTAGCATACATAAAAAAAGTTCTGTCCTTCTTTGGCACCATTTGGCCGACCATGCCCAGGAGAAAGGCCTCTGGTTTCTTCAGAAAGGTATATTTAAATACCTTTTTCATTTCATTATATATCATTTCCCAGAAAGCCTTAATCTTTGGGCACGTCCACCAAAGGTGAAAGAATGTACCTTCAGTCTCTTTACATTTCCAACATTTATTTTCGGGCAAATTATAGATTTTTGCAAGCTTGACTGGGGTCATGTACCACCTATAGATCATTTTCATAATATTCTCTCTTAAGGCATTACATGCCGTAAATTTTATACCTGTGGTCCACAACTGTTCCCAGTCAGCAAACATAATGTTATGTCCAACATCTTGTGCCCATTTAATCATAACAGATTTAACCGTCTCATCCTGAGTGTTCCATTTTAACAGCAAGTTATACATTCTTGAAAGTATCTTTGTTTTAGGATCTAACAGTTCTGTTTCCAACTTTGATTTTTCCACCTGGAAGCCATTTTTTTTGTCTAAATTAAAGGTCTCTCTTATTTGATAATAGTGAAGCCAGTCTCGCACTTTATCTTTTAGTTTCTCAAAACTCTGCAATTTCAATTTGTCTCCTTCCTGCGGAAGCCAACTTCAATGGGGCAACCACCTGCGGCAGCCAACTTCAATGGGGCAACCACCTGGCCTGAATATGAGCATTCCTCCTCTATTCCTAAGGTGCCTAATGGGATCCCTGCACCAGTGAGGTATTGTGGGAGGCCTCTAGGTTCTCAGAGGAAGGTGCCTGTGAGAGTCATGGGTCTGGCCTTATAGGCATTGGTGGTATAGGAGATTCTTCTGGAGTTTCCTAGCTATCAACCTTAAGGGATTCCTGATCTCCAATAGCAGGCTCTGAGCCCTGGACTTAGTCTGACTCCTTCCCCAGACCCCTGGCTAGAGATTCTTCAGCTTCTGACTCCAGCTTGATTATGGCTGGACTCTGGGGTTATTACAAACTCCCTCCCTACAGAGTACATCTGGCACCTTCATTATCTTGCTTTCATTATGTGCTGAAGACACCTCTTTACCCTGGCTTTGACATCTGAGATAGATAGATTTTATGACCCACCTTATTCCTCTGATTGCAAATTATTTTAAGCAGTCTTATTGTGTTTTAATCATCAGATGCTTCTATTCTTGGCTCAGCAACCAGCATGGGCAAACTGGTCGCACTCCCCTAAATCTGCCTCTGCTTCCATTTGCTGTTTGGATCCCAACTCCTGACACCAGTCCTGGAAGTCACACTATGCCCCATGGTTTCCCTTCTCCCTCACTTTTCCTATTTACATCATACTCAAAACTTGACAAGAATTATGGGGCACATTCCGGCCAAGGCAAAAGCATGCCTGGCTTCTCAACCAAACTGAGGACACTGGCAGGATCTTCAGTGGGCTGTGGAGGTTCATCATGTCCCCTGAACCTTCCCACTAGATTTCCCCAACACAACACAATCTTTTGAGCAGACAGTTCAGTTCTAGTCCCTGAACATTCACTCTCTGCCACCCATTCACTGCCATGTGCTCTTGTGGGCACTTTTGCAACCTAGCACTGAGCCCATAAAACAATTCTTACAGAGCCTACGGCAACAGCAGTAGGATCATATTGATTGATCTGAACTGTTTTAAAGAAGAGGAAAAAGTGACTTACAATTAAGTCACTAAACAAACATAATATGTCCTGGCATAAGACAGTGAGTGGGGTTGTACATGTGCAAATTATGATGCATCAGTCTTCTTCAAGCATGAAGCACTTTCCTTCTAAATTTCCAGTGAAGCATTTCTTCTGCCGCTATAATATAATGACCAAAGGCAGGGGCTTCTTCCACACTTTTTTCTGAAATTGCTAATCCTTGTACATTTGTTTTTAATGGGGCATCTACATCAGGGGTGAGGAACCTTTTTTTCAGACCAAGGGCCATATGCCAGTTCTTGGAAACCACATTCTGATGATGGGTAGGACCAAAACAAAAAATAAGTGAAGCAAGAAATTCAGGTTTTCCATTTGTACAGTAGGCTGGATTCTGCACACACTCTCTGAACACCATTCAGCCAAGCAAGAGACATTACCAGAGTTCAAAGACACATTCCTTCTAGGCAAAAATATTTGGGGGGGGTGAAACAGGGCCAGAAATGGAGTTCTGAGGGCCAGATAAAAAGGTTTAAAAGGATTTACATGAGGGAGAAGGGATGAAAACCTGAATAGCCTCTGGTTTACTCTGTGACAGTTTTTATTCTCATCAGGCAGAAGGCTTTAAATATTCTCATTATTCTTTTTTTACTAAAGAAAACTAGCAAAATAATGCTCTTTTAATCTACTCGACTGCCATTGAGTAGTCGCTTCAGGACTATTCAGTGGTGGAATTGGTGGCAAAGAAAGCTTATTTCTCTGCCAGCATTGCATCTATGCAGAGATGGAGCTTTCCCAGGTGGTACGTGGACTTCTTTATCAGGCTCTGCCGGGAACTTGGAATAGAGCTCAGTAGCCCATTTTGACCAATTTGCAAGACACTTTACAGTTCAGGGTCACTCAGATTTGCAGTCGAGAGGTGCTCTTTGATCTTCTTCCACTCTGAGATGCTCAGGTGATGGCTGTGGCCAAGAGTGCTTTTTTCATCTAGAGCTGATCTGCCAGCTGTCTCTGTTCCTGGTATAGTCAGGTCTAGCCATGATAATACATTTATTTATTTCATATATATATTATCCTGCCTTTCCTTACATGATCCCAAGACAGAATACAATGCATTTAAATAATAATAATCAGCTTGGGTATTGTAGCAGAGTCTATGTGGGGCTGTCCTTGGAGATTATTCAGAAGCTTCAGCTTATTGTATCAGCTATCCTGGCTGCCATCCTGTTTCCAAGTGTAATTCAAGGTTCTGGTTACTAAAGCCCTAAACTACTCTTATGCCAAAATCTGTACTCTAATTTCTCAGAAGTTTTCTCCTATGAAAGAGGCTTCCATACGTCTACCTTTTTCTCAAGCTCTTTAATATTTCTCAAGGATTTACCTGGGTGCAGAGTTGGGCTTCTTGTATTATTTGAGGTGGCTGAATGAGGAGCTGCTCACCTCCAGCCATTGTATATTCTTCAAGCACTCTGCAGACCTCCCAGCTATCTGCACTTCCTGACCTGAAAAGCCCCATGCACCTCGTACTGGCTCTTAACTGAAGCATGGGAAGGCTGGCTACTGTGCACCAAAAGATTCGAGAGATCATTGATTGAGGCAAGTCCATAATACTTGAGAGGACAGACCAATGGAGAGATGATTGTAGAATGAAAGAAAACATATTCACAAGCCTCCTCAAGTGCACTGAAAATAAGATAAAAACAACAAAACCCATAAGAATTTCCCCAAAACATTCTCTCCCCTATGATATTTTTTGGAATTCAATTGCTTTTTTTATAAATTGGGGAGAATGGCTGGGGTGGAAGCAGAAACAGCAGGGGAGAGATTTTGGGGATAGTGCAGCCCTAAACAGCTCAGGATCAGAAAAAGTTACCTGGAGAATCACTTCCTCACATGTGTATCTGCCTGCTTTTTAAGATCTATTAATGAGAGCCACTGACTTCTGAGACACAGTAGGTGGCAAAAGGTTGTTGTTGCTTTTACTCTTCCTGTGGCATCACTTTTTATGTGGAATAAGAGGTTAGAGTTCTCGACCTCCTTGTTTGTATTCACCTGGTGATGTCTGAAGGCATATGTTTTCCAACAAGCTTTTGAGTCTTCTGCTACCGAGATGAGTTATTAAAATTCTGACTCTCCTGACTTTTGGCTTTCATGCTGTTTCTGCATTGTGCATTATTTGTCATATTTTAATCATCTGGAGTACTTGTTAGGCACTATAAATAATATCTCCATTGGGAGAGGAAATTGAAGGATAAATAAAATTATTAACAATTAAATGGATAAAAACAATGGGTGGGCAATATGTCAGATGCAATTTCCTCTTTATGGGAGTCTATAAGCACAACACATGAAGGTTATAGTTATATATCCATTGGTACCTTGCGCTTACATTCATGGAACTATTCCTTCCGCTCAGACATCTCCCTTAATAGTTGATAACTGTCAACATATCCCCAGCACTGCCAGGCAGGCATTGTCATAGCCAGCTTTAAGTCATTGCCTTCAGTTAATGCTGTTGTTCCACCAGAGACAGGCATGTTTAGGAGGTGTGCTGTGGATTCTATTGACAGAAGATTTGTATTCAAATGCAAATGCTAGACATTAATGCACGCTTGAGCTATTGCATGTATAATACATTAAAAACCAATGATTTGCATGTTGCCCAAAGATAAGTATTCCTCTGCAAGAGCGCATAAGAATTTTCTTGCAGAAATAGAAAGTCTCATCTCATCTAGTCCCTTCTCATCTAGTGGTTAGTCAGATGCCCCCCAAGAAGCTCAGATGTAGAGCACAATGTGATACCAATCCCCTATTGTCTCTACTCCCCTCAACATCTGGCAATCCTGCCTGTGAACATTGAGTTCCATTTAGCTGTCATGGCTGATGAGCACTGGATCTATGGCAAAGGAGTTGCCTGAGGCTTGTTCACAGACACAGAGACATCACTTGATTTCTCAACAGTCACTTGTCTGTTGTATAAACCAGCAGCTAAAATGCGTGGACGGAATCCATTTGAGAAGTGCTGCACTTCAGGTGATGTGAAACGTTATCTGTGATAGCCCATTCGTAAATGAAAGCCAGTCCATGGCAACTTACTAGGGTGACAGACCCAAATTCAGCATGCCACTGTCAGAAATCTGGTGTGGCGAAGTGCTCAGATTTTAGCACAGATCCAACACTCACCACAGAAAGAGGCCTTTCCAAGCCACCAACATATGGGCCTAATAACTTTGGGTTGGGCAAGGCAAGCATGTTTCAAGGGGCCTTTATTCCATGTCTCCTCAGGATATTCTAAGTAATTTCTCTTCACACTCTATGTGATGGCTTAGCCAGGGTCATCGTCAGCAACCCCCAACTTCCTATTGCCCTCTTAACCTCACCATCAGCATCATTACTAAATTTATTACATGCCCTTCACCAGCCCAGGGTAAGTTACAACAATTTAAAATTCAGAATTTAAAACATGTTAAATTGATTGCAGTCACAGGAATAGGGTGGGCCCTTAAAACACATCTCAGAAGCCTCTGTGGACAGGAATTTTACAACATAAGGGCTGCCACAAAAATGCCCTCTCTTGAGCCACCACCAACCCAAACTTCTGAGGGTGGAGGAACTATCAAAATGGTCCTCTCTGGTTTACACCTGGGAGGGTGTGTAGGGAAGAAGATGGTCTTTCAGATATTTGGGGACTAAGTAATTTAGGGCTTTAAACATTAATGTGAGATCCTTGAATTGGCTCTGGAAATGAACTGGCAGACAGTATAGCTTTTTTAAGAACAGGGTTGATATGAGTTCTATATACATGTACTGTCCATTTACTTTGTTACCTGGTTGTTTGCATGCCTAGTTAACACCTCCCAGCCCTACTGAACAATACTGCTCCACCACTACTGTAGGACAGAACTGGTGAAAAACTCTGATAGCCAATGTGTGTTAAGGCAAAATGTTCGACTAAACCACCAGCTAATCCTGAACTGCAGCCAGAGATGATGGGTGGCTGTAGGGTTGCATGCACCAAACTGAAATGGAGAGGCTGGCTTCCTATATGAGATCTCATTGGCTGGATCCCATAGAAGAATGGCCAGCTATTAAACATTCTCCCTCATTTCCTTTCCAGGAATTGAATATAATGCTATTCACTCTCTCCCCATTTGATGTGGTCGTGGGCTGGGGGTGAAGTGAGGAATGCAAAACAATGGTGACAATATCTCAAGTTTATATGCAGTAAGGACTAGATACCCACCTTTCAGCAAGGGAGGAAGACTGCTTTACAGTGTGTGTGTGATGAATATATAGGAACAGTGTGGTGTACTTGCTTGTGTGGTGAGTATGCGCAGATTATGTGTGGTGTGTCATCTTTTGGTGTGTATGTGTGCAGTATGTGTGGTGTACATGCTTTTTGTGTACATATATGTGTGTGTAAAAATATACATTGACAACATGCACCTTTACAACGTGCAGTTGTATAGGATTTATGTACATTGGAAAAATAGGCAAATTATCTCATGGCTTAAGCCAGCCAACACACACACACACACACATCCCTAGTGCCGCATGATATAGGATTCTCTATTCATAATGAAATCTATTTCTTTCTCTGAAGCAGCTACAAGTCTTCAATCAAAATTGCCTGGGGGCCTGGAAGCCTGATCACATGGACAAATCCTCTGAATAATATGGTAAAGGAAATTTTATTGTACCTTCTCCTTATTTGAGCCCATGTAATTTGAATACTTGCTTGTGGTTGGCACTCTCTGATGGATGGATGGATATATGAAAAGAAATGAAGAAAGCAGATAAATCAAAGGGAAATTGCAGGAAGCATGGAGGAAGAGGCGGTGGGGGAAGGGGTCGCACTGACCTACAGTGGAAGAATAAATTGAGTTTTGCTGCATCATAAGAGGCATTTGTTGTTCTCTTCCAGCAGCAGCGTAAACATCAGGGCACTAGTTGAGAAAAAGCTTTAGATAGCTGACTTTGCTACACAAACCTACTAATAAATCCTCTCTCAAGGACCCATCTTTTTGAAAATAGGAGTCAGGAAGAAACTTGGTTAGGCACAAAAGGAGCCGGCAATGAAAACATCTCAATGAAACAAGTCCCTCTAGCATCATGAGCCAGGACACCATTTGTCAGCTGCAGCGATATGACCCAACCATTGTTCTGTGGTGGGTGGCAAGGACTTTGGTGGGCGGGAGATTATCACTCTTTAATTATCAGCTATGAGTAGACTTTGAAAAGACGTTGAACCCCAATTCAGTTGCTAGAGGAATAGAATGCATGGCAGAGATCAAACAGCAAGGATGAATGAGGACTCGCCACAGTTAGGTAAAAAGCATGATTTAGCACAACGAAGGTTTACCAGGAGTGATAGGAGTTGAGTCAGCATGGAACCAAATTCATGGTCATTTGCTTACATGGAGGTCAAAATCTACTAAATCATTCCATGAGAAACAGATGAGACAAATGCTAACAAGAGGAAGGAGGAAAGAGAAGGGACAAAGTCAAATATTAACAGAGAATTCTAAGGAAATGAAGGAAGGGGAGGGTGGATTCATTTGTAACAAGGAACAACAACAAAAACCAGTTGTGGGAAAACTGAAAATAGGACATGTAAGTTTATCAGTCAAGGATGCCTGGGCACCTATTGCTTATTGAGGAGGTATAGCATCCTGGTGCTTTAAAGGGGTAAGAACCAATCAGCACTTCAGTCTAGCTCACCTGATATAGACACAACAATTTCTAACAGAAGTGCCTACCACTGATGAGTGTTCAGATATTGTCTCTGCACTTGTTAAGAAGTACAGAATAACAATACCATCCAGTACTCCTGCCAGCTGGCAGTCAAACTTAGGAGCGCCTGCCATGAAGTTGTGTTCTTTTTCTCTAGCTCTTTTTTTTGCTATCTCATAAGAAGAAAGGTGTGCTGTGTGGAATTCAGGATTATTACCTTATTTTTCCATGTATAACACGCCCCCATGTATAAGACAACCCCTATTTCTTTGGACCGCAACAAAAAAATGGGGGGAGGGAATTGCCTAGAGTTCTTGTTCTTGAGCTTTGTAATTTGTAAGAAGACATATGTGAAATTATATGTGATATAATTGTAAGATACTTAATACTGATATTTTATAAGTTGCTTATGACACAGATGAAGTGAAATGTGGGGCATAATGGGTGTTTTAAATAAATAAATAAATAACCCACTCTGCTTTTTGGAGTATATTCAATATTATTTAACACTGGTTACAACCAACCTACTGGTTACTACCAACTACTACTACTACTGGTTACTGTCAACCTAGCAGTTTGAAAGCACGTCAAAGTGCAAACAGATAAATAGGTACTGCTCTGGTGGGAAGGTAAACAGCATTTCCGTGCGCTGCTCTGGTTCGCCAGAAGCGGCTTAGTCATGCTGGCCACATGACCCGGAAGCTGTATGCCGGCTCCCTCGGCCAATAAAGCGAGATGAGCGCTGCAACCCCAGAGTCGGCCATGACTGGACCTAATGGTCAGGGGTCCCTTTACCTTTTTTACAAGCCTATGCACATTTCTCTGGGAGTAAATTCCACTGTACAAATTGAAGAATTTGATCTTTGTGCATTCTCATGTGAATTGACTAGTCTTGCATTACTAATGTGTGGCTCAAAACTGCATTTCTCTGGCCCTTGAACTTCCCAAATGTTTTCTCAGCTCAAAAAAACAACATATCAGAAACATGTATTTTGAGAGAATGAATAAAATCAGGGTTGTGACTGGGTGATGGAGGTAGAAGGACAAGCTCAAACCTACGTAACTTCCTGGTCATCCATGTTTTCCACTGAGCCAATTTACACAATCATCCACAGCTTATTCTGGGAAGATGTTCTGATGTGAAAATAGCTTTTGATCAGCTGATTACTTTCCTGTCTGGATATGGTCCATACAGCAGGTGCTTAAGTGTTTCTCTTCCCGCCTATGTGTGTGTGGCTTTGTGGGTTGTTGTTGTTGTTTTGTTGTTTTTTTAATCACACCATAAAGTGGAAGTTTTTATTTCAGCTGTGTTTGCATCATTAGTTCACTGGCAATCATCTAATCCTAAATTATCCATGCAAGCAGCTTCATTTATTGAGCCCTCTTGCAGGAAGAGAGCAGCAATCAAATCAGTCAGCCCAAATTATCCTTGACATTAACAAAGGGCTCCAGAATCACTCTAAGAAATAAGTTTTTTTCCTCCCAATACTAAGCTTATTATGTTGGAGCCATGGCTGTAGCATTGCAGCACAAAAGTTTGTTTTTTAAATAAATAAATAAACATGTCTATTAAGAGCATGTAATTTTCATTGCCACTGTTTGTTGTATTCAGTGTTTTAATAAAGCCAGCTAAATATACATTAGGCAAGCTGCAGTAACTGGCACATACAACAGCAAGGGGGGGGGGAATCACATGTGACAATCTAGTATATAAAGTCTAGTATATAGTGCTTAGATATTAATCTGAATGTAGGCAATATGACATTGACATCCACCTGCATAGGCAGAGACGTCTTATTTTGCTTTGCTTCTGTATTCCCTGGTGCCAATTATCTCATACAATGCTTTACCATTTTTAATAAATAAAACTGTGAGGTATATATGCCACAGCTAGTTATAGCCAGTTATAATAATAATAATAATAATTTATTATTTATACCCCGCCCATCTGGCTGGGTTTCCCCAGCCACTCTGGGCGGCTTCCAAAAGAATATTAAAATACTGTGATACATCAAACATTAAAAGCTTCCCTAAACAGGGCTGCCTTCAGATGTCTTCTAAAAGTCTGGTAGTTGTTGTTCTCTTTGACATCTGGTGGGAGGGCGCCACAGGGAGGGTGCCACTACCGAGAAGGCCCTCTGCCTGGTTCCCTGTAACTTGGCTTCTTGCAGTGAGGGAACCGGCAGAAGGCCCTCGGCGCTGGACCTCAGTGTCCGGGTAGAACGATGGAGGTGGAGACGCTCCTTCAGTTAGAGACTGGGGCAGGGGATGAGAAAGAACAAAAGGAGTTCAAGGCTATGTCTTTGCTGAGATGTCAACAGTGGTCGAAGGATGGCTAACAAGTATAACTTTGAAGGCCAAATTTAGCACCTCTCTGTGTATTTGCCCGATGGAACAGAATATGCCCCACCATTTGGCTGTCACAAGAGAGAGAAAATAGTACAGTAGCCTTGCTCAGGGCCTGGTTGGAAGGAATGGCAATTTAGCACTGAATAATTTGTTGAAATTGCAGAAAATATTCTCCTTTTTGATACAGAGTGTTGATATTTGTAGATAGTGGAATATATGTCCCTGCCCTGGAAAGCAAAACTGATATGAGCAAAGGAAGAGGTTGCCAAGCTTTGGGGGCCAGTGGACACAATTTTGGACTTTTGAGAAAATGTATTGGGCATCAGTCGCAAAATGGCTGCTGCTGGGTATGGGACATAATACAAAATGGTTGACATATCTGAAAGAGCACAAAAAGTGATGGGACCACAGTATGGTGCAGGAATGCAGCCCCATCAGCCACCACTCTCGAAGGAAATACAGGCACCTACATGAGCCACTATACCTCTCCTTTGTTCAGAATGGAAGGGAGGATATCTAATACTGGCATCCAATGAAATGTGGGCTTATTTAAGGGATCACATTCAATGCAGGAAAGGCTGAGTCAATGCAATAGAAACTGAGCTGGAAGAGGAAACAGTCTCTCATGCTTTGTGTCTTTTTTAGAGTATGCTGCTGCTGCTTGCTGCTGCTGAGCTTTTGCTTTAATGAGTACTGATGGGCACATTAGCACTTACAGGTGCAACAGTGGTGACTCTTGAGCTAAGTACCCAGGCACAAATCTGTAAAGAACATAAAAATAGTAGTCCTTTTCAGGGTGTGAAAGCTGTGGGTAATGAGATAATGAGGCTTTCACACATTGAACCTTCCGAAGGCCTGAACAGAGCCTACCTATAGACAAACTTGCATCTACATACTGTGTGAATGTGTGATATGGTACCTTACCTTTTGCAGACATGCGAAAAGGTTTGATAGATTCCTCTGTTGCCTTTGCCTTCTCTGTATGAACTATCGAAAGCTCTAGGATTAAGTTTTCTGGCTGCTGCTGTGCCTATTACGTTAATGCACCAGAGGCATTACAAAAGCCTCTTGAAATGTCCAGTGAGCTATCTAAACAGAGCTGCTGAAGCAATGTTTTATTTTAATCCCTTTGCTCAGCATTTAGAAATGCTTATACGATATTTCATCACCAGATCATCAACAGAAATTTTCTTAATTGTATCAGTGGACAAGTACCAAAACTTGCTAGACATTGCGGGGCTCAATATACTTTCACTGGAATTGATGATGTTGCTACAACATTTTATTACTTCATCTTATTCTTTATTTTTATAGAGCTGTCATAAAAACACGGCCTTGAAGAGCCACTTACAAGAAGCATGCTTGCAGTTCACTCCTTTGACTAAAACCACTGAAACTAAAAGCATTTATGTCATTTCTATTCATGAATCAAATACAGGAATACTAACACACATTTCTGGTATCTTATCATTCTTACATCCTTCAAAGAGTGGTCTGTATATTTCACTTTATGTGTAAGGTCATATCATGCCCCCTCCAACAAAAGATACATGCATGTGTAGTGTCTCCTGGTATAATTCTACTGCACTGTTGTTCTTCAACACATTTTCCAATAGGTGTCCAAAGAACTAATGGGTTGTACTTAAAGAACTTTTATAAAACATGTGCTGCAGTACTCAGTATGGTTCAATATGCATGATTGGACTCTAATGGGATTTTTTTTACTCAACACAGAGGGAGGTATACATTTCCTTAGTTCATCTGAATTTATGAAGCTACCTTACACCATGACACACCACTAACCCATCTAGACCAATATTGAGACTACTCTAACAGTGACTATTCAAGGTCTTAAGGAGGGCTCTTTCCCATTTTACAAGTAGGGACAATGTTGTTGCACTGCCAATTGGCCACTGTGAGGAGGAGATACTGGAAAAGATTGGCCTTTGGTCTGATCCAGCTGGGCTTCTCTTATGATTTTATCTCTACTGACTGTTTAACTGAGGGAGCCAGAAACTGAACATACTATTCTATACAACTGAGCTATGTGTTTTATCCTAAACCTGCATTCCATATCCTTTTGTGGGTTTTATTTCAGCAATCCATCAAATTCACTTACTGTTCTTGATCTTGATAAGCCTCTATCTCATATGTGAATTAGATTTGAGTGACTATATGTGTGGTGGTGGTTTTTAGGCAATAACAATTATTTCCTGTGTCGGTTCTTGTACATAATGTTCACACTGCAGCATGATTGTTTGAAATGGTGTGAAGGAAAAGAGCCAAAGTAATCGCCTTCTCTTCCTGACAGTTTCTTTTGCTCTCCTTCAAATCCTTGAAACTGAGGAACTTGCTAACAAGAAGAAAAAATATGTATTCTAAAGAAATGCTGTTGTTGGATTGCGATTGCAAATTTCCTTTTCACTGCCTTTCTGCAGAAAAAAGGTTAGTTATCCCTATAATCCTAGGATTTGCAGTGCTACATTTTTCAAAGTTAAACCCAGTGTTGTTCATAAAAAATGTATTCCAATACTTTACCCTTTTTAAAACATTGTTGGCACAAGGGGAAAAGAGTCCTTTCCACTAAACTTCAGTTATCACAAGCCTTAATATTATGCTTGACATTACAGACAGAAGGGTCACCACTGCAAAGTTTTAGGATTGCAACCCTGTAATCCATTGCAACGGCTTTGGTTTGCAAATTCCATCACACACACACACACACACACACACACACACACACACACACACACACACAACTTCCCCCCTTCTCACTGTATAATTCTCATTCTTTGATTGAGAAGGGAAGTCTAGATGCACAGGCCTGTCATTCATTGAAACAGTCTGATCCACTGATCATCCAAATATGTATGCTGGATGTGGGGGGCATAAACCAAGCCCCACTGAACACTGACTTTTGATGGCTTCCGCTATATAGCATTTTAGATTATAATGGGTATTTTAACTCTGTCAATTTCATCTGAATCTGAATCCTCGTGTTGCATTAGGTCAGGGCTAGGGGAACCTTTCTCAGCTTTGAGGGCTACATTCCCTCAATCCCAATAATAATTCAAATAATAATTTTATTATTTATACCAAACCCATATGGCTGGGTTACCCATGCCACTCATTTGAAAGCCACATGCCAGGGGGAGGCAGAGGCAAAAGTTGGCAGAGCAATAGATGTGGTTCTTACATAGGAATCTAACATTTCAAAACACAACCTGGTTAAACAGGACTGCTTGGACTGAAAACAATTCGGACAAAAGGGCTGTTTGAGTCATCCCAGGCACATTTAGGAACACGGGAACTTACTTTATACCGAATCACACCTTTGGTTCATCTATCTCAATATTGTCCACACTGACTGGCAGCAGTTCTCCAGGGTTTCAGACGGGAAATCATTGACACCCTACTGGAGATGCTTGGGAATGGAGATGCTGGATCTTTCTGCATGGAAAACAGATGTTCCACCACTGAGCTATGTTCCTCTAGGGCCAGCCCAATGCATTTTGGTACCAGAAGTGAACCACGATATGGTGACACACACACACACACACACACACACACACACCAAAGGATGAGTGAAGATCTACATCAGGATCATGAAGGGAATAAAAATATACATCGAGAACAAGGATGGGAGGAGATCAACAGCGCCTCCCATTCACCAAGGGGCCGCTGTAGAGGGAACATGGTGGGGCTACAGAGAAGGCAGCAGAACACACCATTCATTCATTCATTCATTCAATGCAGGCTGCATCTGCTGTCCCATGGATCCTGCCACCCGAGGCAGTTGCCCTATGAAATATTAGAGGTGATAAACAACAACAGAGTAGCTTCATTATGGATTCCATCTGTGCTCCTCTATAAACCGGTAGAAGCAGACAGATTTTAAAAATGTAAAGACAAAGCACAGTGTCCCAAACATTGTGCTGTAGCTGACTCTCCCCCCCCCCCAGTGTGTTCCATTTCACTTTGCCCTCCTACTGCCATCAGAAGACAATCAAGTGGCAGAGATATGCAATGCGTGTGTCGTTGCATTTGATTTTGTCTTGACAATTTGCAAGTTCTAGGAAAGAGTTTGGGAAATGTGGTGTCTAGGAAGAAGCAATAGCTCTCGTGCCCTCTCCCTACACTACAATGCATCAGGAAGAAAATAAGGGAAAGAATAATGAAAGTGCCAGGATGAAACAGATGGAACAGCAACACTGAACAACTAACCAAAGCAAAGGAGAATGGAAGCTATTATAGCTGAAGACATAAAGCCAATTGACAATGTGTTAGGGAGAGTCACACTTTGTAGAAGTTGGTTAATATTTTAACACCACAGAAAGCAACATAGAAATGGGCTTCTGGG